>NW_027362767.1:254408598-254856098 GCF_046119375.1 Phyllobates terribilis | reverse complement strand
CGTGCGGCCCCCCGCTGTGTATAGACGGCGCCGTGCGGCCCCCCGCTGTGTATAGATGGCTACGTGCGGCCCCTGCTGTGAAACATTTACTAAACATGAAAAAACTGGCTTTTAAAAGTAAGGACAAGGAGGCATTGAAAATTATACAGCGAGACCTAAAGGGGAAAATTAAGATTGCCCGTGAGGCATTCAGAGTTAAATTAGAAAATCAATTTGCACGAAAAAGCTCCAGAGAGGTGTGGGCTGGAATGAAGCTAGTGACTGGGTTTAAGGCAAGGTCGGAGCAGGTGGGTGGTGGACTTAGAATGGCTAATGAAATGAATGAGTTCTTCAATAGATTCAGCAATAAAGGTGCGGTAGCAGCAGGGAAGGGGGAGGAGGCCGGGGAACAACTAGCTAAATTAACAGGGGGTGAAATAGATCATTTCTCGGTCTCCAAAAATGACGTGAGGGACCAGTTTAGTAAGCTGGCCATTGGCAAAGCAGCAGGGCCTGACGGTCTCAGTCCACGTGTCCTCAGAGTGTGTGCAAATGAGTTGTGTACTGTCTTCCAGCATCTCTTTAACCAGAGCTTACAATCAAAGAGAGTACCAGTGCTATGGAAGACTTCCTGCCTGGTGCCGGTTCCCAAGACTACCTTCCCGACTTCCCCGGGGGACTATAGACCGGTGGCCTTAACATCGCATGCGATGAAGTCCTTGGAGAGAATAGTACTTGCTCACTTGTGTCCGAGGGTGATGGCGCATACTGATGCTCTTCAGTTTGCGTACCGGCAGGGACTGGGGGTGGACGATGCTGTAGCGTCTCTGCTACAAACAGTACATTCCTTTTTGGACAATGATGGAACCACAGTGCGTGCTTTGTTCTTTGATTTCTCTAGTGCGTTCAACACATTACAGCCACTCTTACTGCGTGGAAAGTTGATTAAAATGGCGGTGGATGAGGGACTTGTGAATTGGATAATTGACTACCTGTCGGATAGGCCACAGTTTGTTAGGTGGGGGACGGCTACATCAGATAGTGTACTGAGCAGTGTCGGAGCCCCGCAGGGAACAGTGCTGTCGCCATTCCTCTTTACATTGTACACAGCTGACTTTCAGTATAAATCAGACCGTTGTTACCTCCAGAAGTACTCGGATGACTCTGTGATAGTTGGCGGTATTGGGAAGGACCAGGATGAAGAGGAATATAGAAGGGTGGTTGCGGACTTTGTAGTATGGTGCCAGGCTAACCATCTAGAACTAAATGTTAAGAAAACCAGGGAGTTGGTGATGAGCTATGGAAGGTGCAAGAAGGTATGCCTACCTGTTACCATTGACGGTCAGGATGTGGAGATGGTGGACAGTTTCAAATATTTGGGGGTTTACCTGGATAGCAAGCTAGACTGGAAGTGCCACGTGGAGAAGGTCTACAAGAAGGGGATGAGTAGATTGTACTTCCTAAGGAAGTTAAGGTCTTTTAATGTGTGTGGCAAAATGCTTGAGGTGTTCTACCAATCCATTGTGGCTAGTGCCACCTTTGCGGCAATAATTTGCTGGGGTAACAGTGTGCGTGTTGCTGATGCCAACAAGCTCAACAAACTTATAAAGAAGGCTAGCGCGACGGTGGGCCTACAGCTTGGGACTTTTGAAGAGGTGGTAGAGGATAGGATTAAGAAGAAGTGCAGAGCTATAATGGGCAACAACACACACCCGCTTTATGAACTGTTTGCGAAACAGAAGAGCACATTCAGCAATCGCCTAATACAACTAAGGTGTAAAAAGGAAAAATACAGGAGATCGTTTGTTCCAACAGCTATGGGGGTGTTTAACAAATGTCTGAAAAGCAATGTCTAAAGTATTCCAAATGTTATGTTATCATATGTGTCATGTTCGAGATCTGTGTTCTGCTGCTGTGATACCGCAATTTCCTACGGGATAAATAAAGTATATCTTATCTTATCTTATCTTATACACGTATACTCAGCAGGAGGCCGCACGTAGCCATCTATATGGTGCCATCTATACACAACGGGAGGCCGCACGGCGCCATATATACACAGCGGGAGGCCGCACGGCGCCATCTATACACAGCGGGAGGCCGCACGGCGCCATCTATACACAGCGGGAGTCTCAGTGCTTTGCAACAGCAGTCAATAAATTCTGCTTGACTAATTCTGAGCACCATAAAGTCTGGTTCGCTTCTAACCTGCAGTCTTCATTTTCAGCTTGCTGAATTCTAACTCATTTACTGTCATTCGAGACGATGCCTTTGCTGGTCTCTTTTACCTTGAATACCTGTAAGTGCTCCACTTAATGTCATATTTTTGATTCTGTTCTTCTTCATCTTTTGGCATGTGCAATTGTATGAGCAAGTATTCATATGAATTTATGACCTACTTAAACCTTGGAGGACCTTAAATTTTATTCAATCAAATTTTTTTCCAGTTTAAAACTATGGGACATAAATGTGCCTTGGTCCTCAAAGGGTTTTTAAAGGGGCTGCAAACATAAATACGAAAAAAATAATTCAATTAGTGCTTTTTGTGTTCATTTAATTTTTATTTGAAGTCCATTTTTTTATATACCTTGAAATTAAGCCCTACCCCATGGAATGAAGCCCTACCTACATGACATCTGAGAGCTACATGGATCCCGCTTGTGAGGTGCCTGTCCGTCACTACTATTCAGTTTTAGGGTCCACTCACTAAGCCATATATTCTCTCATGCAAGAGAATAGGGCCAATTATGCTAATGACACTCGGCTCAAACTCTGTCAGAGCTTCAACTGAGTGTGATCCGATTCTCTCGCAGCACAGATATGGAGAAGATGGAGAACTTAATTTCTCCATCTTCTCCATAGTCTCTGTGAGTGTTCATCGGACTGCACTTGGATGACATCCGAGTGCAGTCCAATGTTTTACGTGCACCCGTAGACTTGTATGGGTGCACATGGTCTGAATATCGAATGAGATTATTTTCTCATGGCAATAATCGCAGATCTGCACTGTCCCATAGTATAACATAGGGCCGAGTCCTATCTGATAAAACATCACATAGCATTCGGCTGTGTTATACGACAGTGTGAGCGAGCCCTTAGAGTCAAGGAATATTTACATGCAGATGATGATATTACTCTCCAAGTGTATATTTTTTTAGGCGAGTTCATAGTAAATGCTTTGCCTTTTTGACATGTGATCAACTAAAGAACAAGAAAGATTTAGGACCTCCCCTATAGAGAAACGGAAAATAGTTTGGAGGACTTGCATGTCCTTTTTTATTTATTATGAGAAAATCATAAAAGATCCAGTTTTTTAACCATGCTGTGACTTTCTGCTGAGGGAGAGGGAGAGAGCTGCCCTATTCAGAGTCTGTAATAAGACCTGCTGACAAAAGTGTTGAAGATACAGTCTAATGTGAATTAACAATGAAAAAAAGTTAATTTCACAAATGGCTTGTATTTTTTTTTAATACAAACTTTTTTGTCTTTACAGCTCCTTTAAAGGGAATCTGTCATCAGGTTTTTTCCACCTAATCTGAGAGCAGCATAATGTAGGGTTAGAGGCACTGATTCCAGTAATGTGTCACTTACTGGGCTGCTAAGTGTTGTTTTGATAAAATCATTGATTTGTCAGAAGGTAATTGACTAGTAAGTTCTGTAGGACCCCACCCCCATCACTGATCAGTAGATTTCTGTGTACACTGAGCATGGGCAGAAAGCTGCCAATCAGTGGTGTGGGCGGGGCTATACAGAGCGCAGCATTCAGAGAGCTGCTAGATCTGCAGCAGATAAAACGGTGATTTTCTCAAAATGACAACAAGCAGCTGAAAAAGTGACACATCGCTGGAATCAGGGTATCTGCCCCTATATTGTGCTGCTCTCAGATGAGGCAGCACAATTAATATTGTGCCAAATTAATTTCCCGTGAACTATCACATGATCTATCACAGGGGATCATGTGACATGTCACGTGATAAATCAGGTGTGGGGGGGGGGGGGGCCCGCGCCTTCGAAACTGCCCGGGGCCCTTGCTACTCTTAATCCACCCCTGCCTGAGATCCTGTGTCCAGTAGATCGTGCGTCGGGATCCCATCCAACACAATGGACAGGAAAGGTCTTCCTCCGACAAACCTGTTGTACCAGTCTGATGGGCCTGGGGAATTTACTCCTGGGTGTCGGCCCTCGGCCCCAGGGTTTTCTCGTTTAAAGAACAATTCTGGGCGGTGTGTCCGGTCTTACGGCAGCGGTAGCAGGTAGGGTCCTTTCGTGGACGGCGCTGGTCACTGATCCTCGCAGAGGGTGGTGTTGGCCTCCTCCTCCTTCGCATCCAGGGGACGTCCTCAGGGCTATCGGCTAACAGGATTTTCCCTCCTTCCTCAGCCTCCGTCTGCAGCTGCAGGGCACTCAGCACAGTGGTCAGGGTTTTGCTCAACTGGCGCACTTCAGAGCGCAGACTGTCCAGCTCTCTAGGGGACGTTGCTGGAACCTTAGCTTCAGCAGCCACTGGGGAAAAGGTGGGTGTAGCAGGCACTGGGGTAGCCCCACCCTGGTAACATTGGATAGCATTTGTCTCCAGGGGCTGCAGTCCTTTTATAGCCATGTCCTTGAGATTGTCAAAGGTGGCATCTGGATGATCAAGGGACCACCAACGCACAGTCCTGCTCTCCTCTGGAGACCTCAGTCCCCGGACAAACTGGTCCTTTAGCATTTTGTTCTCATTTTCAATGCTGGTCAGACTAACCTGTTTTAGGGCCCGCAGGGCCCCTTGTAGACGCCAGGCGTAGTCCCGAACATTGTCCTCCGGCTGTTGGGAACAGTTGTAGAACCTCATCTGGAGGTCCGCCTCAGTATGATCCTCAAAAACAGTCTGTAGCTTTTGAAAGATTGCGGACACTGACTCCTGGTCTGCGGCCGACCATGTTTCCACTTCCCGTTCCACAGCACCAGTCAGTTGTCCTAATACGACAGCGGCCCTCTGCTTGCCTGTCATAGAGTACATGTCCAAAATACCGCATATCTTCCGTTTGAATCCAGACAGGGTATCTGGTTTGCCGTTGTACTGGGGGAGCCACTTTGCTCCAGGAATGTACGGTAGAGTTATGGGAATGACAGGGGTCACAGGCGCTGCTGGTGGAGCGGCCGCCTCGGCCTGCCCGGCGTCGGGCGCGGGTTGAACATCAGGGCCGTTGACCGGTATTCCAGCGTTGTGCTGTTCGTTGGACATTCTGGCGCCCCCCTAGCTAACCGTGGCCTACCTTCTAGTTTTTCTTCCGGTAGGCCGCAGCTCCGCAGGTCACGGTCGTCTTCAGGACCTTGCGTCGCTTGCGTCCTATGTCAGAGCGTTCAGCGACGCTCCTTCCAGGAACTGGCGCTTCTTGGTTTGACGTAGAAGCGTGGGGCGTGTCCGGGGCTTCGCGCTCTTTTGCAGGTACGCCCCTTAGTTTCCCGCAGTTACGCCCTTCTTCTCGCTCAGCGGCCCAACAATGGCGGCAATCTTCACCACAGTTTAACATACACAGTTTTTAATTGAAGGAGCACAGTACCCGGTGGCAACGGGCATAACACTGCGTCGTTGCAGCGGGCACGCTATTGTAGCACCCTGAGGATTCGGCTGCTACAGGGGTATTGCACCTCAACCCAGAGGTGTGATATTCCACTCCCGGGTAAGGATGGAGTGTGGAACTGAGCTCGGTAGGCTGCATGCACTACACACATCCCATTTCCGGGGAACAGGCCGACGGTACTCCCACTTAGAAATGTGCAGGTACGACCGAGTCTGTTCCTGGCTGGAGTGGGAGGGGGGTGGTACATCCCAAGTAGTGTAGGGGCAGATAGGGGGAGCAGCCTGGGTAAAGATAGGAGCTCATTGGGTGCTGGTCACCTGAGCTCACACATAGAGGGTGTATATAAGGTGGGCACCAACTAAGAACAGGGTCAGTTGCAGAGAGAAAGTCAGCGAGCGGAGGAGAAGAGAGACCCAGAGTGAGAGAGGAGAAGAGAGAGAGACCCAGAGGGGGAAACAGAAGAAAAGGACTCCAAGAACCCAACTTAAATCCCCGGGTGAAGAGTCGGCACTGGGTACCGGAACCCAAGCTGGTGGGGGCAAAAACACTCCCCAGCCAGAGACCGGAGGCCGTGGGCAGCGTTTGCCACGGTCACCCACCACATCCACCACGAAGGCATACCACGTGGAGGGTCAGGGAACCCGAGGCCAAGGGTCTCCCAACAGAAGGCCCGAGGGAGCTGGACCTGGGTGGATCAATAGTGGGGACGGCCAGAGAAAGGACAGAAGGAGAGCTCAGGGTCACGCTCCGGACTTATTTGGGGGTTGGCTGGATCCAGAACCTGGTGGACGCAGCACGGCTCGGGAGGTCACTCGAAGCTGGAGTGACCAGAACATCAGCAGTGAGTAAACATCCTAAACTGCATAACCCGACTCTGTCTCTGATTGCCGTCTACACTGCATCACCACAACTCCCATCCTCTGCACCTGATCCCCCTGAGGCTATACCCCACCCGTTGGGGGTTATATCACCAAAGCTGCACCTACACCACCAGCCTCAGCGGACCCTGCTGCAGCGGCGGCCACAGTGACCGCAATACAACGGGTGGCGTAGTCGACATTAAGAACTTAGTAACATCTGTAGGACTGCCACATACAACTGAGTTTGACACCCTGGGCACGGACCGGGTCACAGCCACTCGGAAGACTACAACTCCCATCTGATCCGGCTCCGGATATTCCCCCTAAAGAATATGGCCCAGGGGGCGCGTCAACTTTGGCGTAGTCGGCAGGATTACGTGCCCGCAACAACCGGGTACTGCGTGCCTGAAGGAAAGTGCAAGTTTACCTCAAGAAGAAGTCTCCTGCCGGTTCCGGAGGGTCCCCGCCATCGGACCCCATCACCAGTCGATTCCCGCCGGTTGTCCGCCATTAACAGCTTTTTCCCGCCATCTGCAGAGTTTCCCGCCACTGGGAAGCGGTTCCCGCCATTTCCAAAGGTTTCCCGCCTTGGAAGAGCGGACGCCATTATGGGCGTGCCAGAGGGTGGCAAGAGGCCACCTCCCATCGTGGGCCAGGACCGAAAATGGCGCCAAAAGTGGAAACCGCCCCCACCAACAGAGACTGTGATGCTAGAGGTGTCTGTCAGCGTGAAAGAACCGCCCCTGGAGCTGACAGTCACCCAGTGGCCCCGGGACCGCCCTCGAAGTGGGAGGAGATGAAAGAAAAGAACGAAGATGGGTGCCGCCTGGAGCAGTCTGGAGCGAGCGCACCCGGAGGCAGGAAGCCTGGAGAAGAGTAGCAGAGAAGCTCACCCGGAGATGGCGAGAGAGCAGAGCAGCACCGGCCCGCTGGCCAGGAGCCTGCTGGAAGAAGAGCAGAGCAGCACCGACCCGTTGGTCAGGAGCCTGCTGGAAACCACGACCCCACTAGGCCTAGTGGAGGTCCTTGCGCAGCTCCCCCGAGACCGGGAGTGTGCACAGACCGCCCTGGAGGGCCTCGCACGGAGGATGGCCCGGGTACAGCGAGAGACATTGGCGGAGTGGAGCCGAGAGATGGCCCAGCAAACCAAGACCCGGAGCACGCCAGCCAAGATGAGGAGACAGACCGCCTCTGAGGATGGCGCGGGAGGACCCAAGGCCGGAGACGGCGCCGAGAAGGGAGCCGAACGCATGGAGGCAGGTAAAGGAGACGTCTATACCCCAAACCAGGACACCGCTTACCTGCCCCAGCTCCCCGTCGCAGAGCCCGAAAGTCCCCCTGCTGTGCCCAAAAACGCCGTGTCACCGACGCAGACTAGGCCCCAACCGGAAGCCGCCGTCGCGACCCCTGTGACGCCATGCGCACCGACCCCGAGCGTGGCAAAACAGGAAGTAACACCAGCCTGGTCGCAGGGCCTAGAATTCCCGGGCGTCGCATCACCAACAGCGCCCCCTACCTCCGCGGAGCCTCCGGCCTGGCCGCAAGGCCAGGTAGCCCAGGGCGCCGCCGTCCTAACGGTGCCCTTCACCTTCCAGGTGCCCCAGGCCTGGCCGCAAGGCCTGGGCAACCCGGGCGCCACCACCATCGCGCCCGCACCCGTAAAACCAAGGGTGCCGCGTCTGGGAGAGGACTTGTTTGCCCAGCACACGTGGCCGGACGGGCAGCCTTTCATCTGGCCCCAGAAATATTATGAACTGGAGCACCAGAGGAGAGTTGGGGCCATGTGTGCACCCCTGATTCCGGCTCCGAAGCCCGTAATAAGGATCTCGCCCCCGCTTGAAGAGACCCAATTTGAGTGGGACCCCACCGGAGAAGACCTAATGGGGTTCACTCAGGAAACCAGGGCAGCTGCAGTGGAGCGTGCTGAGTGCTGCCGACAGCAGCTCGAGGAGTTTGTGAGGGAGCGGAGAGAGAGGCGGGTCCGGGAACAACAGGCCCAAATAAGGAGCGCCGAGCAGAAGAGCCGAACCAGGAGGGACCCCCGTGCAGCGCACAGTCCCCGCACCACCGGAACTGTAATTAAGTTCAATATGCAGCATGGGTGGGGCTTCATCAGAGACCACAACACCCCCGGCGACGTCTTTGTCACGCGCAGAGATGTGGAGTCCCATCTGCCGGAGGGGCACAGAGGTCGTGACCTTTATATCGGGGACGAGGTCACCTTTACCCGGCACAAGTGTGCCAAAGGACCTTACGCCCTCCATGTGCATCGCCTGACAGAGGAGGAGCTGCGATGTGAGGAGGAAGAGCAAGAGGATCCGGACGGGTCTGAAGCTGAGATCCCCAAAGAAGGAGCAGGAGGAAGACGTTGTTGAGTACAGCGGAGCAGGTGCTGTAAATAGTTACCCGATCGGGGTATAAAGAAACTGTTACTGCAAATATAGTCCCCGTTGGGACCAGCTGATGTGAACTGTTCACCCGTTTACCCTTAATCCCACAGGCTGAGGACTGTGAGCAGCCATTCCCTTTCCCTCCTTACCTGGCCGAGGACTGAGAGCGGCCACACTGTTCCTTGTATATAGTTGCGCGTCCTAAAGCGCCCCCTACCGGTTTTATAGGAAAACCAGTTTTCCAGAGAGACTGTCGCACTTTACCCGGTCACACGTTGCCCAGTGACCGGAGGAGGAGCCAGAGGCGACGAGAATATTTTATATATATATAATGTTTTTATATGTTTTATATGTTTATGCAAAAATTTGTATGTTTTGGTGTTATTTATGTCTTACAGCCCGAGGACGTGCTGTGATTTACCAGGGGGGAATGTAGCACCCTGAGGATTCGGCTGCTACAGGGGTATTGCACCTCAACCCAGAGGTGTGATATTCCACTCCCGGGTAAGGATGGAGTGTGGAACTGAGCTCGGTAGGCTGCATGCACTACACACATCCCATTTCCGGGGAACAGGCCGACGGTACTCCCACTTAGAAATGTGCAGGTACGACCGAGTCTGTTCCTGGCTGGAGTGGGAGGGGGGTGGTACATCCCAAGTAGTGTAGGGGCAGATAGGGGGAGCAGCCTGGGTAAAGATAGGAGCTCATTGGGTGCTGGTCACCTGAGCTCACACATAGAGGGTGTATATAAGGTGGGCACCAACTAAGAACAGGGTCAGTTGCAGAGAGAAAGTCAGCGAGCGGAGGAGAAGAGAGACCCAGAGTGAGAGAGGAGAAGAGAGAGAGACCCAGAGGGGGAAACAGAAGAAAAGGACTCCAAGAACCCAACTTAAATCCCCGGGTGAAGAGTCGGCACTGGGTACCGGAACCCAAGCTGGTGGGGGCAAAAACACTCCCCAGCCAGAGACCGGAGGCCGTGGGCAGCGTTTGCCACGGTCACCCACCACATCCACCACGAAGGCATACCACGTGGAGGGTCAGGGAACCCGAGGCCAAGGGTCTCCCAACAGAAGGCCCGAGGGAGCTGGACCTGGGTGGATCAATAGTGGGGACGGCCAGAGAAAGGACAGAAGGAGAGCTCAGGGTCACGCTCCGGACTTATTTGGGGGTTGGCTGGATCCAGAACCTGGTGGACGCAGCACGGCTCGGGAGGTCACTCGAAGCTGGAGTGACCAGAACATCAGCAGTGAGTAAACATCCTAAACTGCATAACCCGACTCTGTCTCTGATTGCCGTCTACACTGCATCACCACAACTCCCATCCTCTGCACCTGATCCCCCTGAGGCTATACCCCACCCGTTGGGGGTTATATCACCAAAGCTGCACCTACACCACCAGCCTCAGCGGACCCTGCTGCAGCGGCGGCCACAGTGACCGCAATACAACGGGTGGCGTAGTCGACATTAAGAACTTAGTAACATCTGTAGGACTGCCACATACAACTGAGTTTGACACCCTGGGCACGGACCGGGTCACAGCCACTCGGAAGACTACAACTCCCATCTGATCCGGCTCCGGATATTCCCCCTAAAGAATATGGCCCAGGGGGCGCGTCACTATCCTGTTCATGACGCCAGGAGAGATGACCAGCACAGGGGATGGGGATGACTCGATACCCGGGCCTTTGCCTTGGGGATGTCGCGGTGGTCGGCTCCTGGGCCCGTACCCTGGGGTCACTCTTTGAAAGGGTGGATATTTGTTAATTTTATAAGAGTTCGTGACGCCACCTGTGGTTTCTGGTGAGAATCACCAGCGCTGCGCAGTCCACTGAGGCCGGTGATAAGGCAGCTCGATGGTATAGCTCCCCACAGGTGGAGCTGGGCCTCAGGGCAGCGGACGAAGAGGGGAATGCAGGACAGGCGAGACCCAGCCGGGTCAGAGCAAGAACAGGGACAGACACGATAGTCACTTCAGTACCTTTTACTGATGGAAATTCAGGCACGTCCAGGAGCACTGTAGGGTGAAGGGTGCATATCAGGATCCTCCCCAATGAGCAGGTGTAAGGCCTCCTGTTTCTTGCCTCTGCGTAGTAAGTTTCTGACCTGCCTGGAGCTAGGCCTAACTTTGTCTCTGTCATGCGCTGGCTGATGTAGTGGTTGGGCCTTCTCTTGGAGTGCACGCTCCCGGCTTACGGGGCCTATGTGTCTCCTGGCTCTGTTACGTATCAGCACTTTAGCGATCCTGGGGCTTGTAGTTCTCCAGGGATTCCGGTTATGCCTTACTGGGTCGTAGAGATCCCGGTAAGCTCGGACCCGGTGTCCGGTAACTTCTTCGGGGTGAGCTAGTTAAACTCCTCTGCCCCCTATGTACTAACTCTCCACTCGACTTCGGCCTACTCGGGCCCTCACTAGGCTATACACACTAACGGCAGCTTGCCGCGCTTCACCGACCTTCTGGCGCCGGCACACCTAAAGCTCTAACTGAGCTACAACTGAGTCTGGACTGTGCTCCACTGCAGACTGACCTCTCTCAGGCCTCTCTACTGCAGGAACTCTCTCAACAGACTTGGCTCTCTGTCGACTCCAGACTGAACTGCCTGGCTCCACCTTCCCTATTTATATCCCTAACGGGCTCCCTCTGGTGGTCTGAGGTGGAAGGTGGAGATGAGTGAATGTTTATGGGGGCCTCTTGTGGAGGAATCCATCAATGCACTCTTCCAGGATCTGTGATACCAAGCGCAGCTGGGCGTCACATTTGGCTTTCACTAAACATGGTACAGGGCGCTATGGCCCAGTATCTCTATTTTGGTCTCGTCTGTCCCCAGGACATTGTCCCAAAAGTCTTGTGGTTTGTTCAGATACAACTTTGCAAGCTATAATCTCTTATCAACACTTAGAAACAAGCCATAATTGTTTGTTTTTTTTTCTACTATCATGAATTTGAACTTTTAACATGCTAACTAAGGCCTTTAGGGTATGAGCTGCAGCTCTTGGGTTTTTGCAATTTCTCTGAACTTCATACAATCTGATCTTGGGGTAAATTTGCTGGGAAATCCAGTCCTGGGAAGATTGATAACTGTCTTGTATGTTTTCTATTTCTTGAATAATCTTTCCTACAGTAGAATGATGGACTCCAAACAAGTTTGGAAATGGCCTTATAACCCAGATTGATGGGCAGCAACAATCGCTTCTCTAAGATCATTGCCAATGTCTTTTCTTCTTGACATTGTGATAACACACTGTCATGGGTGTGTCAGAGGTGACAGACAGTCGCCCTGCAATGGTTTGCAGTAGATCTCCATATTTGGCTATGCAGACAGCTGCCTAGATAGGAGGCTGTGTTTAGGACCCAGCAACTACCTCCCTTTAGTCTGGGTGTATATATACCTGGTGTGTCTAGGTGGGCGTCACCGGTTATACTCATTTCTACTTGGAACTTGGCTGAAGCTGCATCATGTCCTCTCTGGAGTCTTGAGCTCGTGTGCCCTGTTGGAGTTCTTCCAAAGCTGAGTTGTTGTTCCCCTGTGTTGTCTTCCCCTTTTGTCTTTAGAGTGCTAGCGGAGGTTGACTAGTGCTCATCTCCTTCCATCCCCAGCTATAGCCTTACGCCAGGGATAGTAGGGTGAGGCACGTGATCGGGTACAGCTGCGGAGGCTGTATAGGGACGTTAGGGGAGACAGGGTGACGCTAGTCCAGATTAGGAGGTCACCTCTTCCCTCTTTCCCTAGTGTCTGGACTCCCTTTCCCTTTCCCCTCTGTGTTGCACTCACACCTGATGTGACATTATAACCAGCCGAGCACATTTTGAAAAAAAAAAAAAAGACCCTAGATTGACTTTTTTTTTTTTCCTTTGCGTGTTTTTGGGCGTGCACCTTTTTTTTCCTTACTCCCTTTAGTATGGAATCAGTTGCAGAGCTCGCAGAGCAGTTCCGCTGTCTGTCTCTGAAGGTGAATGACCTCCGCTGTGAGGTTCAGCAGCAGTATCAGAGGTTACAGACCGCCAATGTAGGGATTTCTGCTGGTAGACCTGTCCAGTCTGAACTCAAGGTTGCCCTCCCAAACAGGTTTTCAGGAGGTAGGGACAAGTTTTTTGTGTTTAAGGATGCTTGCAAATTGTACTTCAAACTTCGTCCCTACTCCTCCGGTAATGAGGAGCAACGGGTTGGTATTGTGATCTCTCTACTACAGGGCGATCCTCAGTCATGGGCATTTTCGTTACCGCAGGACTCAGTTTGCCTCCAGTCTGTGGAGGGGGTTTTTGGAGCTCTTCCCTCATCTATGATGACCCTGACCGAGTCGCCTTGGCTGAGTCTAAGCTACGTCGCCTTCAGCAGGGGATTCGTACAGTTCGGAATTCTGTAGATGGGCAACGGATTCCAAATGGAATGACTCAGCCCTTAGAAGTCAATTTTGTGAGGGGCTTACTGAAAGGTTGAAAGATGCCTTGGCTGTATATGAAACTCCTCAGTCCTTGGAGGCTGCCATGTCTTTGGTCATACGTCTGGATAGGCGCCTTCGGGATAGACGGGTGCAACCTTCTTCTCTGGGGCCTTCTTGTCGGGGTTGTGTACCTTTGCCAAGGGAGCTGTCTGGGGGTGAACCAGTACTGGGGGAGGTGGACGAACCTATGTAGTTAGGGGGTGTCTCTACATCATACATCTCCCCAGAGATTCATAAGAAAAGAGGCGTATGTTTTTTTTGTGGGAAAAAGGGACACTTTGTTGGGACCTGTCCTTCAATTTCTAAACAAAAGGAGACTCGTTTAACTCTCTGTAGTCTGGAGTTGGATAAACAAGGGATGCATTTGTAGCCAAACTGCAGTTCCCACTTTGTCCTGACAGCAGAGGTGGTGCTAGAGAGCAAAAAAAGAAAAAAATTCTGTGTTTGTTGACAGTGGAGCCGGGGTCAGCATGGTTGATGGTGAGTTTGTGAAAACTCATGGTCTCGCTTGCTGTGCTTTAGCTGAACCTATTCCCATCTTTGCCATTGACTCGGCGCCACTTGCACAAAAAGTATTTACTCAGATTGTACATAATGTAAAACTGAGGATGGGGTCAGTTCATTGTGAAATCATCCCTTGCTATGTTTTGGAGAATCTCCCTACTCCGATTGTTTTAGGTATCCCCTGGCTTGTTAAACATAATCCGTTGGTGGATTGGCAAACCGGGGAGATTATTGAATGGGGAGATTACTGCCATGAGAACTGTCTGAATGTTTCCATTGCTGCTGTCTCTACGCGGATACTACCTACTTTTCTGTCTGGTTTTGAGGACATTTTTTCTGAGAAGGGGTGTCAGGATTTGCCTCCTCATCGTGCTGATGACTGTCCTATTAACCTGATCCCCGGAGCTAAACTACCAAAGTCCAGACTATATACTCTTTCTGGCCTTGAGAGACAAGCCATGAAGGTTTTCATTGCGGAAAGTTTGGAGAAGGGACATATCAGACCCTCATCTTCGCCCGTGGCGGCAGGGTTCTTCTTTGTGAAGAAAAAAGATGGCGGTCTATGTCCCTGTTTAGAATTAAATCAAATTACCATCCATTATCCATACCCTCTTCCTCTGATTCCTGATTTGTTCAGCCAGGTTGTGGGAGCTAAGGTATTCTCCAAGTTGGATTTAAGGGGAGCCTACAATATGGTTAGAATCAGAGAGGGGGACGAATGGAAGACAGCGTTCAATACCCCGGAAAGTCATTTCGAGAGTCTGGTTATGCCTTTTGGTTTGACCAATGTACCTGCGGTATTCCAGCATTTCATAAATTATATTTTTCATCATTTGGTGGGGAGGTTTGTGGTGGTCTATCTGGATGATATTTTGGTTTATTCACATGATTTTGAGACCCATCGGGGGCATGTTAAGCAGGTGCTCCAGATATTAAGGGATAACAAACTTTATGCCAAACTAGAAAAATGTGTTTTTGCTGTTCAGGAGGTGCAGTTTTTGGGGTACTTGTTGTCATCTTCAGGTTTTCGGATGGATCCGGAGAAGATCCAAGCAGTCCTTGACTGGGAACGTCCCGAGAACCTGAAGGCCCTACAACGTTTTCTGGGCTTTACTAATTTTTAGGAAATTCATCCAAAATTACTCGGTGGTAGTGACACCTCTTACTGACATGACTAAGAAGGGGTCTGATTTTTCCAACTGGTCGTAGGCTGCCCTCCAGGCTTTTTCTTGCTTAAAGAATCATTTTGCCACTGCACCTATTCTCAGTCAACCCGATGTTTCTCAACCCTTTATTGTGGAGGTCGATGCTTTGAATATTGGGGTTGGGGCTGTGTTGTCTCAAGGTTCATCCCCTGGTAAATGGCGTCCATGCGGCTTCTTTTCCAAAAAATTGTCTTCGGCTGAGAGAAATTATGACGTGGGTAATAGGGAACTTTTGGCGATCAAATTGGGGTTCAAGGAATGGCGACACTGGTTGGAGGGGGCTGTCCATCCTATTACTGTTATTACTGACCATAAGAACCTGTCATATCTCCAGTCAGCTAAATGTCTCAACCCTAGGCAAGCCAGATGGTCCCTGTTTTTACTAGGTTCAATTTTGTTGTCACTTTTCATCCAGGGGTCAAAAACGTCAAGGCTGATGCTTTGTCCTGGAGCTTCCCTGGTGGTGGTGACCATGAGAACCCTGCCCCGATATTACAGAAAGGGGTAGTTATATCGGCTCTTTTTCCTGAACTGGAGGGTGAGGTGCTGGAGGCTCAGGGGGACACCCCTGCCTCCTGCCCTTCAGGAAAGTTATTTGTAACACCTGATCTGCGCCGTAAAGTAATCAAGGAACATCATAACTCTGTGCTTGCTGGGCAGCCAGGTGCTAAGGCAACCGCGGACCTCCTCTCTCGTCGTTTTTGGTGGCCGGGGTTGCATCGGGATGTAATTGAACACGTAACTGCTTGTAGTATATGCGCACGTTCTAAGGTTTCTCACACCCGTCCGTCTGGTACTCTTCTTCTGCTACCTATCCCTAGCAGGCCATGGACATACTTGTCCATGGATTTTATTACTGACCTACCGGTTTCTGCAGGCAAAACGGTGGTTTTGGTGGTAGCAGATAGGTCCAGTAAAATGGTTCACTTCGTCGCTTTACCTGCACTTCCCAATGCACTTGCTCAGGTGTTCATAAATGAGATTGTGAAGCTTCACGGGGTTCCCTCCGATGTGGTGTCTGATCGGGGGACCCAGTTTGTTTCCAAGTTCTGGAGGGCATTCTGTTCTCGACTGGGGATGCAGCTGTCCTTTTCCTCTGCCTTCCACCCTCAGTCAAATGGTCAGACCGAGCGGGTCAATCAGAACTTGGAGACATACCTCAGGTGTTTCGTCTCCGAAAATCAGGAGGATTGGGCATCCTACTTACAGCTGGCAGAATTTGCCATCAATAATCATCATCAAGAATCCACTGGCAGGTCACCGTTTTTCGGTGCATACGGTTATCATCCACAGTTTGGTACTTTCAGTGGGGGAGGAGCTTCATGAGATCCTGAAGAAGAACGGTTTGCTTCGTCGCCTCGGTGTGGCAGGGTGTTCTGTGTAATTTGAAGACCATGGGTGACAGGTATAAACGTATGGCTGACAGAAAGCGCTTGCCAGGTCCGGACCTGAATGTGAATGACTTTGTGTGGTTGTCTACCAAGAATATAAGATTGAAATTTCCTTCTTGGAAGCTGGAACCTAGGTTTATTGGTCCCTACAAAATTACCGCCGTCGTTATCCCAGCAGCGTTTCGTCTTGAACTTCCTCGGGCCCTTAAGGTTCACAATGTGTTCCACAGGTCCTTACTCAAAAGGTACGTAGAACCTCTTGAGCCCTCACCTCTACCACCGCCCCCAGTAATGGCTGATGGTAATTTGGAGTTCAAGATTTTGAGGATAGTAGATTCTCGTCTCCAACGTCGTTCTCTGCAATACTTGGTGTACTGGAAAGGCTATGGTCCGGAGGAGAGGACGTGGGTTTAAGCATCAGAGGTGAACGCTCCCAGATTGGTTCGCTCTTTTCACACCTCTTTTCCTGAGAAACCCGGTCCTGAGTGTCCGGAGGCCACTCGTAGAGGAAGGGGTACTGTCCAGGTGTGTCAGAGGTGACAGACAGTTGCCCTGCAATGGTTTGCAGGAGATCTCCACGTTTGGCAATGCAGACAGCTGCCTAGATAGGAGGACCCAGTGACTACCTCCCTTTAGTCTGGGTGTATATACAGTGCTGGCCAAAAGTATTGGCACCCCTGCAATTCTGTCAGATAATACCCAGTTTCTTCCTGAAAATGATTGCAATCACAAATTCTTTGGTATTATTATCTTCATTTAATTTGTCTTCAATGAAAAAAACACAAAAAGAAATGTCCTAAAGCCAAATTGGATATAATTCCACACCAAACTTAAAAAAGGGGGTGGACAAAAGTATTGGCACCCTTTGAAAAATCATGTGATGCTTCTCTAATTCATTTAATTAACAGCACCTGTAACTTACCTGTGGCACCTAACAGGTGTTGGCAATAACTAAATCACACTTGCAACCAGTTAACATGGATTAAAGTTGACTCAACCTCTGTCCTGTGTCCTTGAGTGTACCACATTGAGCATGGAGAAAAGAAAGAAGACCAAAGAACTGTCTGAGGACTTGAGAAACCAAATTGTGAGGAAGCATGAGCAATCTCAAGGCTACAAGTCCATCTCCAAAGACCTGAATGTTCCTGTGCCTTCCGTGCGCAGTGTCATCAAGAAGTTTAAAGCCCATGGCACTGTGGCTAACCTCCCTAGATGTGGACGGAAAAGAAAAATTGACGAGAGATTTCAACGCAAGATTGTGCGGATGGTGGATAAAGACCCTCGACTAACATCCAAACAAGTTCAAGCTGCCCTGCAGTCCGAGGGTACAACAGTGTCAACCCGTACTATCCGTCGGCGTCTGAATGAAAAGGGACTGTATGGTAGGATACCCAGGAAGACCCCACTTCTTACCCTGAGACATAAAAAAGCCAGGCTGGAGTTTGCCAAAACTTACCTGAGAAAGCCTAAAACGTTTTGGAAGAATGTTCTCTGTCAGATGAGACAAAAGTAGAGCTTTTTGGGAAAAAGCATCAACATAGAGTGTACAGGAAAAAAAAAGAGGCATTCAAAGAAAAGAATATGGTCCCTACAGTCAAACATGGTGGAGGTTCCCTGATGTTTTGGGGTTGCTTTGCTGCCTCTGGCACTGGACTGCTTGACCGTGTGCATGGCATTATGAAGTCTGAAGACTACCAACAAATTTTGCAGCATAATGTAGGGCCCAGTGTGAGAAAGCTGGGTGTCCCTCAGAGGTCATGGGTCTTCCAGCAGGACAATGACCCAAAACACACTTCCAAAAGCACTATAAAATGGTTTTAGAGAAAGCACTGGAGACTTCTAAGGTGGCCAGCAATGAGTCCAGACCTGAATTCCATAGTACACCTGTGGAGAGATCTCAAAATGGCAGTTTGGAGAAGGCACCCTTCAAATATCAGGGACCTGGAGCAGTTTGCCAAAGAAGAATGGTCTACAATTCCAGCAGAGCATTGTAAGAAACTCATTGATGGTTACCGGAAGCGGTTGTTCGCAGTTATTTTGGCTAAAGGTTGTGCAACCAATTATTAGGCTGAGGGTGCCAATACTTTTGTCCGGCCCTTTTTTGGAGTTTTGTGTGAAATGATCAATGATTTGATTTTTGCTTCATTCTCTTTTGTGTTTTTTCCTTGCAAGCAAATTAAATGAAGATAATAACACCACAGAATTTGTGATTGCAATCATTTTCAGGAAGAAACTGAGTATTATCTGACAGAATTGCAGGGGTGCCAATACTTTTGGCCAGCACTGTATACCTGGTGTGTCTAGGTGGGCATCGCTAGTTATACTCATTTCTGTTATGAACTGCTACAAGCACTAAGGAAAGAAAGGAATACTGTCCCTACAATAGGACTAAGCTGATTCCCTACGATGCAGCGGGGAACCTGTTCCTTGTGAACAGACCCGCCTAAGTCCTCGGCTAGTCTGAACGCAGACCTATAGATATAAGGGAGGGGTCCCTACAAGAACTAAGGACTGGGATATAGTTGGACATCTCCTAGCAGAAATTGTAGCAGAGACAAGACAAACAAACAAAAAGTACTAGTGGTCAAAAGACCAAGCAAACTACAGAGTTAAGGCCCCGTCACACTAAGCGATGCAGCAGCGATCCCGACAACGATATGACCTGTCAGGGATCGTTGCTGCGTCGCTAATACATCGCTGGTGAGCTGTCAAACAGGCAGGCTCACCAGCGATCAGGGGAGCAGCGATATCGTGGAAAGAATCGTTCCACGATGTCCTGCTCCCGGTTACCAGCCTGCTGCTGAAGCAGGAGCAGGCTCGTAACCATGATAAACATCGGGTTACTAAGTGCACGTGTGCCCCTAGTAACCCGTTGTTTACTGTTTACCATGGATTCCACTCTGCTACCGTGCGCGGGAGGTTACCGTTCACCTTAGCAGAGTCGTATCCATGATAAACATCGGGTTACTAGGGGCATACGCGCACTTAGTAACCCGATGTTTATCATGGATACGACTCTGCTAAGGTGAGCGGTAACCTGCCGCGCACCGTAGCAGAGTGGTATCCATGGTAAACAGCGGGTTACTAAGTGCGCGCGTGCCCCTAGTAACCCGATGTTTACCATGGTTACCAGCCTGATCGTTGGTCCCGCTGGTCACGCACAGCGATGTGTGCCGGCCAGCAGGAGGCTAACGACCAAAAAATGGTCCAGGACACTTTGCAGCGATCAGCGACCTCACAGCAGGGGCCTGATTGTTGCAAAGTGTCACACATAGCGACATCGCTGGTGAGGTCGCTGTTGCATCACCAAAACCTTGACTCAGCAGCGATCTCGCTAGCGATATCGCTATGTGAGACGGGGGCTTTAGGTACAAGGCAGCTGGCTAGTTTAAGAGTAAATGTAACACTGAAGTCCAGCAAGGCCAGAAGGGCGGAGCTGGATTATATTGGCAGAAAGTCATGTGACCAACAAAATAGAAAAAGAACTAACAGGAGGGTTCTAACAGTACTCCCTCTTCTATGAGGATCCTCCGGATCCTCCAGGCCCAGGTCTATCAGGAAACCTCCTGTGAAACGCTCTGATAAGTCTAGGAGCAGAGACATCATCCGCCTTAACCCAGGAGTTATCCTCGGGACCGAAACCTTTCCAAGCGACAAGATACTGCAATCTCCATCTATGCCATCTAGAATTAAGAATGCGAGAAATTTCATATTCACCGTCTTCCACCACCGGAGGATCAGAGACAGTGGCGTCCCTATCCGAAACCTCAGCTTTTTTCAATAAGGAAACATGAAACACCGGATTAATCTTCCAGGAGGTGGGAACCTCCAACCTAACAGCAGATTGGTTAACTACCTGAAGTACCTTAAACGGCCCTACAAATTTCGGGCCCAATTTCTTAGAAGGAATCCTCAACCGCAGATTTTTAGAGGACAACCAAACCATGTCACCAACCGTAAACAAAACCTCTTGACGTTTCCTGAAAAAGTACCTCTTAGATTTTTCGTTAGCCTCTTGAAGGTTACAACGTACATCAGTCCAAACTCTCTCCAAATCACCGGAAAATTCTCCTCCTCCGGCACAGCCGATACCAATTTGAAGAATGACCCAAACGACGGATGTCTCCCAGTACAACAAAAAAAAGGAGAACACCCAGCAGAAGAGGATGTATGGTTGTTTAGAGCAAATTCAGCAAGTGGCAGAAACTCAGACCACCCCTCTTGATTGTCAGCCACAAAACAACGCAAAAACTGTTCAACATCCTGCATCTTTCTTTCTGTCTGTCCAGTACACTCAGGATGATATCCAGATGAAAATGACAAATGAACTCCCAACCTGTCACAAAAGGCACGCCAAAAACGAACCACGAACTGAGGTCCCCTATCGGAAACAATGTCGGTAGGAACGCCATGGAATCTGACAATTTCCTTAACAAAAGCCTTAGCGAGTGTCTTAGCGCAGGGCAGTTTGATGAAAGGAACCAAGTGACACATCTTGCTGTTTACCATAAAAAAATCTGGCAGTCCTACCTTCAGTTCGACAAAATGCGCTCCAGGACAGCTACTCACGTGTTGCTGGAGATCGGCCACCTCCAAAGACAGTCCCTGCAGGTGTTGAGCCAACTCCTGAACCGACACCATGCTGATATCAGGATTACTTTCCTTAGAGTGTTTTATTATGGGCTGGACTTACTGTTATGAACTTCTACAAGCACTAAGGAAAGAAAGGAATACTGTCCCTACAATAGGACTAAGCTGATTCCCTACGATGCAGCGGGGAACCTGTTCCTTGTGAACAGACCCGCCTAAGTCCTCGGCTAGTCTGAATGCAGACCTATAGATATAAAGGAGGGGTCCCTACAAGAACTAAGGACTGGGATATAGTTGGACACCTCCTAGCAGAAATTGTAGCAGAGAAAAGACAAACAAACAAAAAGTACTAGTGGTCAAAAGACCAAGCAAACTACAGAGTTAGGTACAAGGCACCTGGCTAGCTTAAGAGTATATGTAACACTGAAGTCCAGCAAGGCCAGAAAGGCGGAGCTGGATTATATAGGCCGAAAGTCATGTGACCAACAAAATAGAAAAAGAACTAACAGGAGGGTTCTAACAATTTTTACTTGGAACTTGGCTGAAGCAGCATCACGTCCTCTCTGGAGTCTTGAGGCTGTGTGCCCTGTTGGAGTTCTTCTAAAACTGAGTTGTTGTTCCCCTGTGTTGTCTTCCCCTTTTGTCTTTAGAGTGCTAGCGGAGGCTGACTGGTGCTCATTTCCTTCCACCCCCAACTATAGCCTTACGCCAGGGATAGTAGGGCGAGGCACGTGATCGGCGACAGCTGCGGAGGCTGTATAGGGATGTTAGGGAGAGACAGAGTGACACTAGTCCAGATTAGGAGGTCACCTCTTCCCCCTTTCCCTAGTATCTGGGCTCCCTTTCCCTTTCCCCTCTGTGTTGCACTTACACCTGGCGTGACACACGCCTGGGTCCTCCAGACCAGCAAACTGCCAAAACTTCTGCTTTATAGAGATTACCAAACTTCCTTTACTACATCTTAAAAAAAATAGTTCTGTTGATAAATGAATTGTAGACCAGGGCTACATAATAGGGAATATTCACATGTAGCGGCTGTGGAGTGGTTTGGTGAATATTCTGATAGTTGGCACTGCTACAGCAGGAGTGATATTGGTTCTGGCAGCACCATCATAGTGCCATGACAGTTATCTAGAACTAATGAGAATGGCACAGCTAGCAAGATGATGATGGCACAGCATACAATGCTGCTCACCATTATTGGCACCCCTTCATTTTTTTCACAGACTGCACAATATCTTCAGAAATAAATGGAAATGTACCAAAGTTATATCCTCGGGATTTTTTAATTAGTGGTCCAAAGTAGTACAACAATAAAACATTGTTTTTCAACTTCCATGTTGCAATTTCAAAGAAGAAACAGAATAAATTGCATGTGCAGCAATAAAGGCACCCCTTTGGTATTGCTGACAGCCTCCCAACGTTTCTTGTAGCCATCTAGAAGCTTCTTGCACTTCTCAGCTGGAATTTTCTCCCACTCTTCCTTTGCAGTTTGTTCAAGCTCTTGAATGTTTGCAGGGTTCTTTTTCCCAATGGCAGATTTCAGCTCACCCCCAAAGATTTTCAATGGGATTGAGGTCAGGACTCATTGCTGGCCATTTTAAAACAGTCCATGTTTTCTTTTTGAACCATTCCTGTGTACTTTTGGATGTGTGCTTTGGGTCATTGTCTTGCTGGAGGAACCATGATCTTCTACTCAAACCAAGTTTTCTTACACTGGGTAGGACATGTCGCTCTAAAATCTCTTGATAATTCTCTGATTTCATTATTCCTGTGATACAGTCAAGGCCTCCAGTATCAGACACAGAAAAGCATCCCCCAGCATTATGGATTTTCCACCATGCTTAACTGTTGGTAAGGTGTTCTTTTCCTTAAAAGCTTCATTGTGCTGTTTATAAACAAACTGTTGCTTTGCATTGCCAAAAAGCTCTATTTTTGTTTCATCTGTCCACAGAACATTTTCCCAGAAGGATTGTGGCATGTCAAAATACTCTTTGCCAAAGATCAGTCGTTCCTTTTTATGTCTTTTCTTCAGCAATAGTTTCTTCCTTGGCCTTCGCACATACAGCTCTGCTTGGTTTAGTGTGCGGCGTATGGTACTTGCTGAAAGCATGACCCTGACTGTTCCAGGTTGGCCTTCAGGTCTTTGGATGTTTGACGTGGTGTTTTTTCCACCATTCGCACCAACCTTCGAAGACCTCTTGTCACGGGTGTATCAAGTGTGACAGACAGTCGATCTTGATCCGGCTGTAGAAGGTCACTGCACTTGGCATTGCAGACGTCTTCTTGATCCTCTCATTTTTGAGGTGTAGTGATATCCTGCTCCCTTTAGGACCCAGCAGTGACCTCCACCTCCTGCTGATAATTGACACACCCTTGCTTGGTAGTTAAAGACTCTCAGTGTCACCAAAGAGTCGCCGGTGATAGTTCTACGTTCATCTGTCCATGCCTGGAGTACTATAGTCAGCTAGTTTCTTCTTGGACTTCCCTTGGAGGACAGTTGACGTTATTTCTCTGGTGTCTTCACAAGCTAAGTGTATCCCCTTTGTTTGTTTACCTTGTTGTCTTTAGTTACAGTGGGGCCAGACTAGTGTTCACCCCGTCCCTTCCCTACCTAGGGCCTAGCTCTAGGGACATTAACCCTAGAACGCATGACCATACAAATGGGTATTTTCAAAAAAGAGTTGTTATACCGAAAATGCCTGTAACATAAAAAAATAAATGAACAACTGGAAATGACAAACAACTATATTCCTGAGGAATACCTAGAGTTTCAAAATTCTAACTAAAGTAATCTTGCAGAAAATAGAAAAAAATTAACAGGGCGGGCCTGCGAGGCCCCAGGTATGCGTTCTAGGGTTAAGGGATTACTTTTCCTGCTCGGCGATAGGTGCGGAACCTATATAAGGATGATACGGTAGTCAGGGTGATATTAGATCTGCCTAGGGGTCTCCACTCCCCCTTTCCTTAGTTGTTGGGCTCCCTTCCCCATCTTCCCGTCATTGTACACTTGTTCCTTCTCTCATTTTGCGTGACATCTCTCATCAATTTTCCTCTTTCCCCTGTGTCCACACATCCAGGGAAGTTATTGACGGTTCCATGCTTGGCAAACTTCTTAATAACATTGCGCAATGTAGAAACTGGGATACCAAGGTCTTTGGAGATGGCTTTATACCCTTTGGAAGTCTTGTATTTGCTAATAATAGCAGTTCTGATGTCCTCAGACAGGTCCATTGTCTTCATCATTGTGACAAAGGAACAGGGCCTACCATGTGGCATTTTAAAACATTGAATCATCATTCATGGGCTAATTCATGTCACATGGGCACCGACAATTAATCACAGGTGAATCTCTTTTACCACAGGCAAGTTTCCATACTAAATTAATGTAAAGGGTGCCAATACCAGTGTCACAGCAAGCTTTAGATATTTCTATTTTTCCCTCCCATTATTTTCTGTTTTAAATTATTGATTATCATTTGCTCTTTAGTATTTAACACGAGTGCTCTTTACAGAAAACTGCTTCACTTGATTCATTTTTTTCAGGAGATATTCCACATTATGTACTTACACTTCATGGGTGCCAATAACAAAGAGCAGGACTGTATATCCATAAAAGCATAGTAAATATAGTGATAATGAGGAGCCGCTGTACTCCTAGGCTCATATCAACTTTGGAGCCGTCATTATGTAAAATGCCTTTATTAGAAGGCTCCATTGCAGATTTCGTCAATTTTACTGCTGCACTGTTTTTCTAGTTAAATGACGGAAGGCCTAACAGAATCATGATGGATCCCATTGTAAGGCGGTGGGGTCAGTCATGTAACAGATCCATCCCTGGCATGAATTCCACTGTTCTGTTCTAAATACAGGACAGAATAATGGCATTCAGAATGCTGGTGTGACCTGCACCCTGTACTGACAGATGTACCTGCAGAGGACATTGAGCTGCACAACATAAAAGGGATTCCTTAAACTCAAAGGGAATCTGCCAGGTAATTCATTCTGCCCACACTGCGGTCAGCACGAAGCAGAGCCCAGCTGCTTGAATGCAGTCAGGTATACTATTCTTTGAAATGCTCTAGTGTTTCAGAGAAAATATAGTTTGAATATCTGTAGACCATTGGGGGAGATGACACAAGTCTGGCTCCGCTCCTGGCCGGCTCTTCCCAGTACTGCAGCGGGTGATTGACAGATCTCTTCCTTGTGTGTACTTAGGGAGACCCGTCATTCACCTGCAGTGGAGCAGTGAGAAGTAAAGTATCTTTAATGTAAATTGTCTCTGAAACATTGGAGCATTTCACAGAATAATATACCTGCTGGCAATCGTGCAGCCAGGCTGCGATTCATGCTGCCCGTGATTTGGGCAGCAAGGATCTCCTGACAGGTTCCCTTTAATTGCAACAGGCCTTTTACATATTTGTCATCATTCTGCTCCTGGTGGGTTCTGCTACACACAATACACATGGGAATTGCTGGTTTTGAAAGCCATTAATTTTTATGTGAAGTAATCAAAGATAGAGGGGCAGGTTCCCACAAATATGATAAAGGGAAGGTTTAAAGGGAACCTGTCACCAGGTTTAACCCATATAAGGTACGGCCAGCACCTCTCAGTCCTATTTTACAGCATTCTGGAATGCAGTATATACACTGTGTGCAGAATTATTAGGCAAATGAGTATTTTGATCGGATGATACTTTTTATACTTGTTGTCCTACTCCAAGCTGCACAGGCTTGAGAGCCAACTACCAATTAAGTAAATCTGGTGATGTGCATCTCTGTAATGAGGAGGGGTGTTGACTAATGACATCAACATCCTATATAAGGTGTGCTTAATTATTAGGCATTATTAGGCAACTTCCTTTTCTTTTGGCAAAATGGGTCAGAAGAGAGATTTGACGGGCTCTGAAAAGTCCAAAATTGTGAGATGTCTTGCAGAGGGATGCAGCAGTCTTGAAATTTCCAAACTTTTGAAGCGTGATCACCGAACAATCAAGCGTTTCATGGCAAATAGCCAACAGGGTCGCAAGAAGCGTGTTGGCCAAAAAAGGCGCAAAATAACTGCCCATGAATTGAGGAAAATCAAGCGTGGAGCTGCCAAGATGCCATTCGTCACCAGTTTTGCCATATTTCAGAGCTGCAACGTTACTGGAGTATCAAAAAGCACAAGGTGTGCGATACTCAGGGACATGGCCAAGGTAAGGAAGGCTGAAAAACGACCACCTATGAACAAGAAACATAAGATAAAACGTCAAGAATGGGCCAAGAAATATCTTAAGACTGATTTTTCAAAGGTTTTATGGACTGATGAAATGAGAGTGACTCTTGATGGGCCAGATGGATGGGCCAGAGGCTGGATCAGTAAAGGGCAGAGAGCTCCACTCCAACTCAGACGGCAGCAAGGTGGAGGTGGGGTACTGGTATGGGCTGGTATCATCAAAGATGAACTTGTGGGACCTTTTAGGGTTGAGGATGGAGTGAAGCTCAACTCCCAGACCTACTGCCAGTATCTGGAAGACAACTTCTTCAAGCAGTGGTACAGGAAGAAGTCGGTATCGTTCAAGAAAACATGATTTTCATGCAGGACAATGCTCCATCACATGCATCCAACTACTCCACAGTGTGGCTGGCCAGTAAAGGTCTAAAAGAAGAAAAAATAATGACATGGCCCCCTTGTTCACCTGATCTGAACCCCATAGAGAACCTGTGGTCCATCATAAAATGTGAGATCTACAGGGAGGGAAAACAGTACACCTCTGGGAACAGTGTCTGGGAGGCTGTGGTGGCTGCTGCACGCAATGTTGATCGAAAGCAGATCAAGCAACTGACAGAATCTATGGATGGAAGGCTGTTGAGTGTCATCATAAAGAAAGGTGGCTATATTGATCACTAATTTTTTTGTTTTTTGTTTTTGCATGTCAGAAATGTTTATTTCTAAATTTTGTGCACTGATATTGGTTTACCTGGTGAAAATAAACAAGTGAGATGGGATTATATTTGGTTTTTATTAAGTTGCCTAATAATTCTGCACAGTAATAGTTACCTGCACAAACAGATATCCTCCTAAGATAGCCAAATCTAAAATAAAAACACTCCAACTTCCAAAAATATTAAGCTTGGATATTTATGAGTCTTTTGGTTGATTGAGAACATAGTTGTTGATCAATAATAAAAATAATCCTCTAAAATACAACTTGCCTAATAATTCTGCACACAGTGTATGTCCCCAATCCTCTAAGCAAGGCACAAAAAATGCCTTTTATTATATCACCATATGGTGCAGTTCGGTTTATCAGGCATCTCTGGTCTTTATCCGGCGCCTTCTCTCTTCTTACAATTGCCGTCCTCCTTTCCTGCTTTGTCTGGATGATGCGTCCTACATCATCCACTCAGTGTCCTCCATCACGCTCCTGTGCAGGCACACTTCTCTCTGCCTTGCCAAGGGCAGAGCAAAGTTGTAGTGCACATGCCCGGGAAAAACCAAAGGGCGACCCTGATCCGTAGGTAAAGCCGGCACATGCGCATTACAGTACTGTGCTCTGCCTTCGGCAGGGCAGAGACAAGTGCGCCTGGGCAGGTGCGCCATGGAGAACACTGTGGATGATGTAGGATGCATTATCCACATGAAGCAAGAAGGAGGACGGGGATTGTAAGAAGAGGCGAGACGCCAGATCAAGACCAGAGATGCCTATCTGACCGGACCACAGTGTATGGGAGTATAATAGAAGCTTTTTTTTTTGTGCCTTGCATTATTGAGGATTGGGGACATACCTGTATGTCAGAGATTCAGAGTATTGTCAGGGATTCGCGTGCACACGACCCCGATTACTCACTACGTAGCTATCGGCAAACGACCAGTGAGCGTATGGCGTACACACCTCCAAATTTCAACACATGAAATATGTTTATACGACCCGGTACGATCACTGCCAGCTTCACGATAGCCCAATTAATATTATTCACTGCCACCACCAATCAATTTTAAAATATAATACAGGCCTGATTGGATGCCTGCTTTCTGGTAGTGTATATGGCTTCAGGGGAGGAAAGATTACAGGACAAAAGAATTTGTCCAATTTTATATTTAATCCCAAAAGGGAGGCAGTGTTTATGAAAAATATACAAAAGGTTTTACAAAGGGAGACATTACAATACAGAATATACAGTTACACAAATAAAATGGGATTAAAGAAGAACTTACTATACAGATAGCAGAGATGATTCAGTTTAGCTGGAGGAGAGGTGCTCCAATTTGACCGTTATCGAACGGGACCCCTTACTTATAGAATATATACCTCCCTACAATGAGTACTGACCCATCTTCGGCTGGGTCTTTTATGCCGAAGCGGGAACCTTCCCATACACCACCTGTGATGACATCACATGGGCTGGGCTCCAGCGTTCATATTTTTATTAAAATACCTAACTTCCGCAATAACTTATCACTGGTTGATCGCAGAAGCTTGCAAGTGACACCATATTCTTTATTACGAATTTACCTTTCCTTTGAGACTACACATGGCATAGCTACGGTCCGTTATTCTGGTACTTTTGCACAACAACTCACCGGAGGGGCTCACAGCTATGGAAAACTTTGCATATTGTTCCTTAGGTGACCCTGCCGCTAAAATTATGTGTCCCATTATTATTAAGTATAGAACTTCCGATATTCCATATTTCGCGTCGGCGCCAGCGAGACTGCAAATTTCTGTTGAGCAAATGGGGGATGCCCTGGGGGTGAGAGAGAATTCTTTTGAAGCCAGGAACTGCATCCTCCTCACCTAGGTGTATATTTGTCACAGGCCTGCGTCACTAAAAAATACACTCGTATGTTAATTGGGTTAGTAGCTCCCTTTGTACTAGCATTTGTCTATTAGCCACTTCTCCTGTGTGTGCTAATTTGCATAGACAGCTCCTTAGATTGCCAGCTCTTCTACTCTGGCAAATGGTAGATAGGGGAGGAGGGAAGAGCGGTTTTGGAGGAAGAGAGGGGGAGATTTTCAATATTTCTCTGACATTGTATATACAGCATTCCAGAATGCTGTAACAGAGGGCTGAGAGGTGCTGGCAGTACCTTACATCAGGAAAACCCCTTTAATCTGTATAAATTATAACAACCACCTTTCAGCTGCATTTAAAATCCATCCTACAAGATCCCAGTCACGCGCAAATCTAAGAAAATAACTTATCATTCTTCTTCTCGTAAGCTAATCAGCACCGTCCATTGGATGAGGGTCTATGGGCCGTGCTCAGTGCCTCCTCAGACCCCATAATCGCCGTCCTCCTGCTTTGATTGACATGGCTGACATCTCCTATGTCACCTGCAGTCTGTTGCCTGCGCAGCTCCTGTTCTCTACTGTGCAGGTGTGAGAAAAGAACAGACTGTGGATGACATGGAAGACTTGAGAAAGTGACTTCTGGTTCACACATGTGTAAAGTGACCAAGGGCGATAGCCGTGGACGAGCTGCTGCTCCATTACGCCCTGGCACTTTCCAGGAAAACGTTGTCCAAGTCCCAATGTGCTTCCAGGTGTGGGGTGCATCACACTCACTTGTAGGCCGCAAGCCTCCGCTTCCTCCAGGCTGCCATCTTCAGGAGTCACACACATAATTCAGGGGACATGCAGTTCGTTTCAACAAGCAAAAGTTTACTGGACACTTCAAGTTCATCAGATTGTAACATGCAGTATTGGGCACAACACTTCTTAATCCTGGTTTCCTTAGTACTGTGCGTCTATCCATTCCTCCTGGACTATCTCTATATGTACTGTTCCTGTCAGACCCAAGGATTTCCCGTCCAGTACACCCGGGATCTGTTAACTTCCCTTCACGAGGTTTCACATCCATGTTCCCCTGGACGCCAGAGGATAAGGCACTCTTCATAGTACCTGTACCAAGCCTTGAGCTTAGGACGTTGCGGAAATGTCCGCAAGGGATTCCAGTAAGGCTTCCCACTGCCATGAACGATAGCTGACTGCCCACTGCAACTTGAACTTGACCTTAGTTACTGTACTTCCTTATCTGACTGCCTATCAAGAAGCAGTTCCTTTTTTACTGAGGCTTTCCCCTCCCCACTATGGGCTAGTCCCGAACTTTAACTATGTCTGTCCCTACAGCATCTCCTTCACAAACATTATACATTACATTTACATACATTAATCAAATACTTATAATGCTTACCAGAGTCTATCTTATAATATGGTCACTATCTTATGTCCTAAATCTTAACCTATACTTGTTCTGCACTATACATGACAAAATATATCTAAAACTGCATGACACTATTCACATTAAAATATACAGCACAGCGCGATTGGTATCTTCAGGGGTATGAATACAATAGTACAGTCCACCACTCTTACACATATGTGTGAGCCAGTTATAATGTTTGCAGGTCACATAGGGCAGAAGAGGACCAGAGTGACGCTGGAAACCTGGGAAGACGGCGATCGGTAAGTATTTTCATACATTTGCACATCATTACATACATAATTAAAACGGTTTAAGAAATAAAAATTTTAAGGGACATCTTCCTTTAGAAGTCACAAAACATGACAGATCTCAGCCTGTCCTCCTCCATGTAGACTGAAACGTGCAGGAGCTACCCATAACAGGGGCTTTCTTGGTTCACAAATATGGAGTCTTCCACCCGACTAGTTGTCATGGAGTTGGCCAGAGGTGGGACTTTTTTTGACTTCATCAAGAAGACAGCAGAGATCGAGATCAAGTTCCTGGATCCTGACATAATGTTTTGATTGAAATTCCTTCACTTGAAAGGAATCGCCCACCAGGACATGAAACTGCCAACGATCCTGCCCAGCATATGCCCAGCGTAACACGGACTAATTTGGTCTATGTCCTTATAACTACAGATATAGAGCTTCTGTACACGACAGTCCGTTCCCATGTCTGCAGCTGTTATTACTGAAGATACTGAATTAATACAGAACAGCGAACCTTTACCCAGAGAGAGTATGGGCAGAAAAATGAGAGAGCTGTCAGAAAACTTACTAGAGCCACCCCTTACATTTGCCCTGGTTGTGACAGAATCTTGGTCATTAAGATATTAAAAATAAGATTGTGAAACACCCATGGGTAAGGAGCCGTAATGAAAACTATGTGTCATTCGGATTCCAATCAATGTAAAACAGCAGAGAACTTCATCTTTAGTGGACGTAAAAGAATTGTCTTGTATCAAAACGAGAAGATGGCACTGATACTGAAAGTCCTGATCTTCTGGTTGGGGACTAATTTGGTCCTTGCCACTGACACATGCCCGGGTAAGTGATATAGCTATAGATACAGAGCTTCTGTAGTTGATTTTAAAGAAAGTACTGAATAGCAACAGAAGAACAGGCAACCTTTGCCAAAAGAATGTACAGACCCAAAAATGCTTCCTACTGAGGCCATAGAGAACATTTAACAAATAGAGGGACAGGGGTTCTATTTGTATATTGTTCAGATTTGGTTAATAATAGAACTGCATACAGTCACCACTAGGGGGAGCTCCTTACATAATCTGTATATAGTGAATATTTGTCACTTGTCCTGGCACCTGTGCCGGACCTTGTGCTCTTCACTTCTGGCCAGCTTCCTTTGTACTAGTCAGTGCTGGGTTTCTCTTATAAGCCGTCAAGCATCTCTGGGGTAATCAACTAAAGCCTTCTAAGGCCAGCTTAAGCACCTATGTGTTCCTGAGTATTCAGGAAATATTGCTTCTAGCTGGCAAGTGTTTTACAGGAGTTTGCCTTGTCATACACTTCTCTCATGTTATGCCAGGTGTCTAATCATCTCTCCAGCAAACTCCTGTCTGCTATTCAGCAATTTGCAAATACTTTCTAGCTCAGTCTTGTGAATTCTCGTGCAATTACACCCTCAACTCTTCTGCTACAAGCTTCCTGATAATGAACTCATCTCTACTAACACTGGTGCTGTTCATACCTTAATCTCTGCAAGCAAGGCACCTGATTATTGTCTGTCACTGCCGATACTCGCTGCTCTTATTCTGTTCTGTGTGTAATTTCACCTCTGCAAGCAAGTTAGCAGATTGCCTAAACATCTATTATTCCTCTGTATAATCGCATCTCTGCTAACAAATGACCAAATTCAATATACACTGTGTACAGAATTATTAGGCAAGTTGTATTTTAGAGGATTATTTTTATTATTGATCAACAACTATGTTCTCAATCAACCCAAAAGACTCATAAATGTCCAAGCTTAATATTTTTGGAAGTTGGAGTGGGCTTTTTTTAGATTTGGCTATCTTAGGAGGATATCTGTTTGTGCAGGTAAATATTAAAGTGCAGAATTATTAGGCAACTTAATAAAAACCAAATATAATCCTATCTCAATTGTTTATTTTCACCAGGTAAACCAATATCAGTGCACAAAATTTAGAAATAAACATTTCTGACATGCAAAAACAAAAAACAAAAAAATTAGTGATCAATATAGCCACCTTTCTTTATGATGACACTCAACAGCCTTCCATCCATAGATTCTGTCAGTTGCTTGATCTGTTTTCGATCAACATTGCGTGCAGCAGCCACCACAGCCTCCCAGACACTGTTCCGAGAGGTGTACTGTTTTCCCTCCCTGTAGATCTCACATTTTATGATGGACCACAGGTTCTCTATGGGGTTCAGATCAGGTGAACAAGGGGGCCATGTCATTATTTTTTCTTCTTTTAGACCTTTACTGGCCAGCCACACTGTGGAGTAGTTGGATGCATGTGATGGAGCATTGTCCTGCATGAAAATCATGTTTTTCTTGAACGATACTGACTTCTTCCTTACCACTGCTTGAAGAAGTTGTCTTCCAGAAACTGGCAGTAGGTCTGGGAGTTGAGCTTCACTCCATCCTCAACCCTAAAAGGTCCCACAAGTTCATCTTTGATGATACCAGCCCACACCAGTACCCCACCTCCACCTTGCTGGCGTCTGAGTCGGAGTGGAGCTCTCTTCCCTTTATTGATCCAGCCTCTGGCCCATCCATCTGGCCCATCAAGAGTCACCCTCATTTCATCAGTCCATAAAACCTTTGAAAAATCAGTCTTAAGATATTTCTTGGCCCATTCTTGACGTTTTATTTTATGTTTCTTGTGGACGTTTTTCAGCCTTCCTTACCTTGGCCATGTCCCTGAGTATCGCACACCTTGTGCTTTTTGATACTCCAGTAACGTTGCAGCTCTGAAATATGGCAAAACTGGTGGCGAATGGCATCTTGGCAGCTTCACGCTTGATTTTCCTCAATTCATGGGCAGTTATTTTGCGCCTTTTTTGGCCAACACGCTTCTTGCGACCCTGTTGGCTATTTGCCATGAAACGCTTGATTGTTCGGTGATCACGCTTCAAAAGTTTGGAAATTTCAAGACTGCTGCATCCCTCTGCAAGACATCTCACAATTTTGGACTTTTCAGAGCCCGTCAAATCTCTTTTCTGACCCATTTTGCCAAAGGAAAGGAAGTTGCCTAATAATTAAGCACACCTTATATAGGGTGTTGATGTCATTAGTCAACACCCCTCCTCATTACAGAGATGCACATCACCAGATTTACTTAATTGGTAGTTGGCTCTCAAGCCTATGCAACTTGGAGTAGGACAACATGTATAAAAAATATCATGTGATCAAAATGCGCATTTGCCTAATAATTCTGCACGCGGTGTAATGAAAAAAAGAACAAAAAAATCTCTTCCTTAGACGTTCTTCAATCTAAGTAAATCCAACCTCAGATGGACAACAACATATAACAAATTATACCGTGCCATTATTTATATACCAAAAACTAGACCAAAATTGAAAAAAATTGGTGTGAAAAATGAAGTACACCGCCATGAATCAATAGCTTGTAGAAGCACTTTTAGCAGTAATAATTTGCAGTGATAATTTTCTGCATGACTTTATCAGTCTCGCACATCTTTCTGGAGGAATTTTGGCCGACTCTTCATTACCACGCTGCTTAAGTTCTTTGAGGTTTGTGGTCATTCGTTTCTGCACCGATCTCTTAAGGTGTCACCACAGCATTTCTACTGGATTGAGGTCTGGACTGTGACTCGGCCATTGCAACATCTTGATTATTTTCTTTTTCAGCCTTTCTCATGTAGATTTGTGGTTTTGCTTGGGATCATTGACCTTTTTTATGACCCAGTTTCGGTCAAGCTTTAGCTTTTGGATAGCTGGCCTCATGTTTGACCCTAGAGGAGTCCATGTTTGAGTTAATGTCTGCAAGGTGCCCCGATCCCATAGCTGCAAAACAAGCCTAAATCATCCCCCTCGGCCTAGTATCATGTGATCAAAATACTCATTTGCCTAATAATTCTGCACACAGTGTACATTTTCTGTTCCCATGTGTATTCTGCTTTGCTTCATCCATCGCTTCAAACTCCTATTTGCTGTCTGCTGTCTTGCATACCCCACTGTCCTGGTCCTAATTGATCTACGTACCATCTGGCAAGACACAGCTGATTCATTGCCTCCTATCAGGGCTGCTCACCATGACCTACAATCTTCAAAAATCTACCTAATATGTATGACCATCTGTAACAGTAAATTTTAAAGACCTTTCACTAGCCATAAATATGTAATGTTTTATCTGGTGTAAATACCACTGTTTCCCTGAATCTAGTGTTGTTTTTTTACATTGTTTTTCTTCTATTTCTGTCTCTCTCCATTCATGAGATATTTTCCCTGTATATAAATGTCACCTTGTTAGACATGTGGGTGTAATGCTGAAAAAGAAGCCCACGTAGAAGATCTGAGGACCATGGGAAGCGCTCATGTGTCACCCAGGGGGATATAGGGGACTCGGTACCCGGGCCTTTTACCTTGCTTAGGATGTTACGGCAGTCGGCTCCCGGGCCCGTACTCTGGGGTCTCTCTTGAAAAAGGGATTTTTAGTGTATGGTTTGTTTTGTGACGCCACCTTTGGTTTCCGATAATGGTTACCGGCACTGCAGCAGACCTCCGGGGGTGATGAAATGGCAGATGGGATGTTTCTGCTCCCCACAGGCGGAGCTAACCCCCGGGGCAGAGTTGATGGAAGGGATGCAGGTGAGAGATGGCCAGGTCAAGGGGAATGACGAACACGTACACAGGGGGTTCGCTTCAGTACCTTTACTGGTGTAACAACAGGTATGGTCCAGGGTACTTGCTAGGAAGGGTGCACTTCAGGACCTCTCACCAGTGAGCGGGTATAAGGCCTCCTGATCCGTGTCTCCCTCTCTCTAAGCTTCTAGCCAGCCTGGAACTTGGCCTAGCTTCTGTGTTGTGTTGCTCTCTCATCTGATCGCTTGGTAGTAGGACCTCTCTTTGGCAACCACTATCCCTGGACGCCGGGGCCTTCGTGGTTCCTAGTCCTGTTATTGCTGGTAGCTTCAGGATGACCAGGGGTCTGGAAGCCTCCTGGTATGCCGGTTGTCCCTACTGGGTATAGTGGACTCTGTAGGCGCGGACCCGGTGTCCGTATTATGTATTCTGGAGTGAGCCTGTGATGCTCCTCTGCCCCCTTAACTCCTTTCTCCTCTCCTCTTTGCCTCCGGCCACACTCAGGGCCCTCAGAACACAGTAGCAGACGTGCTACTCCTTCACTAGTCTGAGCGCCAGCATGCTCTCAGACTTCCTCTCTGTCTGCACTCAACTCCCTGACTCCACCCTCCATATATATATCCCTAACAGGGCTCCCTCTGGTGGTCTGAGGTGGAAGGGTGGAGGTGTCTGCATGTAATGAGGGCCTCTTGTGGAGAAGTCCGTCCATGCAGCCTTTTGGGTCCTGTGGTACCTGTGGTAGCAGGATGCCACACTCATCCCCCCCGTTCCCTAGCCAGACCCTAGCTCTAGGGAGAGACAGGGTTTTAGGCTCCTGCTCGGCGATTGATGAGGAACCAATATAGGGACGGTAGGAAAGGACAAGGTGATATCAGATCAGCCTAGGAGGTCTCCACCCCCTATGTCCTTAGTGTCTGGGCTCCTTTCCCTTCATCCCTTCGTGTTGCACTTTGCCTTCACTACACTGTGTTTGACAGATATAGACTAGCTTGAACAATGGGCAGCGACTGATAGAATGGTATTTAATATAGGGAGAAATGAAAGATTCTACATCTGGGCAAGAAAAATGAAAATTACATCAACAGAATGGGAGGAATAGAACTAAACAACAGCACGTGTGAAAAAGACTTAGGTATACTAATCACAGACTGCACATGAGTCAACAGTGTGATGCAGCAGCAAAAAAGGCAAACACAGTTCTGGGATGTATTTGTGGCGCCCCTGTGGGTTCAGTCGCCACAGATGTACTGCATCTCACCCAGAGGTGTGGTATCCCACTCTCAGGTAAGGATGGAGTACTGCCCGGGACCCACCTACCTGCATCCAACACTACACTACTCCAGACCAGCAGGAGGGGCTAGATGCATGCGTACAGTGCTGAGCCCTGTCCCTGGTTGGAAGTGGGGGGAACCGAGTGAGGGGGAACCATGTAGTGGGTGTGGGTGGAAGAAGTAGAACAGGGGAGCACCTTCAGAAGGAGTATAAAAAGGGAATCATCTTGTAGGAGAGCGGAGAGTTCAGTCTGAGAGAGAGAGTTGGGAACAGGAGCTCTGGAGGAGCTCTGCTCAGGAGGAGAGAGAGGATGGGAGCAGAGGGAAGGCTCCAAGAGGAACAGAGGGGATCCCAGGGGCACGGTGAGTGCAGAAGCCACCCGTGCGCCCGAATCAACCAGAACGTGGAGGGATCAGGCCGCAGAGGGGACCGGCCCCTAACTAGTGGAGGACAACAAGGGTCAGCTAGAAAACCGGAGGCTGCTGTACTTTCAGGGTGCAGCTGCCCACTACCGCAATTATATCGCCGAAAAGGTGGCCGCATAGGATTCAGGGGACTGCACACCAAGATCCGAGGCTGCTGGCTTGGGACACTGATTGTGAGACGCAGAGCAGGAGGGTGAGAGCTAGCGCAGGAAGACGACCGAGGAAGGCACACAGAACGGGGTCCCGTTTAAGTACTCCTGAAACACCTGAGAGATTGCTGAACCCCTTCCTTGGTGAACGCAGTACGACGTGGGAGGTTACACACTGGCGCTGGTAACCTGGAGTCTTGAACAACTGTGAGTAAACCTTGAAGACTGCACCCCACTGTGTCCTAGAATTATTGCTGCGCCATCACCAGCCCTGCACTGCACAGCACCAACCACATCTACCTCATAACACCACTATAGCCTGCCCTGGAGCTTAGCTCTGCCTGTGGAGAGCTGAACCAACTCTGCTGCGTCACCATCAGCTCCAGAGGACCTGCACCGCAGCGGCGGCCCCATATAGCCGCATAACACAGGTGGCGTCATAAATATTATATATAAAAACTTTATTCCTTTTATTTATTTCCCTTTTATTGACCGCCCTGGGTCACGGACCGGGTCACTGCCACCGTGACATCGCCCAGCACCGACCGGCCCGGCTACCGAGTACCTCACGGCCCAGGGGGCGCGTCATATTAAGAGAAGCATAGAGTCTAGATCACGTTAAGTAATTATTCCCCTCCACTCCTCCTTGGTCAGACCTCAGATGGAATATTCTGTTCAGTTCTGGGCACCACATTTTAAAAAAGATATCTGAAGGTATGTCACAATGTAGAGGGATCATCCTTATTCTCATTTGTACATGGAAACTGTAATGTCTGACCAAGGCCACAGATTCAAAATGCCGCCTCGGACAGACTTGGCACAAGCCACTCCGTCTGGCAGACTCCAGAGAAAACCCAATACCCTTTAACCCCTGTTCAGGGATCTGGTTTTACAGTAGGAACCAGTGGAATACTACCATACCAGGGCTGCCGTCCAGGTGTAGGAATGGTCACCAAGCAGGGTCAGTGCCGAGAGATCACGTCAAGGACAAAATCAGGACCCCTAAGAATAGTCAGAAACAAGCCGGGGTCAAAACACAAATGCAACAAAACAGGAGCAGAAGCCGCACACCCAGCCAGGGGAACACTAAGCTATATCTGGCAGATTCCAGCAGCAAGCTGGAAGCCTTAGTAGGGTTTGGTGCTGTCCGATTGGCTGGAGCAGGGGGCTGATAACTTCAGCTGGAAAGCACATACACCCACACAGGTCAGACTGGACGGCACTACAGGTCCTAGCCACTCGAACCTTAGTGGCTGGACAGAGCACACCTTCCAGAGCTTCTGGTTCTGACATCTCTGTCACCAGCGCCGCCTGCAGAGTGAATACGGCGGCGCCTGGCGACAGAAGCAAAAGTCGCAGGAGCAAGTTCTGGTGAAGATGTGAAAGAAACACTGAATGAATGAAACTGAAAGGGAGAAGATACAGATTAGATATTAGAAAAACTTTTTGACAGTGAGGGTGATCAATGAGTGGAACAGGCGGCCATGAGAAGTGGTGAGTTCTCCTTCAATAGAAGTCTTCAAACGGAGACTGAACAGACATCTGTCTGAGATGGTTTAGTGAATCCTACATTGAGCAGGGGGCTGGACACAGTGACCCTGGAGGTCCCAACCAACGGTAACATTCTATGACCTTTGGATATGTGGTCGGTTTCACTCAGTTAGACCACAGCCTGTGTTCTCTCTGTCCAACTGCTGATAATGCTCTTGTCTTTCTTTTGCTTTGCTGTTTTGTTTCTGTGCAGGTGATTTCACTTCCTCGTTTTGGTTCGTCCTATCACATTTTGGGAGGGGCTACTTATACTCTCCTGGCACATGCATTCTTTGCTGGCTATATTCCAAGTCAGATGGATGTTTGGAGTCCCAGTTGCCCAGTGAAGGATTATCTTGCTGAGGTTTTCTCTATTGCTTCTCCTGTGGTTTGTTGTCGTGTTCCCCCTCCCAGCACTCTTCTCATTTTGCTACACATAGGGTCTGGGGATTTCCATGTATACCGAAGGTCTTTTGGGGTTCCTTTCTTTTTCTTCCATCTTTCATTTATGACTGTGTGAACACGTCCTTCACCCCTGCCTCACCCTCTGTCTGTGTGCACTACATTCTGTTGTTCTTTGGGTTACATTCTGTCTATAGTTGAGGCTGCAGGTAAGGACACTCAGGGTCAGTTAACATTGAGTTGGGGGCACCATTGCGCAATGTTAGGGTACCAACCTCCACGGTCAGGCAGGGACAAATCAGGGTCCATTTGCCCAGTCTGTACAGGAACTTGTGTTGTGCAGGCTGAACATCTCCCCTGGTTTTTGGGCCAAGTCATAACAATTGTCTGGTGGTGGGCAATAGGACTCACTATTAAAATAAAGACATTTTTGTATGGCTTCAATGTGTTCCCTGTGCACTGTAATGAGGTACTGGGACAGTGATGTAAAATGTCCTGTGACCAATGGACTGCCTTGGTCCTACATTCTGTCTTCACTTCTGCGCCCAGGGCCGCCATCAGGGCATTACTGCCCTTACTATAGTATGGGGCCCGGTGAGCAGAAGGAAAAAGGGGGAGCCCGACCAGCTCAGGCACGCGGGCCCCATGCCCCTGGCAAGCCCGGGCCCCCCCTCTCTTTGCCTCTACTCACCGAGCTTCAGGGAGTCAGCGGCAACAGTTCAGAGCATGATGCACCCGGCGGCCGGAAATGAGCGCTATACCTTTAAACCGCCTCCGGGTGCATCATGGTCCTGACGCCGGCCACGTGACATGCTGCACGCTCACTTTCATTTCGGAGCAGAGCAGCAGTGTGCCACACGTGGCTTGGGACTGCATGGGACAGGCAGGCAGACTTCAGCGGTGGCAGCAGTGGGAAATAGGCAAAGTGAGTGTGAGTGTTGATGAGGCCGTGGCAGAGCAGACTGTGTGTGTGTGTATCGAGGAGGCAGCAGGCAGTGTATGAGGACTGAGGAAGGCTGCTGAGGGGTTTCTAGCAAGGGAAGGCCACAGGGGGGTTTGTTGGCCCTGTGAGGGGGGTTTGTTGGCCCTGTGAGGGGGGGTTTGCTGGCCCTGTGAGGGAGGGGGGTTTGCTGACTGCGGAGCAGGGGTGGAGCCTGGGCGGAGTCTCAAGGGGGCCCCAAAATTTTACTAGTATGGGGCCCCGAAATTCCTAGTGGCAGCACTGTCTGCACCTGGCGCCTCTGGTGCTTATTAGACAGAACAATGTTGTGTGAGGCCTAGTGACTAGTTCTCAGGGGGTGTCAGGATGCCACGCTCAGGATGCCGGGCATCGAAGTGAAGTGACTGACAGAGAGGACAGTGACTCGCCCAGGGGGATATGGGGGACTCGGTACCCAGGCCTTTACCTTCTTGGGATGTCACGGCAGTCGGCTCCCGGGCCCGTACTCTGGGGTCACTCTTTAAAAGGGGTTTGTTACTTGAGATGAATAATAGTTTTGTCTCGTGACGCCACATGTGGTTTCTGGTAACGGGTACCAGCGCTGCTGCAGACCTCTGGGGCAGATGTTAGGGCAGCTGGGTTGGCGCGGCTCTCCACAGGCAGAGCACAGCCCCAGGGCAGTGTAGGTGCAGATGGTGATGCTGGGCTTTGTAGTGCAGGAGGGATAACGTGGTGGAAATAACTGACAGAAGCAATGGGGTGCAGTCATCCGAGTTTACTCACAGTTATTAGGTTCCTCAGGTGGCACTGTACAGGTGTCAGCCTCCCACGTCGTGCTGCGTTTACCAGGCAGGGGTTCAGCACTCCCTCAAGTATATCAGAAGCACTTAACGGGACCCCCTTTTTGTATGTTCCTTCCTTAGCCGACTTCCCCCACTGGGTCTCTCCCTCCTGCCCTGGGCCTCGCCACACAAAGTCCCCAACGGGTACCTTGAGATCCCTCTGGGCAACTTGAAGTTCCCGGACCTGACTTGGTGCCCTTTTTGGCGGCTTGGGTGCGAAAGTGGCGACTGCACTCTGAAAGTGCAGAAGCCTCAGGTTTTCCAGCCGAGACTTGGAGTAACACGGCTGGTCCAGGGACCGGTTCCCTTCTTGCGGCCTGATCCCTCTGAAACTTGGCAGATTCGGGCGTACGGGTGCCGTCCTGCACTCACCGTACCCCCTGGGATCCCTTCTATTACTGGAGCCTTCCTCCCTGACTCCCCTCTCTCTCCTGGGCCTCTCTGACTAGGCCCCACTATGGAGCAGAGCTCCTGAAGAGACTCTGCTCCTCAGACTGCTCCTCTCCTCATCTCTCTCACTGAAAATGACCTCACTCTCTAAGATGGCTTTCCTTTTTATATACAGGGTGGTCCAAAAGTAGGTGGACAGAAAGTGTAATAGAATGTTGCTGTGCTGAGATAATCTTATAAATGTGCCCCTGCTGTGTACTGTGTAATGGCTGTGTCTGACCATGCAGGAACATGGTCTGATCATACCACAGCTCCTGGACAGGGGAGGAAGCAAAAGAGTATACAGACCTTACTGCAGGGGATCACAGCTGATTCTTTCTTTGAAGGAAAACATTGTTTAAAAACAGGTAGGGAAATGTTTTACCTCACAAAAAGAATCAGCTGTGATCCCCCTGCTGTAATGTCGGTATACTCTTTGGCTCGCCCACCACCCCGCTTAGGAGATGTGGTATGATCAGACCATGTTCCTGTACGGTCAGACACAGTCATTACACAGTACACAGCAAGAGCACATGTATAATATTATCTCAGCACAGGAACATTCTATTACACTTTCTGTCCACCTACTTTTGGACCACCCTATATATTCTTTAAGTGCTCCCCTGTTCTGCGTCCTCCACCCACACCCACTACTGGTTCTCCCTACCTTTTGGTTCCCCCCACTCCAGCCAGGGATGGGGCAGCAGAAGTGCATAATGCCCTTCCAGCCGTCCTGGAGTAGTGTAGTGTTGAGTGCAGGTGTTGGGGTCCCAGGCAGTACTCCCTCCTTACCTGAGAGAAGGAGATGCCACACCTCTGGGTGAGGTGCAGGAACCTCTCTGGCGACTGAACCCTCAGGGGCGCCACAACAGGGCATAGGACCAGGGCAGCACAAATCAAACTTCTTATCTCTACTATCTACATTTCAGTGGCGTCGATGTAAAGACTTCACGTTTCATGCAAGAGATGTTACTTTTTGTTTGTACTGTTTGTGAGGACGTATGTGTAGTATATATATATGTGTATATATAAATATATATATATATAATCTTTTGTTTCTATTTTTGCCCCAAAAAATAAAAAGTGATTTATTACAATACACTGTGTTCCAAATTATTATGCAAATAATATTTTCTCAGATTTTCCCAAATTACCTATATGAATTTCAGTCATTGTAATTTTCCAGTCAAATAACTATTAGAGTACAATTGAAAGGTTTTTGTACAAACTGCCTATGATAACAGTATATTTTTAAAAAAATAAAAAACTCAAACTGCACTCAAAATACATGTTCCAAATTATTATGCACAGCAGAGTTTTCAACCTTTTCATTTTAATAAAGAACAAAAAAATGGTCAATTTTGAAATTATAAGCATTAGCAGGTTATTGCAAACTGAAATCAAACAGTTTTCAACTCAAAACTTTATTCTAGGTGATGTTACATTTGCACTTAGGACCCCTTGTTCGAAAGGAGCTTCTGAATTCTCTCATCCATTGAATTTGTCAGGTTTTGGATGCAGATGTGTTATGTGCAGCATGAGACGGGGCATTATCATGCATGAAATGATCTCGATGGTCCAGATGGATGGAGTGGAGGATGGCTGGTTGATGGACACCCCATGCAAACACGGCTACGGCGCTAACAAGGAGGAGGTGGAGTAATGTTTTGGGCTGGAATCATGGAGAGAGAGATTGTCGGCCCTTTTAGGATCCCTGAAGGGGTAAAGATGAACTCCATAATGTATGTTGAGTTTCTCAAACAGCACTTCCTTCCATGGTTCAAGAAGAAGAACCGTGCATTCCGCAGCAAGATCATTTTCATGCATGATAATGCCCCGTCTCATGCTGCACATAACACATCTGCATCTCTGGCTGCTATGGGAATAAAAGGGGACAAACTGTATGGTGTGGCACCCATGCTCCCCTGACCTCAACCCCATTGAGAACCTCTGGAGCATCATCAAAAGGAGTGTCTATGATGGCGGGAGGCAGTTCACATCTAAGCAACAGCTCTGGGAGGGTATTCTGTCCTCATGCAAAACAATTAAAGCAGAAACCATCCAAAACCTGACAAATTCAATGGACGAGAGAGTTCAGAAGCTCCTTTCGAACAAGCGGTTCTATGTGCAAATGTAACATCACCTAGAATAAAGTTTTGAGTTGAAAACTGTTTGATTTCAGTTTGTAATAACCTGCTAATGCTTATAATTTCAAAAATGACAATTTTTTTGTTCTTTATTAAAATGAAAAGGTTGAAAACTCTGCTGTGCATAATAATTTGGAACATGCATTTTGAGTGCAGTTTGAGGTTTTTATTTTTTTAAAAATATACTGTTATCATAGGCAGTTTGTACAAAAACCTTTCAATTGTACTCTAATAGTTATTTGACTGGAAAACTACGATGACTGCAATTCATATAGGTAATTTGGGAAAATCTGAGAAAATATTATTTGCATAATAATTTGGAACACAGTGTAAATGGGGGAGGTCTGCTTTTTAAACATTTTTTTTAGAATTACCGGCACAAGTTTTTTATTATCATTTTTTTTAAATTGTTAGATGGACGTATGTGCAATTTATATAACTTATGCTCTTGTCTCAGATTTAATAAAGACTGATTTTGTTTTTACTGAGTTAATCCGATAGGTTCTTATGGCCATGCAGATGTCTAATTTTTTGCCTTCCATTTTTCCGAGTTTTTTTGGGGGGGGGGGATTCCCTTTTTTATAATTTTCTTCTTTGTAATTAAATGTTTTTACCACTATCATTTATTTATTTAGTTATTTATTTTACTGCACTGAACTAATTAACATTTTTTATGTGTTTTTTTCATATGCAGATGTTTCATATTTTTTCTTTGGGGGGGTGGTTCGATATTGAATTATATCTTTGGGATATTACAGTTTTGTGGATGAATAAATAGAGTATATTTTTTTGTGTATTGTATATTTTAGGTGTGTACGTTAAATTTTTTTTTCAATTTAACCACGTCCCTTTTAGAAAGTCAGCGCTCCTGCACGCGCCCATTTTCCTCCCAGAGTGCTGCTTTCTAGGCGGTTTCAGTGTCACCTGGGGACTTGCCAGCTCTCCTGAGACATTCAGGGAGTGGTATAGGTGTATCTGGCTACAGATCAGAGTTTGGGGTCTCAAACATACAGTAATGGGGACCATGTTGGTTGTCACCTGACTTTTCCAGTAGCCTTTTATATTCTATTTTCTTACTTATATTCCTAGAGGTGAACATTGTAGGAATTGGCGGCTCTGACAAGTTGTCCATCATCAGAGGTTGTCCCGGGCTTCCAGGACCACCAGGACATAAAGGAGACCCTGGAGCGGCCGGACTAACCGGTGATTGCTATTTAAATATTATGTGATTGTACTTTAGAGATGTATTTGCACAGTTTATTTTTTACATCTGCTTCCATTGATTTAAATATGAATACAGTTTGATTTGCTGATTCCTATGACATGCATGTGGGCTGTCATATGGATGATCCTACCGCAATGGAAGAGTTCCTTTACCTTATGGGATACAGCGGCATGTATAGGAGTTAAAAATAGGTACCCCATTATGGTGCTGGGTTTTGCCACCATGAGCAGGAGGGCATGGTGTTTGTTTGTCCCCATTCCCCTGACCTTTATCACCCGTGGCCAATTCCACACCCCCTGATGTGCTAAGAAGCCAGTTTCCCAATGTAGTTCTCTCCAGCCAATATCAAAGGGGGTAGAACAACCACGGCTGGGTTTCACTGTACTAAGATCCCATAGTGTCCACAAGGAGAGTAGGAAGAGGAATGGCAATACCTGTAAGGGAGTGACCGGGTGACCAAAGACAGTTCTGCATTACCTCAAAAATGGCCGACAATGGTGGTAACTACATGTCTCCATCCTCTGAGCTTAGCTGTGAGGGCCGTATAATTCAGCAGAGTAATCTTCAGCAGACGAGCTGGATTAGTGTTCATGAAAACCTCTTGTATTTCCCAGGAACCGATGGAAAACCAGGAAAAGTCGGACCCCAAGGAGAAAAAGGTGATGTGTAAAATTATCAGGGTAATCTCTAAGAGCGGTCACCTCCAACCTGTGGTTCTCCAGCTGTTGAGAAACTACAACCCCCAGCATGCCCTGACAGACAAAGGACACACTAGATATATTACAAATTGGGGCACACTGAGTACTTGTTTCAGTGATCGTCGACCCTGTACTGCACACATAGGGGTATGGTACGTGCCCATAGCAGGTACACCAAGGATCCATGACACGGCCATGTGCATGGGGCTACCTGGGCTTCACTACTTGTGGCATGTGGCAACTGATATCCAGAAGGTCCAAAATAAGTGATACGTCTTTAATTACCTTGGTCAGGTGAAGCTGGGAAGACCGAAGCCAAGGGAGTAAAAGGAGAAAAGGGAGAACGTGGAGCCTCAGGAATAAAAGAAGAATATCGTGAGTAGAGACACCGGCAATAAGATAGATTGCACAGGCTGCAATAGAAACGCTATGATCAGGGGTCTAGCTTACCTGCATTGTATACAGGGGGCTGTGGTAGTCTAAAACTCTCATCCTGCCTCATCAGATACTCAGACACATGACCTTTCTTCCCCCATGCTTTACACTGCAGCTTTCTTATGTATGAAGCTGCCCAACAACTTTTTTTTATATTATTCCAGGTGCCAGAAACTGTAAGGAGCTGAAAGAGCGGGGAGAAGTATTAAGTGACTGGTATACAATATTCCCTGATGGAAAGAACCCCCTGAAGGTGCTGTGCGATATGCACACGGATGGAGGGGGCTGGATTGTAAGTCAGTAGACACTTTACTTCATATAATCAACAATTCAGTGAAAGAAAAAAGAGGAGAGCACATACCGGTCTAAAAAATCCTTTAATTCCGTCTATTTAAAATTCCATGGCAGGGGGGTAAGCTGTACACATCATCAGACGATGGCCGTTTCGCGCCCACCGCGCTTCTACGGGTCCAAGGAGTACAAGGGAAATGACAATGGAGCTGATTTAAATAGCAGCCACCCAATAATCTTGTCAATCAGGTAAATTAACTTATTCAACCCCATTGAGGTAAAACCATAATGCCAATAGACATCTATGTATGGAAAACCTGCACAGCATAAAATTAAAACAATATTAAAGAATATGTCAGCCAGGGATCATCAGAGAAACTCTGATATGTCCAATCTGTCGTTAAAACCAATCGGACCCTGTGCTATGATCCACCTGGCTTCTCTCCTCAATAGTAATCTATTGAGGTCACCACCCGGCAGTGGTAACATCACCTTTTCTAAACCTGCAAACTTCAATGTATGGGGATCGCCTCCATGGCAATCACGGACATGCTGAATAAACCTTTTTGACCCTTTACCTGTCGCAATTGATCTAAAATGTTCATGAATACGGACAAATAAGGGGCGCAAAGTTTTGCCAATGTAAAAAAACCCACAAGGGCAAAAGATGGCATAAACCACCCCTTTAGTGAGGCATGTCACCAAATCTCCACACTATGGATCTTGTCACCCTGTCTGAGAGATTTGGTGGTTAAATGAAAAGAACAAAAGTTGGAACTGCCACATGTATAATTTCCTACCAGTCTGCTCTTATTTAACCAATTATCAGACAATGTTGTTACCTGATTCTTCACCAGGATGTCTTTTACATTTTTATTCCGGATGTTTTTACACCAGTTAGTGCTCTCTTCTTTTTTCTTTCATTGAATTGTTGATGAACTCACTTTTTGTCTTGAGAGTAGTATCCAGTCTTCATAGGGCGAGGTGCCTCAGCTGACTATTCCAAAAGCAACTGATTATAGACTGACTATAAGCACGTAGTGATGGTCTTTTGCCTCCGTGTTTTACTTCATATAATGATGGTTAGTGTGACGCTGAGTCACAAAACCGACAGTCCAGCACACCACAGATCCCATAGGGTGGCTGAGCAGTCACTCACAGCATCCCTGGGCCCCAGTCAGATGTGTAACCGTGTCAGTACCCCCTCTTTTAGTGGAACCACTGGACCCCCAGGCTTCTCAGGAATCCTAGCATGAAATGCCCTGATCAGTCGATTGCCCCTCACGGATCGGGCTGGAACCCAGGGTCTCTCCTCCGGTTCGTATCTCTTCCAATATATGAGGTACTGGAGGGAATTTCAGACCCTCCAGGAATCCACAACCCTCTGTAGATTATATTCTACACTATTCATATCAATAGGAGGCGGATGTGCAGTAACAAGCCCTGGCCATTACAAGTAGACGGCCAAGCCCCGCAAGTAAGTACTTCCGGCCGACCACCACCACTTATATCAGCTGATCGGCGGGGGTGCAGAGTGTCGGACCCCAGCCAATCAAACATTGATGCCCTATCGAAAGGATAGGGCATCAATGTAAAAGTAGTGGACAACCTTTTTAGGAGGAATTCCATGCAACCTCCCCACATGACATATAAACAACCTAGAGAGTCTCTGCATTAGGTAACCCTGAGAAGGGAACAAAATGAGCTTGCTTACTGAATTGGCAAAAAAAAAACAATTCCCCGGCCAGCCAGTTATGACAAACTTTAGCATGTGCGCAGACTTCACAGGCGGATACAACATCTTTAATATCATTACTCATAGATGGCCACCAAAAGAGTCTGGAAATAGCTTTCCCTGTAGCTGTGACCCCAGGGTGATCACTCAAGACAGAATCATGAAACTCCTGTAAAAGGCACGATCTTAAGCAGATAGGGCACAAATAGCTTGAACCCTGGAGTGGCGAATGGAGCCAACAACTGAGTTTTACGGATCTCCGCTTCCAACTCCAAAGATGCCACAGAAACCACAATGCCCTTAAGGAAGAATCGAGGATGGAGGTTCTTGAGGTGAGACTGAATAAAGACAGCATAATAATGCGTCAACCTTCACATTCTTAGACCAAGGTCTGAATATGATAGAGAACTTGAATCTGGAGAAAAATAATGACCATCTGGCCTGTCTAGGAGTTAGCTGTTTAGCTGATTCAATGTAAGCTAAGTTTTTATGGTCAAAAATGTATTCTTTGAAAAAAAGGAACATGGCCAAAAATTAGTCAGAGTTTTGACACCCTGAGATAAAACGGCCCCTACTCTGACCTTTGAAGCATCCACCTCCACAATGAATGGCTCCTGAAGATTGTATTGGATTAAAACAGGAGCAGACATAAAATACTTTTCAAAAACATCAATAGCATCCAGTGACCAAACCTTGAGGTCCGAACCTTTACGTGTGAGGTTTCAGGTCACTAGGTTGAACCCAATCTATCATGGTTTGCACCTTCCCAGGATCCATTTTAAAACCATCAGCCGAGAAAATGTATCCTAGAAATGCAAACTCCTGAACAGAAAAAATAAATTTAACAATTTTTGCAAACAAAGAATTTTCCCTCAATCTTTGTAAAACAACACAGTCATGTTCATGATGAGAATTCAAATCAGGTGAGAAAATGAAAATATCATCAAGGTAAATAACAACAAATCTCCCAATCCAATCAAAAAAGACATCATTCATAAAATTTTGAAATACTGCTGGTGCATTGGTTAACCCAAAAGGCATGACAAGATTTTCGAATAGACCCTCCGATGTTAAAAACGCTGTTTTCAACTCATCACACTTCCTGTTGTATATCAAATTGTAAGCCCCTCTAAGATCCAGTTTAGAAAACCATTTAGCCCAAGTAAGCTGATTATAAAGGTCAGGGATGAGCTGAAGTGGGTAAGTATTCTTAACCGTGATCTTGTTCTGTTCTCGTAAATTGAGGCAAGGACGGACACCCCCCATCTCTTTTTTTTACAAAAAAGAATCCAGCAGCCATAGGGGAGGAGGAAGGACGGATATGACCCTTCCGTAAACTTTCGTTCACATAACTTTTCATGGTCGTACGTTCAGGCCCAGATAAATTGTAAAGGTGAGCTTTAGGTAATTTAGCACCAGGATAGGAAACAAAGGGTGGTTATTAATGGAACACACTCAGACTGGGTCTCAGTTAACAGTGGGGTTCCACAGGGGTCAGCATTGGGCCTGCTTCTTTTTAACATATTTAATAATGACCTTGTAGGGGGCATACAGAGTAATATTTCAATATTTGCAGATGACACTAAACTTTGCAGGGTAATCAATACAGAGGAGGACAAATTTATATTATAGGAGGATCTATGTAAACTAGAAGCTTGGGCTAATAAATGGCAAATGAGCTTTAATGGGGATAAATGTAAGGTAATGCACTTGGGCAGAGGAAATAAAATGTATAATTATATGCTTAATTGTAAAACACTGGGCAAAACTGTCACTGAAAAAGACCTGGGTGTATTGGTGGACAACAAGCTCACGTTTAGTGGCCAGTGTCAGGCAGCTGCTGCAAAGGCAAATAAAATAATGGGATGCATTAAAAGAGGCATAGATGTTCATGAGGAGAACATAATTTTACCTCTATACAAGTCATTAGTGCGACCACACTTAGAATACTGTGTACAGTTCTGGTCTCCGGTGTATAAGAAAGACATAGCTGAACTAGAGCGGGTGCAGAGAAGAGCGACCAAGGTTATTAGAGGACTGGGGGGTCTGCAATACCAAGACAGGTTATTACACTTGGGGTTATTTACTTTGGAAAAACGAAGGCTTAGGGGTGATCTTATTACTATGTACAAGTATATGAGGGGACAGTACAAAGACCTTTCTACTGATCTTTTTACTCTGAGGCCAGAGACGGGGACAAGGGGGCATCTTCTACGCCTGGAGGAAAGAAGGTTTAATCATAATCACAGACGCGGATTCTTTACTGTAAGAGCAGTGAGACTATGGAGCTCTCTTCCACATGATGTTGTAATGAGTGATTCACTACTAACATTTAAGAAGGGCATGGATGCCTTTCTTGAAAAGTATAATATTACAGGTTATATATACTAGTTTCCTTGATAGGGCATTGATTCAGGGAACTAGTCTGATTGTCGTATGGAGTCGTGAAGGAATTTTTTTCCCCAATATGGAGCTTAGTGTTTGCCACATGGGTTTTTTTGCCTTCCTCTGGATCAACATGTTAGGCTATGGGTTGTACTAGATGTGTAGCGCCCCGAGGGTTCTGCTGCTACAGGGGTATTGCACCTCTGCCTGAGGTGTGATATTCCACTCCCGGGTAAGGATGGAGTATGGACCAGGGCTCAGTTAGCTGCATACAGCACACTCACCCCATTTCCGAGGGAGAGTTCAACGGTGCTCCCACTAGACAGAAATGCAGGTATGACTGACTATGTCCCTGGCTGGAGTGGGGAGGGGGGGAGGAATACCCAGTGATGTAGGAGCAGATAGGGGACGGTTCCTGAGCGTAGGTAGGAGCTCATTGGTTGCTGGTCACCTGAGCTCACACACTAGGGAAGGGTATATAAGGTGGGCACCATCTTAGTTCTGAGAGTAGAAGAAGTCAGTTCAGTCAGAGAAGAAGCAGAGTGGAGATGTGACAGGGAGCTGTGGCTCCCTCTTGGCCCAGCTCCATGAGACAGGCCTAGAGAAAAGGCCGGGAACAGAAAGGAACAAGAACAGCAAGGAACAGAAACAGAAAGGAACGGCAGAGAAAGAGAGAAAGAAACAGAAGGGCTCAGGAACAAGAAGGCAGAAGGGACCCTAAGAGCCCACGAGAATACAGGGTGAAGGGTCAGGCAGATTAAGGGTACCGGATCCCAAGTTGGTGGAGGAGAAACTACCCTCAGCCAAAGACCGGACGTCGTGATCATTTATTGGTGCGACACCTCATCAAACCTGCTAGGAAGGCACCATATAGGACAGCGGAGGACGGGGCCCACGTTTACCCGCACAAGTTCGCGGCAGCTGGACAAAAGTGGGTCACTGGTGAGGCAAGCCAGAGAAAGGATAGAAGGGGGTCCTGGGCCATGCTCCTGAACTGCCTGGGGGTTGACCGAGCCCCTCACCTGGTGGACACCGCACGGCTTGGGTGGTCACTACCTGTACAGAAGTGACCCGGAGCATCTGAACTGTGAGTAAAAGGCATTGGACTGCAGTACGTTGTCTGTGTACTCTTTCGCTCCTCCAGCACTAACGGTACTGGGACTCCCTGCACCATCACCCCCACCATCCACTGCACTGCCCTGGGGTTACACTCTTCCCGTGGGGAGTTATACAATCTCAGCTGCACCTGCCATCAACCTCAGGGGACTGCCTTGCAGCGGCGGTTCATAATAACCGCAATCCACAGGTGGCGTAGTCGGACATTATCAACAGCACATAGCAGACTACCATTGGTCTGACCACCCTGAGCCACGGAACCGGGTAGCCACTACTACCCCCAAGGTCTCCCTATTGCCCGGCTCCGAGTGCCCCACGGCTCAGGGGGCGAGTCAGATGGACTTAGTCTTCCTTCAACCTTAAAAACTATGTTACTATGTTAGGAACAAGATCAATAGCACAGTCATAGGGACGATAGGGAGGTAGCATCTCTGCATCTTCAGGTACCCTGGTAGACACTCCAGACTTGTGGAGCATACTTGCGCAGAGCTTAGACATTTCTTATGACATTTGGGGCCCCGCTTAACAATTTCCTTCTAACACCAATCAATAACCGGATTGTGAATAAGCAACCATGGAAGCCCCAGGACCATCCCAGCAGGTAACTAATCCAAGAAAAAACAGGAGATGGATTCAGAGTGAAGTGCTTCTATTTGAAGCATGAATTCCACCGTTACAAATTGGACATAGTTCTGAAGTAGCGGAGTTTTGTCAATTGAAAAAATTTGAATGGGTTTTGCCAGGTTAACTGTCCCTAATCCTAATTTCTGAACCAGTTCAAAATCAATAAAGTTAGCTGCTGACCCGCAGTCAATGAACGCCAATGCTGGCAATGCCTGATTCTTGAAAGACAAAACCGATAAGCAGTACTCATCTGAGGAGAAAAAGGGTACCTGGAAGTCTGGGTGACCTCCTCAACTATCACCCAGACTTAGACGTTTTCCCTATGGCTTACTTGCTTGAGGGCGAGCTGAACAGTCCTTTAAAAAATGTCCCGTGAGGCTACAGTAGAAACAGAGTCCAAGATACTGTGTCCGTTTTTTCTCCAAAGCATGAAAACTGGCTGCTTCAACCTCCATTGGCCCTACAATGAGTAAACGGGCCTGCTCAAGGCATCCCGCTGCCCACCATGCCTCTCACGAATTCTGATGTCCATCCATATGACCTGGGTCATGGCTTCCACCAAAGAACAAAGGGGATCATGCAGAACCAAAGCTTCCTTCAGGGATTCATGTAAAAGTAACCTTCAGCACGATATGGAAAGTTTCACACGAATTAATGTGCAACAAATTATATTTATTAGAGCGACCTTGAGAAACAAGCCAACATTTCGGCTTAAACCAGCCTTTATCAAGGTTTATCTATACAAAAAAACAAAAGTAAATTATATCACTAGAATGCAATACAATATAAGGATAAGTAAACAAATCTTTAAGTAACAACACTCTTGGTGTGAATAAATTTCTATTCATACAAGGAAAAGAATGTGTATATACATCAAAATAAAGCTTCAAGCTTCAGGATGCCATAGAGTAAGCAGGGCCGTGGAGTCGGTAAGTCAAACCTCCGACTCCAACTCCGACTCCTCAATTTCCATGACACAGACTCCAACTTCAACTCCCTCAGACGTGGCTCATGTTTAAGTGATCAATTTACTGTAGCGCGGATTAATCTCAGCTAAAAGTCCAGACCCTTAGATCAGGAATAGGACAGACATTTATAGGACATTTCATAACTTTACCAAATTCTTATTAAAAAATATTCCCCACATACTGAATTGAACTACTGCACCCAATTTATTATATATTTTAGGAGTTGAAGTCGGTCCATTTTATACCGACTCCATCAAAATGGGCTCCAACTCCACAGCCCTTAGAGTAAGAGATCTGTGATGTAAAAAAGAACATGATCCAGGGGTTACCATATGGAATAGTAATAATATTGAAGGGTCTGGAGGTATTCATTATATAGAAAGACATAAGTGAAAAACCTGCCATAGTATAAGAAGGAAGGATATCCATATAAAAAAGTGACATTGTTAAACAGTTAAATGATGTAAGAGCCTCAAGACAGCAAAGTAGATAATGTAAAACAATGATAAGATGAAATGAGCCAAATTAAATACGAGACACACTAAGAATGGTTACATCAAGGAAAAATGTATGACCAAAATGGCTCCTTAAATACCTTGTAAAAGATGGTGCTCGAATCCGGAATAGGTGCGGTATGAAAAGCGTGCTTTGCACGGTCCTGTGTGTCCTGAGACTGTGCACCTTGGGGTTAAATACTCACCTAATGGAATAATGTGATATACCGGACCCGGACGTGATGCTTTGCGTTCAACTCCGGATGTGTATGCATTCCACACACTCTTCCTGTATGTGGAGTCAAACCGGAAGTGACATGTATATGGGAATCACTTGCGTTCCACATACGGTGCTTTGTGCGTTCCACCTGATATCTGTGCGGGATTCAGACAGACCTCAACAAAATTGGCACATAAGGGCCACATCATTCCACGGAACCTCAGTGGACCACTGTTGGAATTCAGTACAGTAGTTGTCAGCTGTGTGGCTTCCCTGTGTCAGGTTCATGGTCCTAGCCTCAACGACCCAAATTCTGTCTGGTTCGTCACAGATTACTTCTAGGGCATCAAAAAAGGCATCAACTGAAGACCGTCCCGGGGCCTGTGGGAACAAAGAAAATGGCCAAGTCTGGGGGCCCCTTCGCAATAGAGACATAACTATTCCCACCTGCTGAGACTCATCCCCTGAGGACAGGGGTCATAGGGTAAAGAATAGCTTATAACTCTCCCTGAATACTCTAAACTGGTTTTTCTCCCCCGAAAATTTATCAGGGAGGGCCATTACTGGTTCGAGGGAGACCAACTGAACATCATAGGGGACAGATATTGCAGCCTCCGCTAGCAGTGAAAGGCTAGGTGAAGTTTTCATATGGCTAATAATCTGACCCTGCAACTGGAACTGAGATGATCCCAGACTCTGGCATTCCTTAGCCAGATCCTGCATCATCTGAGTCAAATTCGCCACCTGGTCGCAGAGTGTGAACAGGCTCCATACTGACGAAAAAAAATTAACAACACGTATACGGTCAATTGTAATGTGACGTTGCTACTCACGGGTAAGCCATATGACAGGGTACTCAGGAGGTCCGAGGTCACATACCAGGACGGCTCGTAGTACAGAGGGGTGAAACAAAGGCATGGTCAGGTAACAGTCCGGAGTCAAATGCCAGTAGGGTATGTCAAAACCAGGGAGTACAACATACGGATAGTCAGAGGCCAAGTCCGAGATCAGATACCTGAAGTCAGAGAGCTTCAAAAGCAGAAGGGATAATTCAAAGGAGTAGTCAACAAAATCCAGGGTCATCAGCAAAAACAGTAGCCAGACACAGAGCAAGCACACACACCTAACAATAGCAAATCTACAACTGACAACCTGCTGCACATAGCAAGCCAGATAAATACCCTGAAAATCATTTGAGGATGGGAGGCACCTCAGGAAACGCCCACAGGGAAAACCAGATTGAACAGCAGGGCAGTCAATCAAAATGCTGACAGCCCAGAATGACCCAGGATCAGATTGGATGACTGGACTGTCACTCACAAAACCAACAGTTCCTATGCCACAGTCAGATGTGAAACATGACAGTTAGGGCCACAAAGGAAACACCTAGATAGATCAGGTCAGCAAGATTAAGGCATTGTTTGGTCTTTAGCCCTTCACTTATCAGCCAGAATGGATGGTGGCTACACAGGGGGTCATAAGCTGCCCAGTGAATTAAATAGGAACCCTATAATACTTCATTTCTCCTGTGGTGGCGTAGCTGGGAAATTAAACATTCGCATCCAGGTTTGACCACAGATTACATTTGATCACCTATCTTAGAATGCATAAGCATTATGGCCGGAGCGTGGAGGAGGACAAAGGGCAGCACGAATGAAGGTCTGGAAAAGGAGGACAGGGATAAGGAGGGGTGTGGAGAAGATTTAGGAGTGATGCCACTTTCCCAATTGCTGATCTTTCCTCTTCTATTCCAGGTTTTCCAGAGGCGCTCGGATGGTTCGGTTGATTTCTTTCGTGATTGGAATGCATACAAGATTGGATTTGGGAATCGCATGAATGAGTTCTGGTTGGGGAATGAAAATCTTTACAAAATCACATCCTTAGGTAACACTGTGCTTCTCGGGGGAGGAGCATGTATATATGTATGTACACTATATGGAAAAAAGTATGTCTTGGCATTGTGCTTGGTGATGTAAGGCTGCATGCAGCGGCTCAGCCATGAAGCTCCTGGTGGGGGCTCTGTGTTTGTTATGTTAATACCAGAGGAGGTCCGGACTCTGAAGTTATGGAGTCAGCAGAGCAGTGGTGACTTTCCTGCCCTCTGCTCCTCAGAACTCGGCCCCTCGCTCTGTAACATTACAGGGCCTCCACTTTGTGGCTGAGTTGCTGTGGCTCCTTCCACTTCTCAATAACATCACTCACAGGTGATGGGGGAAGATCATAAGTGGATTATAGTGAGGGCAATCTGGGCTACCGCCTGGGGCTTCGGGGGACCCGGGGCTCCGGGGAGTCCATGGCCAGATTGCCCTCATTATAATATGAGCGGTGCCGCAGCACATACCGGCAGATAGTGGCTGGAGGGCCCCAGGACCGCTCCCCCAGCAGCGGCGCATGGCCGCTACTTCTTCTTCGGCCGCGTCACAGCTAGGAAACACGGCCCTGTGCACAGTCGTGTCTGCTAGTGTGACGTCAAGCAGTGCGCGCCCGGCCTGAACTGCTGCACCGGAGAGAAGCTGGACGACTGGAGCCGAGCCGAGGGATGGTGAGTGTGTGTGTGTGTGTGTGAGTGTGTGTGTGTGAGTGTGTGTGTGATTGAGTGAGTGTGTGTGTGTGCAGGCAGGCAGATATCATTGTGTGATGTCTGTTTATATGTATTTTTGTGTTTCAAATGTGTTTATGCGTGTATGTTTATGTCTGTATATGTTTGTGTGGGTGCGTGACTGCATGCGGCCTCCCGCTGTCTCTGGGGGGGCGCTGTGTGGCCTCCCGCTGTGTATAGATGGCGCCGTGTGGCCTCCTGCTGTGTATAGATGGCTACATGCGGCCTCGTGCTGTGTATAGATGGCTACGTGCGGCCTCCTGCTGTGTATAGATGGCTACGTGTAGCCTCCTGCTGTGTATAGATGGCTACATGCGGCCTCGTGCTGTGTATAGATGGCTACTTGCGGCCTCCCGCTATGTATAGATGGTGCCGTGCGGCCTCCCGCTGTATCTGGGGGTTGAAGTGCGGCCTCCCGCTGTGTATAGGTGGCTACGTGCGGCCTCCCGCTGTGTATAGATGGCTACGTGCGGCCTCCAGCTGTGTATAGATGGCTACGTGTGGCCTCCTACTGTGTATAGATGGCTACGTGCGCCTCCTGCTGTGTATAGATGGCTATGTGCGGCCTCCCACTGTGTATAGATGGCTACGTGCGGCCTCCTGCTGTGTATAGATGGCTACGTGCAGCCTCCTGCTGTGTATAGATGGCTACGTGCGGCCTCCAGCTGTGTATAGATGGCTACGTGCGACCTCCAGCTGTGTGTGGATGGTGAGTGTGTGTGTGAGTGTGTGAGTGTGTGTGTGTGTGAGTGTGTGAGTGTGTGTGTGTGATTGAGTGAGTGTGTGTGTGTGCAGGCAGATATCATTGTGTGATGTCTGTTTATATGTATTTTTGTGTTTCAAATGTGTTTATGCGTGTATGTTTATGTCTGTATATGTTTGTGTGTGTGCGTGACTGCGTGTGGCCTCCTGCTGTCTCTGAGGGGGGGCGCCGTGCGGCCTCCCGCTGTGTATAGATGGCGCCGTAAGGCCTCCTGCTGTGTATAGAGGGCTACATGCGGCCTCCTGCTGTGTATAGATGGCGCCGTGCGGCCTCGTGCTGTGTATAGATGGCTACGTGCGGTCTCGTGCTGTGTATAGATGGCTACATGCGGCCTCCCACTGTGTATAGATGGCGCCGTACGGCCTCCCGCTGTATCTGGGGGGCGAAGTGTGGCCTCCCGCTGTGTATAGATGGCTACGTGAGGCTTCCCGCTGTGTATAGAAGACTACATGCGGCCTCCCGCTGTGTATAGATGGCGCCGTGCGGCCTCCCGCTGTATCTGGGGGGCGAAGTGTGGCCTCCCGCTGTGTATAGATGGCTACGTGCGGCCTCCCACTGTGTATAGAAGACTACGTGCAGCCTCCCGCTGTGTATAGATGGCGCTGTGCAGCCTCCCGCTGTGTATAGATGGCGCTGTGCGGCCTTCTGCTGTGTATAGATGGCACCGTGCGGCCTCCCGCTGTGTATAGAAGACTACGTATGGCCTCCCGCTTTGTATAGATGGCTACGTGCGGTCTCCCGCTGTGTATAGAAAACTACGTGCGGCTTCCCGCTGTGTATAGATGGCACCGTGCGGCCTTCTGCTGTGTATAGATGGCACCGTGCGGCCTCCTGCTGTGTATAGATGGCTACGTGCAGCCTCCTGCTGTGTATAGATGGCTATGTGCAGCCTCCTGCTGTGTATAGATGGCTACGTGCAGCCTCCTGTTGTGTATACATGGCTACGTGCGCCCTCATGCTGTGTATAGATGGCTACGTGCGGGCTCCTGCTGTGTATAGATGGGTACGTGCGGCCTCACGCTGTGTATAGGAGACTACGTGTGGCCTCCCGCTGTGTATAGATGGCGCCGTGCGGCCTTCTGCTGTGTATAGATGGCACTGTGCGGCCTCCTTCTGTGTATAGATGGCTACGTGCGGCCTCCTGTTGCGTATAGATGGCTACATGTGGCCTCCTGCTGTGTGTAGATGGCTACATGCGGCCTCCTGCTGTGTATAGATGGCACCGTGCGGCCTCCTGCTGTGTATAGATGGCACCGTACGGCCTCCTGCTGTGTATAGATGGCACCGTGCGGCCTCCTGCTGTGTATAGATGGAGCAGTGCGGCCTCCTGCTGTGTATAGATGGCTATGTGCGGCCTCCTGCTGTGTATAGATGGCTACGTGCGGCCTCCCGCTGTGTATAGATGGCAACGTGCGGCCTCCTGCTGTGTATAGATGGCTACATGCGGCCTCCTGCTGTGTATAGATGGCGCCGTGCGGCCTCGTGCTGTGTATAGATGGCTACGTGCGGCCTCCTGCTGTGTATAGATGGCACCGTGCGGCCTCCTGCTGTGTATAGATGGAGCAGTGCGGCCTCCTGCTGTGTATAGATGGCTATGTGCGGCCTCCTGCTGTGTATAGATGGCTACGTGCGGCCTCCCGCTGTGTATAGATGGCAACGTGCGGCCTCCTGCTGTGTATAGATGGCTACATGCGGCCTCCTGCTGTGTATAGATGGCGCCGTGCGGCCTCGTGCTGTGTATAGATGGCTACGTGCGGCCTCGTGCTGTGTATAGATGGCGCCGTGCGGCCTCCCGCTGTATCTGCGGGGCGAAGTGTGGCCTCCCGCTGTGTATAGATGGCTGCGTGCGGCTTCCCGCTGTGTATAGAAGACTACATGCGGCCTCCCGCTGTGTATAGATGGCGCCGTGTGGCCTCCCGCTGTATCTGGGGGGCGAAGTGTGGCCTCCCGCTGTGCATAGATGGCTACGTGCGGCCTCCCGCTGTGTATAGATGGGTACGTGTGGCCTCCTGCTGTGTATAGATGGCTACATGCGGCCTCCTGCTGTGCATAGATGGCTACGTGCGGCCTCCTGCTGTGTATAGATGGCTACGTGCAGCCTCCCGCTGTGTATAGATGGCTATGTGCTGCCTCCCGCTGTGTATAGAAGACTACGTGCAGCCTCCCGCTGTGTATAGATGGCGCTGTGCAGCCTCCCGCTGTGTATAGATGGCGCTGTGCGGCCTTCTGCTGTGTATAGATGGCACCGTGCGGCCTCCCGCTGTGTATAGAAGACTACGTATGGCCTCCCGCTTTGTATAGATGGCTACGTGCGGTCTCCCGCTGTGTATAGAAGACTACGTGCGGCTTCCCGCTGTGTATAGATGGCACCGTGCGGCCTTCTGCTGTGTATAGATGGCACCGTGCGGCCTCCTGCTGTGTATAGATGGCTACGTGCAGCCTCCTGCTGTGTATAGATGGCTACGTGCAGCCTCCTGTTGTGTATAGATGGCTACGTGCGGGCTCCTGCTGTGTATAGATGGGTACGTGCGGCCTCACGCTGTGTATAGGAGACTACGTGTGGCCTCCCGCTGTGTATAGATGGCGCCGTGCGGCCTTCTGCTGTGTATAGATGGCACTGTGCGGCCTTCTTCTGTGTATAGATGGCTCTACGTGCGGCCTCCTGTTGTGTATAGATGGCTACATGTGGCCTCCTGCTGTGTGTAGATGGCTGCATGCAGCCTCCTGCTGTGTATAGATGGCACCGTGCGGCCTCCTGCTGTGTATAGATGGCACCGTGCAGCCTCCTGCTGTGTATAGATGGCACCGTGCGGCCTCCTGCTGTGTATAGATGGAGCAGTGCGGCCTCCTGCTGTGTATAGATGGCTATGTGCGGCCTCCTGCTGTGTATAGATGGCTACGTGCTGCCTCCCGCTGTGTTTAGATGGCTACGTGCGGCCTCCTGCTGTGTATAGATGGCTACGTGCGGCCTCCCGCTGTGTATAGATGGCAACGTGCGGCCTCCTGCTGTGTATAGATGGCTACATGCGGCCTCCTGCTGTGTATAGATGGCGCCGTGCGGCCTCGTGCTGTGTATAGATGGCTACGTGCGGCCTCCTGCTGTGTATAGAGGGCGCCGTGTGGCCTCCCGCTGTATCTGGGGGGTGAAGTGTGGCCTCCCGCTGTGCATAGATGGCTACGTGCGGCCTCCCGCTGTGTATAGATGGGTACGTGTGGCCTCCTGCTGTGTATAGATGGCTACATGCGGCCTCCTGCTGTGCATAGATGGCTACGTGCGGCCTCCTGCTGTGTATAGATGGCTACATGCAGCCTCCCGCTGTGTATAGATGTCTACGTGCGGCCTCCTGCTGTGTATAGATGGCACTGTGCGGCCTCTTGCTGTGTATAGATGGCACCGTGCGGCCTTCTGCTGTGTACAGATGGCACCGTGCGGCCTCCCGCTGTGTATAGATGGCTACGTGCGGCCTCCTGCTGTGTATAGATGGCTACATGCAGGCTCCCGCTGTGTATAGATGGCTACGTGCGACCTCCTGCTGTGTATAGATGGCTACGTGCAGCCTCCCGCTGTGTATAGATGGCTACGTGCGGCCTCCTGCTGTGCATAGATGGCTACGTGCGGCCTCCTCCTGTGTATAGATGGCTACGTGCGGCCTCCTGCTGTGTATAGATGGCACCGTTTGGCCTCCTGCTGTGTATAGATGGCTATGTGCGGCCTCCCACTGTGTATAGATGGCACTTTGCGGCCTCCCGCTGTGTATAGATGGCTATGTGTGGCCTCCCACAGTGTATACAGTACAGACCAAAAGTTTGGACACACCTTCTCATTTAAAGATTTTTCTGTATTTTCATGACTATGGAAATTGTACATTCACACTGAAGGCATCAAAACTATGAATTAACACATGTGGAATTATAAACTTAACAAAAAAGTGTGAAACAACTGAAAATATGTCTTATATTCTAGGTTCTTCAAAGTAGCCACCTTTTGCTTTGATGACTGCTTTGCACATTCTTGGCATTCTCTTGATGAGCTTCAAGAGGTAGTCACCGGAAATGGTTTTCACATCACAGGTGTGCCCTGTCAGGTTTAATAAGTGGGATTTCTTGCCTTATAAATGGGGTTGGGACGATCAGTTGTGTTGTGCAGAAGTCAGGTGGATACACAGCTGACAGTCCTACTGAATAGACTGTTAGAATTTGTATTATGACAAGAAAAAAGCAGCTAAGTAAAGAAAAACGAGTGGCCATCATTACTTTAAGAAATGAAGGTCAGTCAGTCCAAAAAATTGGGAAAACTTTGAAAGTGTCCCCAAGTCCAGTTGAAAAACCATCAAGCGCTACAAAGAAACTGGCTCACATGAGGACAGCTCCAGGAAAGGAAGACCAAGAGTCACCTCTGCTTCTGAGGATAAGTTTATCTGAGTCACCAGCCTCAGAAATCGCAGGTTAACAGAAGCTCAGATTAGAGACCAGGTCAATGCCACACAGAGTTCTAGAAGCAGACACATCTCTTCAACAACTGTTAAGAGGAGACTTTGTGCAGCAGGCGTTCATGGTAAAATAGCTGCTAGGAAACCACTGATAAGGACAGGCAACATACAGAAGAGACTTGTTTGAGCTAAAGAACACAAGGAATGGACATTAGACCAGTGGAAATCTGTGCTTTGGTCTGATGAGTCCAAATTTGAGATCTTTGGTTCCAACCACCGAGTCTTTGTGCGACACAGAAAAGGTGAACGGATGGACTCTACATGCTTGGTTCCCACCGTGAAGCATAGAGGAGGAGGTGTGATGGTGTGGGGGTGCTTTGCTGGTGACACTGTTGGGGATTTATTCAAAATTTAAGGCATACTGAACCAGCATGGCTACCACAGCATTTTGCAGTGGCATGCTATTCCATCTGGTTTGCGTTTAGTTGGACCATCATTTATTTTTCAACAGGACAGTGACCCCAAACACACCTCCAGGCTGTGTAAGGGCAATTTGACCAAGAGGGAGAGTGATGGGGTGCTACGCCAGATGACCTGGCCTCCACAGTCACCAGACCTGAACCCAATCGAGATGCTTTGGGGTGAGCTGGACCGCAGAGTGAAGGCAAAAGGGTCAACAAGTGCTAAGCATCTCTGGGAACTCCTTCAAGATTGTTGGAAGACCATTTCCGGTGACTACCTCTTGAAGCTCATCAAGAGAATGCCAAGAGTGTGCAAAGCAGTCATCAAAGCAAAAGGTGGCTACTTTGAAGAACCTAGAATATAAGACATATTTTCAGGTGTTTCACACTTTTTTGTTAAGTATATAATTCCACATGTGTTAATTCATAGTTTTGATGCCTTCAGTGTGAATGTACAATTTTCATAGTCAAGAAAATACAGAAAAATCTTTAAATGAAAACGTGTGTCCAAACTTTTGGTCAGTACTGTAGATGGCTACGTGCAGCCTCCCGCTGTGTATAGATGGCTACGTGCGGCCTCCCACTGTGTATAGATGGCTACGTGCGGCCTCCTGCTGTGTATAGATGGCTACATGCGGCCTCCCGCTGTGTATAGATGGCTACGTGCAGCCTCCCGCTGTGTATAGATGGCTACGTGCGGCCTCCCGCTGTGTATAAATGGCTACGTGTGCTCAATATTAAGTCATACAATTAATGTAAGGCTATGTGCCCACGATGCAGAAATGCTCCGGATTTTTTCCTGAGCATTTCTGCATCTCTCTGGCAGAAAAAAAGCATGCGGATTGTACAGTACATGCGGATTGTACATGCATTTTTCCTGCCAGGGACATACGGATGTGAAGCGTTCTTCACATGCATTTTTCGCATGTGGGTTGACAAGCGCTTTCCAAGCGATTAGCATCACTTGGAAAGTGCTTGACAACTTGGTCACACTATATAAATCCATGCAAACGGCATGGATTTATATAGTGTGATCGTAAAAGAATGGTGAAAAATAAAAAATAAATATATACTTACCTTCTGATGGCCTGCTGACGCCAGCGGTCGCGTGACCCGTCATATGACTAAATGACGTCAACACAGGTCCTTTAGTCTACTGCGAGCTGCCGGCAAGCCAGGACGCATTGGATAAAGACACCGGGGCCATCAGAAGGTAAGTATAATATTTATTTTTTATTTTATTCTTTTTTTTATAGGTTCTATGGTTCCCAGGGTCCGTAGGAGAGTCTCCTCTTCTCCAGACCTGGGTACCATCCGCACATTGAACCGCATGATATCCGCATGTGCATATGTAGTGATGTGGATATTATGCGTTCCAATGCAAGTCAATGGCGATGAAAACGCAGCGCTTCCGCAAAATAATTGGTAATGCTGCGTTTTTTTCCGCATTGATAATCCGCAGCGGAAATTTCCGCAGCATGTCAACAGCACATGCGGATTATCATTGGGGAACATGGCAGGCCTTCTACCATGCGTTTTTTAAGCGTTTCTGCAGCAGAATTGCCGCTGCGGAAACGCTTAAAAAACACATAGTGGACATACAGCCTAAAAAAAATTATTATAATTAATATTGTGCCAAATTAATTTCACGTGAACTATCACATGATCTATCACAGGGGATCATGTGACATGTGATACATCAGGTGTGTGTGTGGGTGGGGGGCGCGCCTTCTAAACTGTCCGGGGCCCTTGCTACTCTTAATCCACCCCTGGGGAAGATTTAAGAGGAAAAAATGTAATGATCTGACTTGTTGCATCAATGGCTCCTATTACAGGACCACGGTGGTATCAGTGAGCTCTGCACCACCACCCGCCATTGGGTCACATGTTAGCAAAATGTAAAGTTAGATGCGGCTGGAACGTGGCAATGGTCTTTCCAGTATCAGTTGCAGCCAGCAGGAGGCGCCCTCTGATAACGTTGCACTGTATTACATGGGTAATATCTGTGTATTAATGTATTTCAGGCTCCTGGACGCTCCGGGTGGATTTTCAGGACGTGGAATATAATAATTATTTTGTGACATATGAATTGTTCTCGGTTCTTGAGGAGTCGCAAAAGTACAAACTATTGTTGGGCACCTTCACAAGTGGCAATGCAGGTGAGACCCCCGGGCCGTACACTTCACTACAGTCACAGGTAATCATGGCATCTATATAATCCAGAAGCACTTCACTATCACATCTCTGCTCAGGATGCTGAGATATGTGGTGCTGTTTGGTGCATCCTCGCACAGCTGCCCCTATGTCTGTCTGCGTCTCATTGTTTTGCTATCTGGACAAAGAAAGTGATTGGCTACCATGTAGGCAGGTGCTGGGATGGTGTGAAGACCCCACCAGACAGCCCCTCATATCTCATCTGTACCCCTATGACTATGATGTGGATGGGGTGGAAAATCGGTGTCAAGGTTGGGCTTAGAGATATACAGTAATGGCCGAAAGTGTTGGTACCCTTGAAATTGTTCCAGAAAATGAAGTATTTCTCCCAGAAAATTATTACAATTACACGTTTTGTTTTACACATGTTTATTTCCTTTGTGTGTATTGAAACAACACAAAAAAAAAATGAGAAAAAAAGGCAAATTGGAAATAATTTCACCTTCAACTTAACCCCTTTACGAGTCATAGGTCGCCTCCTTCCCTTTGATGTGGGCTCTGGTGCAGAGCCCGCATCTTTTCCTGCAAAAGACAGCTGATCTGATCATGTGCCCCTAACAGTCGCAGGTGGAATAGTGATCCACCCGCGGCTGTTAACATGTTAAATGCCGCTGTCAATCTCTGCCAGCGGCATTTATCTCATCGATTACCGAAAGCGTGTCACATGATCGCAGGGCGCCGATGGAACAGCCAGGGGTCTGCAGACCTCCATGCCTGTCATTGCAGGTCTCCTGTGGACGCCTGTCCATGGCCAGCATTCATAGGAGATGATCATTTCTGCTACACATAGCAGTGCTGAAGCCCTACTATGTATACCACAAGCAATCAGATGATCGCAGCTTCAAGTCTCCTAAGGAGATTATTGAAGCAGGTAAAAAGTGTTAAAAAATAAATATTTAAAAAAAATAAAAAAAATATAAAAGTTCAAATCATCCTCCCTTTTGCCCCATAAAAAATAAAACAATAATAGAAAATAAAACATGTTTGGCATCGCTGCATTCAGAAACGGCCGATCTATCAAAATCTAAAATAAATTAGTTTGATTGGTAAGCAGTGTGACGAGAAAAAAAAAAATGCAGAATTACGTTTTTGTGGTCGCCGCAACTTTCAAAAACTGCAGTAACGGGCGATCAAAACATCGTATCTACCCCAAAATGGTATCAATAAAACGTCAGCACGGCACGCGAAAAATAAGCCCTCAATTGGCTCCAGATGCAGAAAAATGGAGACGCTACAGGTCTCGAAAAATGGCGCCTTTTTTTTTTTTACAAACTTTGGAATTTTTTTTCACCACTCAAATAAAAAAGGACCTATAGAAGTTTGGTATCTACAAATTCGTAATGACCTGGAGAATAATAATGGCAGGTCAGTTGTAGCATTTCGTGAACATGGTGAAAAAAAAAACAATTGTGGAATTGCACTTGGCTTGCAATTTATTTATTTTTTATTTATTTTACTCACTTATATAGCACCATTAATTCCACATCGCTGTCCCCATTGGGGCTCACAGTCTAGATTCCCTATCAGTATGTGTTTGGAGTGTGGGAGGAAACCCACACAAACACGGGGAGAACATACAAACTCCTTGCAGATGTTGTCCTTGGTGGGATTTGAACCCAGGATCCCAGCGCTGCAAAACAACAGTGCTAACCACTGAGCCACCATCCTGCCCAATTTCACTGCACTTGGAATTTTGGCCCCGTTTTTCAGTACACGATATGGTAAGGTTTAAAAGTACAACTTGTCCCTCAAAAAACAAGCCCTCACATGGCCATATTGACAGAAAAAAAAGAGTTATGGCTCTGGGAAGAAGGGAGGCAAATAACTAAAACACAAAAACAGAAAATCCCAAGGTCGTCAAGGGGTTAATATTTGGATGCACACTCTTTGGAATGAATAACTGCAACCAATCGCTTCCTATAACCATCAACAGCTTCTTACACCTCTCAGCTCGAATTTTGGACGACTCTTCTTTTGCAAACTGCTCCAGGCAGGGCCGTATTTGGTGTTCATGTTGTCCTAGGCACGCCCCCTACTGGTAAGACCCGAAAAGTCTTATGCCTGAAAAACTCATTAAATTTTCAGAAGTCTAAAAGACATTGTGCGCCCATACCCTTTAGGTAGTAGTTGAGCCCTCCCATGCACAGACTAAAATGGTCCAAATCCACCAATATGGACAAGTTCTGCTGACAGTCTAATGTGTATGGGAAGATAAGGATCCATCATGTCTGATTTAGGACAGATACTGGACTCTGCAGATCAGATATGTCAGTACATTATTAAGGTGAATAAAGTGTCAATCACACATGTAGTTAAACTGACATCCATCTGCCCAGACCGTAGAATAACAGACCATTTGGAAGAAATACATATACCCAAAAAGAGAAAACCCGAACATAATGGTCATGTAAATGACAGAAGTCATTGGGATTAATAAAAAAGCCTTTATTATACAACCATTGGTTAATTAATGGCACTGCACAAAAGAGTGCACACCCACAGTGAAAAATACATATACTGATTCAATAGAAACAGATTAAAAATGTTAAAAGATCTAAAAATTCATACACATCCGGACCAAAAGGAATATAGCGCCATGGAATAAATAGCGCTATAATAATAAATAATAATATAGCTTAGATCAGTAGTAGTACTGTAATTACATCATTATTCACAGAAAAAGACTGATATCATCATACTCTACTGATCAGAAAATATCCACTACATGGCGTGATATGAACACAAATGTATTACACTGATATTACCTGTATTTTGTGTATGTAAAACGTATCTACAAAGTATACTCAGTGATATACTAAAAGGAATTGATGGGGTTTTGTAGTACAAGTAAACCAACTACCTAATTAGTATGGGAACAAAATATAAGCTGACAAAATAATGCCTGGGGAGGATAATGAAATTGCTACTTAAAAATGTGAAATCACAGTGGTAACTATATTAACTATATTATTATTTAGAGCATTAGACAAAACCTCCATGCACAGGCCAAGAAAACCTAATGCTACTCCTCATACTGGGATGAGCCTGATATAGGGACCCAGAGACCAGCAGCGCCCCCACAAGTGACGTCACTGGGCTCTGCACACCGGGTATTGTGACACCGCTATGTTGTTGGCTCATTACCACTGATCTGAGCCGACAACAGAGGTGCACTGTCATTGTGCACATCAAACAGTACGAAGGGACTAGCCCAGCCCCTGAAATGAGTGTCACTGATGACGCTTCGTCATCAAAGCGTCATCAAAAAGGAAGTAGGGAAAAACAAAATAGAAAAGCAAATAGACAGTCTACACTCCCTGAGAGAAGTTACTGTATGTGGCTTATCCATGTTATGTAAATAAAAGCTTATAACCTGGCGTTAAATTCATCCATTGGTTTTATAAATTACTCTTTTGAAATCTGAAACCCTCCCAAATTTGGTTTAGGTTAAGAAAATAAATTGGCATCAATGCTGAAATATTGATCATTTAATGAACACAGAATGGTCCGATTTTGGCAAGACAAAAGTTTTGTCGCCCACAGAAAGTAATGTGATATTCAAACAAATAATTATCTTAAAATACAAATATATGTTGATAACATTGGTGAATGGAGTTGTGGTGCTATTAGAGTCATATTTAATATTTTGTGTGACTTCCATGAGCTTGAAGGACTGCATCCATGCGGTTCAACAATGATTCATACAATTTATTAACGAAGACATCAGGAATAGCAAAGAATGCAGTCTTACATGCCTCCCAGAGGTCATCTAGATTCTTTGGTTTTGTCTTCCAAGCTTCCTCTTTCATCCTACCCCAAACATGCTGAATGATGGTCATGTCTGGTGCCTGGGCTGGCCAGTCCTTCAGCACCTTGATTTTTTTTGCCTGGAGGAACTTTGTTGTAGAGATGGATGTATGAGATGGAGCACCATCCTGCTGCAGAATTTGACCCCTTTTATGATTTGGAATGTAAGAGGTAGCTAATACTTCTTGATATTTTAGGCTATTGATATTGCCTTCCACCTTGGTTTGCACACCCCCATACTGAATATAACCCCAGACCATGATCTTTCCACCACCAAATGTAACTGTTTTATGGATGTATGGCTCCAGTAGGTCTCCTGCAGTATTTGCGGCGGCTGTGGTGTAATTCTACTGAAGATTCATCAGAGAAATCCACCTTCTGCCACTTTTCCAGCGTCCATCTGTTTAGCAGGCTGTGGGACTTTGCAAATGCCACACGGTTTTTTATTTGACTTTTGTTTAGTGCTGGCTTCTGGGCACTGATTCGACCATGGAGGCCATTTCGAGACAGAATCCTGCAAACTGTTCTAGTTGACACAGGGACTTGAGGTGACCAGGCCTGTTGGATCTCTGCTGCAGTGGAAGAGGGGCTTGCTTTGGATTTTCTAACCAACAAACGTTCCTCCTGAGCAGTTGTCTTTCGGGGTCTGCCGGACCTGGGCTTGTGAAACACATCTACAGTCTCTTCAAATCTTTTTTTAATTCTTTGTACTTGACGCTGAGACACATTAAAGGTGCCAGCCACCTCTGCAGTGGATCTGGTCTTCAGCCTCTTGATAATCAAGGCTTTGGTCGCAGGGTGGTGTAGCATTGGCGTCTCTGCCCCGTTCTAGGCAGAGACGCCGTCCCTCTCACCTCCCCGCTCCTGGCGCGGCGTCCTCCAGCGCTTCTCTCCCCGCTGCTTCCGGCACGCGCTCCTTCCCCGGCAGTGTGCTTAGGGCGCGCGCGCGCGCGCTCCCCCTCTCTTAAAGGGACCGCGCGCGCCGTCCTAAGGAGTCCCCGGCCAATTGCCGGAGGACCTCCCATATAAAAGGCACCTCCTCCAAAATGGAGGTGCCCGAGCAATGTTGTAGCACTGTTCACTACTCTGCTTCAGCCCTCAGGTCCCGTTGCCAGTTACCTGCCAGATACCTGCCAGATTCCTGCCAGTCTGCTGTCTAATTCCTGCCTGATATCCTGCTACCTGCCTGCTAGCCTGAGGTCCGACGGTCTGCCTTCCAACTTCTGTCAGTCTGTCTAAGGACCAGCTTGCCCGCTCACCTGGGAGCGCACATCTTCTACCTGCCTGCTTGCCTGAGGTCCGACGGTCTGCCTTCCAACTCCTGTCAGTCTGTCTAAGGACCAGCTTGCCCGCTCACCTGGGAGCGCTCATCTGCTGCCTGTCTGCTAGCCTACCAGGAGGCTCTGCCGTCACGTGCTGTGACCACCCGCCTGTCCAGAGACTCCTGCCCGCTCACCTGGGAGCGCTCATCTGCTACCTGTCTGTTGGTCTTCCTGGAGGCTCCGCCGTCACATGCTGTGACCACCCGTTTATCCAGAGACTCTCGCCTGCTCACCTGGGAGCTCACGTCTATCATCTGCCGCCACAGGTCGTACCAATCCTTTACCCAGAGACTGCCCCGGTCACTTGCCGTGACCTCCTGCCCGTTCATCCAGAGACTGCCCCGGTCACTTGCCGTGACCTCCTGCCCGTTCATCCAGAGACTGCCCCGGTCACTTGCCGTGACCTCCTGCCCGTTCATCCAGAGACTGCCCCGGTCACTTGCCGTGACCTCCTGTCCGTTCATTCAGAGACTGTCCCAGTCACCTGCTGTGACTGCCTGCCCGTCTACCCTGGTCGCCACCCGCTCCCTTACAAGGACCGCCCCCTTGTATAGTAGCTCAGAGGTTCTGCCTCCCAGACCCGTTACAGTTTGCTCGGGCCATGGAACCCGGTGGCACCCAAGCTCCCTCGCTCTCGGACCTGTGTCATGAACTGTCCCGTCAGAGGTCCCAACAGGAGTCCATCCTGGGTCACCTGCGGAATGTCAATTCTCGCCTGGACACTCTGACTGCTCTGCCTGCAACCACCGCCAGTGCCATGACTCGCAATCCGGCAGCTCCACTGCCCACTAATAACATGGTATCCTACCCCGGACCCCGGCTTTCTGCACCTCCTCGTTTCGGAGGCGACTCCGCCCAGGCTCGGGGCTTCATAAATCAGTGCACCCTGCACTTTGAACTCCTGTCTCACCAGTTTAACTCCGACCGGGCCAAAATTGCCTTCATCATGTCCCATCTCACCGGGGAGGTCCTGGCCTGGCTAAATCCTCTATGGGAGAGAGGAGACCCCCTGGTGTCCGACTTGCCTGCCTTTCTCACGGCTTTCCGGAAAGTCTTCGACGAACCCGGACGGAAGACCTCATCCGCATCATCTCTGCTACGCCTCCGTCAGGGAAGTCTCACCGTGGGCCAATATGCCATACGGTTCCGTACCCTTGCCTCGGAGCTGGCCTGGGATAATGACGCTCTGGTTTCCATCTTCTGGGAGGGTCTGTCCGGCCGTATTAAAGATGAACTTGCCGGTCGGGACATTCCTACCACTCTCGATGACCTTATAACTCTTGCCACCCGGATTGACCTGCGGTTCCAGGAGCGTGCCAAAGAGGTCACCCGTGAGAGGAGGGTTCCACGTCTAGCTCCTACTTTTCAGAAACCCGTCACTCCCTCCGTCTCTCCTCAGCTACACTCTCCTGAGCCTATGCAGGTCGACCAGACCAAGATGGTCGGTTCTCGCCAAGAATCTCGCCGAGCCGAGGGAAGCTGTTTCTATTGTGGCAGTATGAAGCACTTCATCCGTTCCTGCCCGGAAAAACCGGGAAACGCCAGTGTCTAGGACCACTCGGAGAGGTCGTCCTAGACAAAAGTAAGCCCTCTCCGTCTCTGACCTTACCGGTCTCTATTGCTTGGGGAGAAAACCGTCTCTTTGAACTCGCCCATCTGGATTCTGGAGCTGCTGGAAACCTCATCTCCCAGTCTCTGGTAGAGAGATACCATATTCCCACCAAGTCCTTGGCTGAACCATTGTCAGTCGCCTCCGTGGATGGAAGACTTCTCTCGGAGACCATCCTGCTCGTCACCGAACCCATAACCCTGCAGGTGGGAATGCTGCACTCTGAGGAGATCTCATTCCATGTGCTGTCCGGACTTTCTCACTCCCTGTTGCTAGGTCTACCTTGGCTCCAGACACATGAACCTTTATTGAACTGGCGGTCCGGTGAAATACTCCGATGGGGTCCTGACTGCCATAGGACCTGCCTGGTCCCGGTCCGTCCACTTCGCCCTCAGCCTACTCCAGCTAACTTACCTGGTCTCCCGGCTCCCTACTGGCCCTATGCGGTCGTCTTCGGTAAGAAGGAAGCTGAGGCGTTGCCACCCCATAGGCCATACGATTGCCCGATCGACCTGGTACCTGGCACCACTCCTCCCCGTGGGCGTATCTACCCGTTGTCTGCAGCCGAGACCCGAGCCATGTCTGAGTACATTGAAGAGAATCTGGCTAGGGGATTTATCCGAAAATCTACCTCCCCTGCTGGAGCCGGATTCTTCTTTGTCAAAAAGAAAGACGGCTCGCTACGTCCCTGTATTGACTACAGAGGACTCAATCTCATCACGGTAAAAAACAAATATCCCCTGCCACTCATCTCCGAATTGTTTGACCGTCTCAAGGGCGCCAGGATCTTCTCCAAGCTGGATCTACGAGGAGCGTATAATCTGGTCCGTATCCGTCAAGGAGACGAGTGGAAGACGGCATTCAATACCCGGGACGGTCACTACGAGTACCTTGTGATGCCCTTCGGTCTCTGTAATGCTCCCGCGGTCTTTCAGGAACTAGTCAACGACATCTTCCGTGACCTCCTGTACTCCTGCGTAGTGGTATACCTGGACGATATCTTGGTCTTCTCTCCGGATCTCCCCACACACCGGAGGGATGTTCGTCAGGTCCTGCTTAGGCTTCGGCAGAACCACCTTTACGCCAAATACGAGAAGTGCCTCTTCGATCAGACCTCCCTTCCGTTCTTGGGCTATGTTATCTCCCAAACAGGTCTGCAAATGGATCCCGAGAAGCTCTCTTCCGTTCTAAAATGGCCTCGTCCTGAAGGTTTGAAGGCGATACAGCGATTCCTGGGCTTCGCTAATTATTATCGTCTTTTCATCCCACACTTCTCGTCTCGGACTGCTCCCATATCTGCACTTACCCGTAAGGGGGCTAACCCCAGGACATGGTCGCCTGAAGCCGAGGAGGCCTTCCTTTCCCTAAAGAAAGCCTTCGCCTCTGCTCCCGTCCTGCACCGTCCGGACTGTAATAAACAATTCTACCTGGAGGTTGATGCCTCCTCCTCCGGAGCCGGAGCGGTGCTCACCCAGAAGTCTTCTACCGGGAGAATGGTAACGTGCGGCTTCTTCTCCAAAATCTTCTCCTCGTCGGAGCGCAACTACTCCATTGGAGACCGGGAATTGCTAGCCATCAAATTGGCACTGGGAGAGTGGCGCTATCTGCTTGAAGGGGCTCTCTACCCGGTAATTATCTACACGGATCACAAAAACCTGGCATATCTCCAAAATGCCCAGAGACTCAATCCTCGCCAGGCCCGGTGGTCGTTGTTTTTTGCCCGCTTCGACTTCATTCTTCATTTCCGTCCGGCGGACAAGAACGTCAAAGCTGATGCCTTGTCCCGGTCCTTCCTGTCCTCCGATCAAGAGGAGGAAACTACGCACATCATCGACTCCTCCAAGGTGATGAATGTGGCCCCCTTGGATCTGACTCGTCTTCCACCCGGTAAGACGTTCGTAGCTGTGCCAGATCGGGAGAGGGTTCTTCGCTGGGGACATTCTTCTAAACTAGCTGGCCATGCTGGCCAAAAGAAGACCTTCCAACTTATTACCCGGCATTACTGGTGGCCTACCCTGCGTAAGGACGTGGTAGACTTCGTCGCGGCCTGTTCATCCTGTGCCCGTAACAAAGTTCCCCGACATCTACCTGCCGGCCATCTCCTGCCCCTTCCCGTACCTGCTGCTCCTTGGCAACACATCGCTATGGACTTTATCACCGACCTTCCAGTTTCTGCCGGTTGTACTGTCATTTGGGTTGTCGCTGACCGTTTTTCTAAGATGGCCCACTTCATTCCCCTGCCTGTTCTTCCGTCTGCACCCGAGCTGGCTAAAGACTTTATCCGCCACATCTTCCGTCTCCATGGTCTGCCCCTCCACATCGTGTCGGATCGTGGGGTTCAGTTCACCTCTCGCTTCTGGAGAGCCACATGTAAGTTGCTGGACATTACCCTGGATTTCTCCTCCGCTTACCACCCTCAGTCCAATGGTCAAGTGGAGCGGATCAATCAGATCTTGTCCAGCTACCTCCGGCACTTCGTTGATGCTCACCACTCGGACTGGGTGGATCTCTTACCATGGGCCGAGTTCTCTTATAACAACCATGAGAGCGAGTCCTCTTCCAAATTCCCGTTCTTTATAGTCGGTGGCCAACATCCCCGGATTCCACTTCCTGTCTCCGTTTCTGTGGACAACCCTGCTGCGGAGTCTCTTGTCAGCGAATTTTCTACTATTTGGGAGAGCACCAGGTCCGCTCTTCTTCTCTCCTCTGAGCGGATGAAGAGATATGCTGATAAGAGACGTCTGGATCCGCCCCAATTCCGTCCGGGAGACAAGGTTTGGCTCTCATCCAAACATGTGCGGCTCAAAGTACCCTCCTACAAGTTGGGTCCTCGATTCATCGACCCCTTCGAAGTCCTCAGGCAAATTAACCCTGTGGCCTACAAATTAAAACTTCCGGCCACCCTACGGATCCCCAACTCCTTCCACGTATCTCTCCTCAAACCCGTTGTCTTTAACTTTTTTTCCAAAAATCCAGGTGCCCCTCCTGCTCCGGTTTCCGCTGATGACATCTTTGAGGTAGAGAGTATTCTGGCCTCCAAGAGGGTAAGAGGAAAAACCTTTTTTCTGGTAGATTGGAAGGGGTTTGGTCCTGAGGAGAGAACTTGGGAACCCAGGGAGAACATCAACGCCCCGCTTCTCCTTGAGAAATTTCTTTCTGGCCAAAAAAAGAGGGGGCCTAAAGGGGGGGGGTGTACTGTAGCATCGGCGTCTCTGCCCCGTTCTAGGCAGAGACGCCGTCCCTCTCACCTCCCCGCTCCTGGCGCGGCGTCCTCCAGCGCTTCTCTCCCCGCTGCTTCCGGCACGCGCTCCTTCCCCGGCAGTGTGCTTAGGGCGCGCGCGCGCTCCCCCTCTCTTAAAGGGACCGCGCGCGCCGTCCTAAGGAGTCCCCGGCCAATTGCCGGAGGACCTCCCATATAAAAGGCACCTCCTCCAAAATGGAGGTGCCCGAGCAATGTTGTAGCACTGTTCACTACTCTGCTTCAGCCCTCAGGTCCCGTTGCCAGTTACCTGCCAGATACCTGCCAGATTCCTGCCAGTCTGCTGTCTAATTCCTGCCTGATATCCTGCTACCTGCCTGCTAGCCTGAGGTCCGACGGTCTGCCTTCCAACTTCTGTCAGTCTGTCTAAGGACCAGCTTGCCCGCTCACCTGGGAGCGCATATCTTCTAACTGCCTGCTTGCCTGAGGTCCGACGGTCTGCCTTCCAACTCCTGTCAGTCTGTCTAAGGACCAGCTTGCCCGCTCACCTGGGAGCGCTCATCTGCTGCCTGTCTGCTAGCCTACCAGGAGGCTCTGCCGTCACGTGCTGTGACCACCCGCCTGTCCAGAGACTCCTGCCCGCTCACCTGGAAGCGCTCATCTGCTACCTGTCTGTTGGTCTTCCTGGAGGCTCCGCCGTCACATGCTGTGACCACCCGTTTATCCAGAGACTCTCGCCTGCTCACCTGGGAGCTCACGTCTATCATCTGCCGCCACAGGTCGTACCAATCCTTTACCCAGAGACTGCCCCGGTCACTTGCCGTGACCTCCTGCCCGTTCATCCAGAGACTGCCCCGGTCACTTGCCGTGACCTCCTGCCCGTTCATCCAGAGACTGCCCCGGTCACTTGCCGTGACCTCCTGCCCGTTCATCCAGAGACTGCCCCGGTCACTTGCCGTGACCTCCTGTCCGTTCATTCAGAGACTGTCCCAGTCACCTGCTGTGACTGCCTGCCCGTCTACCCTGGTCGCCACCCGCTCCCTTACAAGGACCGCCCCCTTGTATAGTAGCTCAGAGGTTCCGCCTCCCAGACCCGTTACAGGTGGATTTTTGGCATGTTGTCAGAGCTCAAGTTGCAGTTCAAGTGAAGGTCTGGGGTGCTGGGTTTCTTTTTATACACACCCACTAATTAACCGATCATTTACTGAGCACTGGTGAGGATGTAAACTAGGATTGGGTGCATTATATGACCAGGCGACACAACTTTTGTCTTGCCAAAATCTGACCATTCTGTGTTCATTAAATGATCAATATTTCAGCATTGATGCCAATTTATTTTCTTTACCTAAACCAAATTTGGGAGGGTTTCAGCTTTCAAAAGAGTAATTTATAAAACCAATGGATGAATTTAACGTCCGGTTATAAGCTTTTATTTACATAACATGGATAAGCGACTTAACTTCTGTCAGGGAGTGTAGTTAGGGAAGGATAGGGAATTTTTAATGCAAGTATATTAGAAAATAGTTCAGATCATGGCACTAAATAGGGATTTAGAATGAAAATTACTTTGCCTTCGGACTATCCCTTTAACTTTTGGGAGATTTCTTATATGTTTTGGATCCATTAATTCTGAGCAGGTTGGTGCAGCAATGTGTGCTGAGACCCCCACTGATTGCTCAAAAGACCTCTTAGAAGTGTGTACCGTTCTGGCCTGCTGCTGTGGTCATGGTACTGGTGCACGTCGGTCCGAGTGCTGGTCAAATCCAACAAGGGGCACGCGACAGTCTTTTCCAATTGTGTGGCTAATAACAAAATAATTAAAAGGTTCGTTTGCCAGTTGGGATGTTCGGCCTGGTATGGCCGGGCACTGATGAAGGCCCCTGGGAGTTAGGTGGTGATGAGCAGTGCCAGATGATTAACCCTTCCCAACCAGGGCTGGTTCCCAGGGAAGTTGGAGCAGGAATGGAGCAGCAGAGAATAATCAGCATTAGATGGGGTAATAACCAATTTGTACCTTTTACTACAGTTCTGCAAACAGTTCCAGAAGATTTCAGACAACTCAAACACAGGGTTTTGGTCAGACCTGCACAGTGAGAGCTCAGTTTCTCTGCTGTGAGGTAATATAGCTTTCCTGCTGCTAATCATATCTCTGGTAAAAGACTCCTGGGACCCTAGAGATCCAAGATAGCCAGGTACTGGATCTGTGATCCCTTCCAGCGAGCAGACAACTTGAATCCTGTGGAAAACACTTACTTTCTCTTGCAGCAGTGTCCCTGATTCTATGTGCTGCTGAGCTCCTGGGCAAAACACTTCACTGCTCATTATATGAAGACTGAGCAGTCTCTTAGTTTTACCACGGACTCTGGAAGTCTTGTGGCTCTAGGGACTGATACCCTGCTTCATGCAGCTTGTTGTTGAAGAGAGCACGCTGCTCCTCTTCATCCGGACCTCCATGTTGCTACTTCTCCAGTCCTCACATCTTCACTGCTCTTCTGAAGCACCTGAAGCATCGTGTACACCTCCTGGTTCAGGCAAAAGTGCATAATCCTCCAGTAAGGGTATGTGCACATGATCAGGAGCCGCTGCGGGTTTGACGCTGCTTATGCCGCAGCGACCAGATGTTACAGCATAGTGGATGGGATTTGTAGAAATCCCATGTCCACTATGCGGGCATCTGCACCTGTGGACACAGACATGCGGCGCGTCTTTCCAGACCGCAGCATATCAATTTCTCTTGCAGAGTCGCTAGTTTCCACAAGAGAAATTAGATCACTACAATGTATTGAATGCGGTGAATCTGCATGGTTCAATGAACACATGCGGATTCATCTGCGTTCAATATAATGCAGCGCTTTGGACGCAGCATAAAGTATACTGCGTCCAAAGTGCTGCCTGTCCAGATCATGGGCACATACCCTAAGGGTTCGGATACAGTGTGCGGATGTAGTTTTCCCAGCAGAGAAACCAGCCCTCACCATAGCTGGTAATACATATACAAGTATATCACACATGCAGACATTTTGTGGCGCCACAGACATGGGCGCCACATGTACACAGCTGAGGAGACAGAACTATGACTTTCTACAGCATCCGTTCTGCTCTGTGTGCGCTCCTGTCTCATGAGCTGCACTTTTCTAATGTCTTTAAAGCGATTGGTGGGGAACTCGGGACGATGTTCCCCACAGATCTGCTCAGAATTAATGACCCCAAAACATATAAAATAATCTCTCAAAAGTTTACGCTTTAAGGTGCATTATCGGTCCTTACTTAAAGGGAGACTGTCACCCACAAAATGACAATTAAACTGCATAGACATTTATTATAGGGAATGTAGCACATACAAAAATCATACCAGGTGTATACAGTTTAATTTAACATTTGTTGAAAAATCCACCTTTATTTAATATGCAAAGGAGGGCGCTTTAGTGCACCCTTGGTGTGGTCTATGCCTTGGTGCACTGATATGCCCTAATATTTGCATATTAAAGCTAGTCCCCTGTATTGATTGACAGCGGTCCGCTGAAAACATAGTGATCCACCCCATGCTGCCCCTTCTCCATAGTGATCCCACCCCACGCAGCACCTTCTCCATAGTTATCCCACCCCATGCAGCACCTTCTCCATAGTGATCCCACTGCAGGCTGCCCCTTTTTCATAGTGATCCTATCCCACGCTGCCCCTTCTCCATAGTGATCCCACCCCACACTGCCACTTCTCATTAGTGATCCCACCTCATGCTGCCCCTTGTCCATAGTGATCCCTCCTGACGCTGCTTCTTCTCCATAGTGATCCCACCCCATGCAGCCCCATCTTCATAGTAATCCCACCCCACGCTGCCCCTTCTCCATAGTGATCCCTCCTTACGCTGCTTCTTCTCCATAGTGATCCCACCCTATGCTGCCCCATCTCCATAGTTATCCCACCCCAAGCTGCCCCTTCTCCATAGTGATCCCACCCCAAGCTGCCCCTTCTCCATAGACATCCCACGCCATGTGCACCCCTTTTTCACAGAAATTCCCCCCATGCAGCCCCATTTTTCAGAGACACTCCCCCCAATGTGGCCCCCTTTTCAGAGACATCCTCCCCCCTTGCGGCCCCCTTTTTCAGAGACATCCTCCCCCCCATATGGCTTCCTTTTGCAGAGACACCCCCCCATGTGACCCCCTTTTTCAAAGACATCAACCCCATGTGACCCCCTTTTTCAAAGACATCCACCCCATGTGACCACCTTTTTCAAAGAGAAAGAAGAAAGGGTAGTTCTCCAGCGATGGAAAAATTTTTAGCTTTATGAATCCTTTGTAAAATTTTAAAACAGCATCTTTATTATTCCAACGTTAAAAATAGTATGATAGCAATGGCCACCACAAGACATACATTGAACATAACCAATTTCAGCAGAATGCCTTCATCATGGTATATGACAAAATATAAGGAACTCTCTTATACTGTATATCCAGCGCTAAACCCACAAGACCTGAATAAATTAATTAATTAATCATTTCAGCTGGGTATTAACCCAAGGAGGTCCAGGAAAAGTCAGATACCTAGAAGAACATTGCAAAAATACAATACATCACACAGATAAGGAAAACTGAAAAACAAGAAAATAATAATAATAACAACCACCATATCATAAAAAAGAACAAAAAAAAATAAAACAATAAACCATTTATTAAGAATACTGTAATATAAGGTCTTGTCTGGTATTTAAACCTTGAGGAACCCTGGTCTGCTATCTAAAAATCTAGTAAGTCTCCCTATTTAATAGTTTTCTCCAAAAATCTTAACCTCTAGGGGATTTAAACACTTTTTCCATGCCACAGAATTTCAGGGATGCGGTATTACCATTGTGTTTGAGAGCGAAATGTTTGGAAACTGCTGACATATTTATAGACCGCATCAGAGAGGTGCCTCCTGATTGGTTTCTTAAGAGGACCTTCCCATGGTCAGCATGAGACCCACATAGCCTCCCCATATCCAGCAGGAGACCCTCATAGCCTCCCCATGTCCAGCAGGAGACCCCCATAGCCTCCCCATGTCCAGCAGGAGACCCCCATAGCCTCCCCATGTCCAGCAACTGACCCCCATAGCCTCCCCATGTCCAGCAACTGATCCCCATAGCATCTGTGGCGCCCTGCTGTGCATTGGTGCCACAGAACCCAGAAGGGTGCATGGATGGACTTCTCCACAAGAGGACCTCACACATTCACACACCTCCACCCTACCACCTCAGACCAGCAGAGGGAATCCGTTAGAGATATATAAAGGGAGGGTGGAGCCAGGCAGCCCAGTCTGAGTCAGAAGTGAGTTCTCAGTCAGTGTTCAGAGACAGAGAGGAACACAGCTCAGAGTTGAGCAGAGAGCGTGCTGACGCTCAGAGAGCAGCGAAGAGGCAGCAAGCTGGCTGCTGTGCTTAGGCGAGCCAAGGCCTACAGCATGTGTGAAGGCCTAGTGAGAGCCTTGAGTGGGCTGAAGGCGAGAGGAGAAGGAAGAAGTAGCAAGGGGGGCAGAAGAGCATACCAGGCTCACCCCGTTATATATACCGGACACCGGGTCCACGCCTACAGGGACTCCTTATACCCAGTAGGAACCACCGGAACCCCTGGAGGACTACAGGTCCCAGGTTTACCAAACGCTGACTACAGTACCAGGGCTAGGAGTCACGGAGGCCCCAGCGTCCAGGGAGAGTGATCTCCAAAGAGAAGGCCTACCACCAGGTCAGCAGGTGCAAAGAGAGACAGTAACCAAGCTAGGCCTAGCTCTAGGCAGGTCAAAAGCTTAGAGAATAAAGCAACGGATCAAGAGGCCCTATACCTGCTCACTGGGGAGAGTTCAAAAGTGCGTCCTTCGCCTGGAGTACCCTGGACCGTGCCTGCAACATCACCAGTAAAGTTACTGAAGCTTACCCCCGTGTGAGTGTCCGTCTTTCCTCCGGGACCGTCCTGCCGTCTCTCCCGTGCACTACCATCCATTACACCCCACGGCCCAGGGGGCGCGTCAGCTCTGGCGTCACGAACAGGATACGTGACCAACCCGTTATCGGCGGGTATTGTGTGCCTAAGGACTGTTTTACTGCATTGAATGTGGCGCCTGCCCTAGAAAAACGGGCGCCATTATGTGCGTGTTCAAAGACAACAAAATGGAACCTCCCATCGTGGGCCGGGTCCCGGAATGGCGCCAAAAGCCAACCCTGCCCCTTGCAACAGTGACTGTCCGCATAGATGTGTCCGTCAAGGCAGGGAGGCCTTTACAGGGAGTGACCGACAGCAGATTGCCATGGGACCGCCCCCGAAAGAAGAGAGGAGGAGGAGAAAAGGAATGGAGACAGGGTGTGGTCTTAACCAGTCTAGACAGACCGCACCCGGCAGCCAGAATGGACGGACGCCAGGACCAAGCCTCCGCCTCTGGCCTGCTGCAGTGGCAAGAGACCCCCCTCACCCCGGAGGGAGAAGCCAGTAAAGTATCCCAGGAGGATGCGGAGTTCCTCCAGAGTGAGATTCTGGGACTAAGCCAACAAGTGTATGGGCCCAGCAGGCAGCGGTCGTGAAGTGGAGGAGCGAGCTGCTAGAAAAGTTGGCAGCACGGCGGAAAGCAGCACCGGATGTCAGCAGCGGCACCCCAGCCCCGGCGGAACCCGCTGAGTACCAGGAGGCCGTATGCAGCACAGGAGCAGGTAGGAAAGAATCCCCTGCCCCGGGCGCTGCAAGCGCTGACCTGCTCCTGGGCCTCTTTCACCAGTATTCCCCGTATTCTGAGACGCCCTCTATGGAGCAGCTGCTCTGCCCAGAACCTCCACCCCCGGGCGCTGACCCTGAGGACCTTCCATTCAGTGCCCTCCCGGAAACTCCACTCCCGGGCACTGAAGCCAGAGGCCTTCTACTGGATGCCCTCCCGGTGCCTCCACCTCCGGCACCCGAGTGGGTATACAGCGCGCCGGCCTTCAATTGGTCCGCCCAGTTCAAGGACCAGCAGCCGTGCCCGCTACTCCCGATACCAGCGCCTCCGGTTGCCTATTCCAGCGGAGAGGAGTTTTGCTGGGACAACCGGGGGGGGGGGGGACCTGATGGGGTTCCCGCAGGAGACACAGGCCGAAGCCCTGCAGAGGAAGGAGTTCTGCAGGCCGGAGCTCCGGCAGCTGGAGAAGGAGCGGCGCGCTCGGTGGGCGCGCTGTGAATGCCTGGAGGCCCGGGACAAGGCCGCAAAGGCTCAAGACCGCCAGGCGGAGTCAGTCCACCCCAGCCCCCGCGACGAAGGAGTCGTGGTAAAGTTTGACCTGAAGGCTGGGTGAGGCTTTATAAGAGATCCCAACTTTGCGAGGGACATCTTCGTAAACCGGCGGGATGTTGAGCCCGAGCTGGAAGAGGGCCATCCCGACAGCAATCTATACCCCGGTGACAGGGTCACCTACACACGTCACCACGGGGAACGCGGGTGGTACGCCCTGCAAGTGTACCGCGTCATCGAGGACACCCCCCCGCAGGACATACTGTATGACCCGGCTGGGTCAGGTAAAAATCAGCCGTACCCCAGGCTGGGACCCCACTATTAGTTCAGCTAGTGGGACTGAACATAATGTATATAGTCGCCCGTAAGGGTGCAGTGTTGAAAGTTGGAATAATGTTTAATTTGCAGTGTGTGTTTATATGATTACCCGTCAGGGTATACAGACTCCAGGCTGGGGACAGTGAACAGCCAGAAACTGATATTATAAATAGTTTAGCACTTTTTAAAGTGCACCCTATTGGTTTTATATTCACAACCGTGACCTCTGAATAAAAATCTGTTTGGCGTGGCGGAAGACGTGGTCCAGCCCCAGGATCACCTATGCCCTGCAGCCACGCCCAGGGCCTACGTTGAGGGTTTGCGGACTTGTCCCTCATGCTGCTACTTGTCGCACCTGTTTAAAAGTAAAATGGACACCCGGTTACAGCATGAACTGTAACCTGTTACAAGAAATGTTTATGAAAAGTGTTTTATAATGTGCGATAAATGTAACCTGTAACGTTGAAGTGATGTGCCTCACATAAAGGGAAGAAATGTTGTGTTTTCCAATCTTGTATGCAATGCATCTAAAAATTTGCATGTCAAATATACCCTGTTTTACGCTGTTCCAGCCCGTGGACGTGCTGTGTTTTACCAGGGGGGAGTGTGGCGCCCCTGAGGGTTCAGTTGCCACAGAGGTACTGCACCTCACCCAGAGGTGTGGTGTCTTCTTCTCTCAGGTAAGGAGGGAGTGCTGCCCGGAACCCCAACACCTGCATCCAACACTACACTGCTCCAGGCCGGCTGGAAGGGCAAGACGCAATGTATTTTCCTGCTGAGCCCTGTCCCTGGCTGGAGTGGGTGGAACCCAAAGGTAGGGGGAACCAGTAGTGCGTGTGGGTGGAGGAAGTAGTTAGGGGGAGCACTTTGGTAGGAGAGATAAATAGGGAAGCCATCTTAGGGTGGCAGAACAGTAGGGAGAGGACAGTTCAGAAGAACAGTCTGGGAGCAGAGTCTCAGTAGGAGCTCTGCTCCACAACTAGGGCCTAGTGTCAGAGGCCTAGGAGGGGAGCAGGGAGTAGGCTCCATTCTGTTGAAGGGATCCTAGGGGGTACGGCGAGTGCAGGATGGCACCCGTACGCCCCGAATCTGTCAGAAGACAGAGGGATCGTAGGCCGCAAGAAGGGGACCGGCCCCTGGCCCAGTTGTGTACTTCAGGTCTCGGCTGGAAAAAACGGAGGCTCCTGGCTTATATAGTCAGTTGCCGAAGCCTCGTTCTAATCCCCGTGAGGGTCAAGATGGTCTGTGAACTCCGACGGACAGGAGGGACTTCAGAGCACCCGAGCAGGATTCAGAGTGGGGAAGCGCAGGGCAGGAGGGAGAAAGACCCAGCGTGAAGATGGTCTAGCTAGGAACACGAGAAAGTGGGGTTCTGTCAGGTACGCCTAACCTGCCTGAGGAAGAACTGAGCCCCTGCCTGGTGAACGCAGCGGACGTGGGAGGCTAGCACCCGTACAGTGCACCAGTGGAACTGTCATAATAACTGTGAGTAAAAACTCGGATGACTGCACCGCACTGCCTCCGTCCATTCTTTAATCTGCGCCATCTTTCCCTCTCTGCACTACAACGCCCAGCACAACCACCATCCTCCTACACTGCCCTGGAGCTTGCTCTACCTTTGGAGAGCCACACCACCCCTGCTGCTGTAACACCAGCTCCAGAGGACTGCTCCGCAGCGGCGGCTCCTTTTGGCCGCAATCCACAGGTGGCGTCACGAACAATCCCTAAAACCCCATATAAAAGTATCCCCCTTTACACTGACCGCCCTGGGTCACGGACCGGGTCAGCCACCGTGATACTCCCCTACCGGCATACACAGAGGCCCGGCTGCCGAGCACCCCACGGCTCTGGGGGTGCGTCAAGTCCACATGTTCAGCAATTGACTCCCATAGCCTCCCCATGTCCAGCAACTGACCCCATAGCCTCCCCAAGTCCAGCAACTGACCCCCATAGCCTCCCCAAGTCCAGCAACTAGTCCCCATAGCCATGAAAAAAAAATATCACATACTCACCTCGCTCCCGTTGCCCCGGCGCTGAGCCTCTGCTCCAGTGCACAGCTCAGCTGAGCTGACGCGATGAAATGGCGTCATCGCGGCAGCTGTCTCACTCACTGATTGGTGGAAAAAGGGGCTGGCGGCGCCATTTCCACCAATGCATTCACCGCTGTCTGCATCCTGAGGATGCACATAGCGGTGACAGTGGGAGGCGACGGACAGGTGGGAAGGGTGCGGTGCGGCCAGTGGGTTACTGTTTTCAGCCCACGGCTGTCTCGGTCCGCACTTTGCCCAGGTCTGTGCAACGGGGGGCAGGGTGGTAATCATGGGTGAGGGATGTTTTCTTCATCACCCTGGCCCGCTGCAGAAATATGGGGACGTGGTTGTCCCTTGGGGTGTGTGGTGTGCTGTACTTTGGGCTGTATGCTGTGGAAGTCTTTACTCACTTTTATCTTTGGTTCAGATGGGTGCAGATCTTCTGCGCTTTGAATAAAAGACGACACCGTTCTTTAAAAACAAAACAGTCCAGTTTACTTGTTCAGCACGGCCTTAGAAACAGGGGATTACAGATACAACACTGGTTGCAAAACACGGCGTTCACGGATGGTAAAACACAGTCTCAATCCCCACACGGTGCTAATCACAGTGTGACTCGGACCTAGGGGAAACTACCCCTGGGCTTTCTCATGGGGAAGCTCCTGCTTCTACCCACGGCTCCCAATACCTGACTCTAGCACGGACTACCTCACTTCTGAGGCTCCCTAGTCCGGGCACGTCCATTACTGCCTATCGGCTGGAAGAGGCCAGGATCCACAAATTGACCTTTATGGTATGTGCACACGCTCAGGATTTGAAGCAGAAATCTCCTGAGTGTTTTTGCCTCTCCCTGGCAGAAAAAAACGCATGCAGTTTTTACATGCATTTTACTTGCATTTTTTTGAAGCGTTTTTGTACATCAATGAATGCTTTTTGGAGCTAAATAAAGTTATTTGGTGGGACATTACCTAAACCCTTGGATTACCATAGAACTGGGGAGAGTATATTGGTTCTTTTAAATGATTAAAGAATGTGTCTGCTGTACTTCAAATAAAGTGTTTACACTGTGTCTTTGTGTTTATTTAACATTTTACTTTACTTTAATTAAGTTTGGTCATGAAAAGGTCTGATTGACACCTTGACGTAACCAAACAAAAGAGCTAGGTGTCAGCTAGTCCCATTCACCCAATCTTCATTAGCAGTTCTATTCATGTAATTTATGCGACTGCTGTGAGCTGTTAATTTTAGCCTGGGAAGGTGCCATTAAGTAAACATTTTCCCTGGCCATAATTAACATTTCACAGCCGGTTCATTAGCCACTATGTCCCCCGATCAGCACTCAGCAGCGCTTTGGACACAACGTATTTACGTTGCGTCCAAAACGTGTTGTTCTAATGCCACACTTTTCTTGTCGGTACATGTGAATCCACCGCATATAATGACACGTCAATCGGTCAAAATCTGCAGCAGAGACTAGCGCGTCCGCTACAGAAATTGACATGCTGCGGGTGAGTTTGGGTACGTGGCCACGGTCAGGAGCCGCTACAGGTTTGATGCTGTGTGTTTACACAACATCAAACACGCAGCGTCCAGATGTTACAGCATAGTGGATGGGATCTCTAGAAATCCCATGTCCACTATGCGTGCATCAGAGGCTGCGAATCACCCGTGGACACTGACGTGGTGCGTCTTTCAGGATCGCAGCATGTCAAATTCTCTTGCGGAGTCGCTAGTCTGCGCAACAGAAATTTGACCACTAGAAAATATTGAATGCGGTAAATACGCATGGTTCAGTGAACACATCTAGATTTACCTGCGTTCAATAGAATGCAACATTTTGTAGATGAGTGGGGTAATGGGGTTGGGGTTCACGTCAGCCTTGAATTGGCGGCTGATGTGAAGCCCAGGTTAATAATGGAGGGCGTCTATAAGACCCCATCATTACTAACCACGTAGTAAAATAGTCACCGCCTTTTCAATAAAACACACTGCCAGAATAAAGTATTTTAATGAAATAAAACACACACGGTTCTACAATTTTTTTTATTACGCACCTCCACAAATCCCTCAATCTCCAAAGAAGCGTAAAAAAACAAACAACCATATTACTCACCTGTCCGCCATCAACGACGCAGTCCACATACCACCGAGTGTCCCACAACGATCTAGGTCACTTCTACAGCAGTGACATCAGCCATCACTGATGTCACTGCTGTAGAAGACAGTAATGTATACTGACAGGGGTGTAAAATCACCCCCTGTCAGTATAGAGGCTGCAGGAGGTCACTGGAGTTGATCAGCTGAAGATCAGCTGATCAGGCCCAGTGAGCTAACCACCGTGGGAACATTCTTGCAAATGTTCCCAGGTTAAGCATCAGCTGATGGTCACGTGACCATCAGATGATAAGTGCCGGCAGCGATCAGCTGATGGTCACGTGACCATCAGCTAATCGCTGCCGGCACTTATCAACTGATGATCACGTGACCATCAGCTGATCGCTGCCGCAACTGAAGGTTCTGGCAGCTCGGTACACCGCGAGCCCACGCCCTGCAGTGTGCCGCTGCCCGCCGGGAAGATAGCATCGCCGCCGGGGACCAGAAGGACACTGGGGGCCACCGGACAGGTGAGTACAAAGGTTTATTTTTACTTTTTTATTCTTTTTTTTTACTACCGCGGACTGGGAAGAGCAGACAGCTGCTCCTCCCATCCACGCTGCTATCAGCCAGAGCAGCGGTCGGATGAGAGGAGTAGCAGCCTCCTCTCCCAACGCAGGTACCAACCGCAGAGCGATTCCGGCGCGATTTCGCACCTATTGATTTTCATTGAAATGAAGCAATTCCGCAGGTATAGATATTCTACCTACGGGTTTGCTGTGATTCAATGCAAGTCAATGGGCGCAAATTCGCTGCAGAATTGCATTAGAAATGGTAATGCTGCGGATTTTACCGCAATGGTAATCTGGAGCGGAAATTTCCGCATCATGGCACAGCACATGCGGATTACCATTGCTATACATGGTAGACCTATTAACATGTGGTTTTAATGCGTTACCGTGGTGGAAAAAACGCTGCGGAAATGCATAATAACCGCATCGTGTGCACATAGCCTTAGACTATAGATTAGGCTGTGGTGTGCCCGCTCCTGTTAATCCTCCTGGTTTCTCCCACACACACTCCTCTCTCTTCTTCCCTGTGCTCTCAGCACGTCTGTCCTTAATCACTGTTACTTCTTAACTAACTAAGATGGCCGAATCTCACTCCCAGAGATCTCTCAGTCTCTAGTTTGTCACTGAGGACCGCCCCCAAACTAGTTAACCCTGTGTCCCACTGACATAAGGGTAATGTAGTATCAAACAGCACCTCTTCTGCCATCTAATGGCCATACCTAAAAATAACACATTTTCAGATGACTAAAACATAAATAGAATTACTTAAAGGCTATGTGCCCACGATGCTGAAATGCTCCGGATTTTTTCCTGTGCGTTTCTGCATCTCCCTGCCAGAAAAAACGCATGCAGATTGTACATGCGTTTTTCCTGCCAGGGACAAGCGGAAGTGAAGCGTACTTCACATGCATTTCCGAATGCGGGTTGACAAGCGCTTTCCAAAATAAATATATGCTTACCTTCTGATGGCCCCCGGTGTCTTTATTCGATGCGTCTCGGCTTGCCGGCAGCTCGCGGTGCACTGAAGCACCTGCCGACGTCAGCGGTCGCGTGACCCGTTGTAACATCCCTGGCGGCGTGCTGGCTTGGCTTACCATCTCCCACCATGCAAGACCGCCAACTTACCTATCAGTCCAGGCTGCACTCTTTGCTCCAGTACTTGCTGTGTGCATGTCTCTTGTCTGATTGCTTATGGCGGCGGCGCGGTTACTGCCTGATTCTTAAAGTTACAGTGTGTGCACTCCTAATGCGTCCTCAGCCTATTGCTGTGAGTCACTGGATACTTAAACCCCCTCCACCCAGTAGGAGGTGCCTGAGCAACACTTTCTTTCAGTGTGTTCTGTGCAGCTGAGTTGCCAGGTCCTGTCCTGTATCTTGTGTTTCCGCCACCCTGGGGGCTGTATACCCAGGCCTGTTACCTGTATCTGTGACTTCTAGTCTGTTCCGCCACTCTGGGGGCTGTATACCCAGGCCCTTTACCTGTATCTGTGACTTCTAGTCTGTTCGACCACCCTGGGGGCTGTATACCCAGGCCCGTTACCTGTATCTGTGACTTCTAGTCTGTTTCCGCCACCCTGGGGGCTGAGTTCCCAGGCTCGTTCCTGTATCTTGTTCCGGGTTCAGTTCCTGTCTGAACTGTGTCCTAGCCCGTTACCTGTTTGTCTCTATGTCCGTACCTTCCCTTTTCCTGCAGTGTCTGAACCTGCACCTAACTCCAACTCGTAGTCTCTGTACTTCTGTTTGTGAGTTTTGTGTCCACTCGTTACTTCATTGTAAGTACCTTGTGTGTATCTGGTTATGCTTGTCCCGTTTCCCTGCCTCCGTATCTACCTCCTGTGTTCTAACTATTTTCCTGTGTTTCCCAGTCTGTTCCATGTGAACAGAGCCCTGTCCTGTCTGCCTGCACCTTCTGCTCTGCGGTTTCGCTCTGCGGTTTCGCTCTGCTCTGTTCTACTCCGCTTGTTCTTCTGCACCTGTGGTTTCGCTCTGCTCTGTTCTACCTCGCTTTTCCTCTGCACCTGCTTTTTCGCTCTGCTCTGCTTGTCCTCCACACCTGTGGTTTCGCTCTGCTCTGCTTGTCTTCCACACCTGCGGTTTTGCTCTGCTCTGCTTGTCCACCGCACCTGCGGTTTCGCTCTGCTCTGCTTGTCCAGCGCACCTGCGGTTTCGCTCTGCTCTGCTTGTCCACCGCACCTGCGGTTTTGCTCTGCTCTGCTTGTCCACTGCACCTGCGGTTTCGCTCTGCTCTGCTTGTCCACCGCACCTGCGGTTTTGCTCTGCTCTGCTTGTCCACTGCACCTGCGGTTTCGCTCTGCTCTGCTTGTCCACCGCACCTGCGGTTTTGCTCTGCTCTGCTTGTCCACCGCACCTGCGATTTTGCTCTGCTCTGCTTGTCCACCGCACCTGCGGTTTCGCTCTGCTCTGCTTGTCCTCCGCGCCTGCGGTTCTGCTCTGCTTGCCCACTGCACCTGTGGTTCTGTTCCTGTATCCCAGTCTGTACTGGTCCCTATCCAGCCTGCGTTCCTACCTGCCAGTATCTGCCTGTCTGCATACCAGCCATGCCTGCCAGTACCCGCCTGTCTGCATACCAGCTGTGCCTGCCAGTACCCGCCTGTCTGCATACCAGCCGTGCCTGCCAGTACCCGCCTGTCTGCATACCAGGCATGCCTGCCAGTACCCGCCTGTCTGCATACCAGCTGTGCCTGCCCATTCCTGCATTCCCCGGTGTGGGTCAACAGCTGTGACTGGGGTCTGACCTGGAGTAGCACCTGGGCCACCTCCCAAGTCCCTCCTCAGACCACGGAGTCGATTAAGCCACCATGTGTTCGTGGTCGAATCTGGCGAGGCCCCAGTGGGACCACTAACCACGCTCACGCCAGTTAGTCCGGGAGTGAGCGTAACGCCCGTCACATGGCTAAATGACGTCAGCGCAGGTCCTTCAGTCCACCGCGATCTGCCGGCAAGCCAAGACAAGCACACCGGGGGCCATCAGAAGGTAAGTATAATATTTATTTTTTATTTTATTCTTTTTTTTACAGTTTCTATGGTACCCGGGTCTGGAGGAGAGTCTCTTCTTCTCCAAACCCGGGTACCATCCGCACATTGAAATGCTTGGATTCCGCATGTACAGATCCAGTGATGCGGATTCCATGCGTTCCAATGCAAGTCAATGGCGGCAAAAACGCAGCGCTTGCGCAAAATAATTGGTAGTGTTGCGTTTTTTTCCGCAATGATATTCCGCAGTGGAAATTTCCGCAGCATGTGCACAGCACATGCGAATTATCATTGGGGAACATGGCAGGCCTTCTACCAAGTGTTTTTTCAGCATTTCTGCAGCGGAATTGCCGCTGTGGAAACGCTTAAAAAACGCATCATGGGCACACAGCCAAACAGTACAGTTCTGTAGGGGAGTGGAGTAGACATTCTCCACACACCCCTCACACCTGCACTAGATAAATCACACCAATGGTGTTACAATCTATGAAGCTACATATGGAGAATTCCCTGTTAGCGGCATTAGATTTAAACTTAACTTTCTTGTTGTCTGCATGGAGACAAGTTTTGCAAGAAAAGTGGCCACGTTTGTAAAAACCTCATATGGATAGCCATGTACGCTGAGTAGAAGTTATACGTGCTGTGAGTAAATTAGGAGAAAGGATGTTTCTCAAGGTAGGAGCTTTTTTTCCCTACAAACCTGATGTCAGAAGTACTGAGGATTTCTGCAAGTTTAGCATTATTATTAAGTATGGGAAAGTATTTTCTGATGATGTTAACAATGTCTGTATACTGAGGACTACAACCCCTGGCAAAAATTATGGAATCACTCGGCTCGGAGGATGTTCATTCAGTTGTTTAATGTTGTTGAAAAAAAGCAGATCACAGACATGGCACAAAACTAAAGTCATTTCAAATGGCAACTTTAGGGCTTTAAGAAACACTAAAAGAAATCAAGATAAAAATGCGGTACTCAGTAAGGGTAATTTTTTTCAGACCAAGCAGAGGGAAAAAATTATGGAATCACTCAATTCTGAGGAAAAAATTATGGAATCACCCTGTAAATTTTCATTTCCAAAACTAATACCTGCATCAAATTAGATCTGCTTGTTAGTCTGCATCTAAAAAGGAGTGATCACACCTTGGAGAGCTGTTGCATCAAGTGGACTGACATGAATCATGGCTCCAACACGAGAGATGTCAATTGAAACAAAGGAGAGGATTATCAAACTCTTAAAAGAATGTAAATCATCATGCAATGTTGCAAAAGGTGTTGGTTGTTCACAGTCAGCTGTGTCTAAAATCTGGACCAAATACAAACAACATGGGAAGGTTGTTAAAGGCAAACATACTGGTAGACCAAGGAAGACATCAAAGTGTCAAGACCGGAAACTTAAAGCAATATGTCTCCAAAACAAGAAATGCACAACAAAACAAATGAGGAACGAATGGGAGGAAACTGGAGTGAATGTCTGTGACCGAACTGTAAGAAACCGCCTAAGGCTATGTGCCCACGATGCAGAAATGCTCCGGATTTTTTCCTGAGCGTTTCTGCATCTCCCTGGCAGAAAAAAAGCATGCGGATTATACATGCGGATTGTACATGCGGATTGTACATGCGTTTTTCCTGCCAGGGACATGCGGATGTGAAGCGTTCTTCACATGCATTTCCACATGCGGGTTGACAAGCGCTTTCCAAGCGATTTTAGCATCACTTGGAAAGTGCTTGACAACTTGGTCACACTATATAAATCCATGCAACCGGCATGGATTTATATAGTGTGACCGAAAGAATGGTAAAAAATCAAATGGCCCCCGGTGTCTTTATCCGATGCATCCTGGCTTGCCAGCAGCTCGTGGTAGACTAAAGGACCTGCCGACGTCAGCGGTCGCGTGACCTGTCACATGACTAAATAATGTCATGGCAGGTCCTTGAGTCCACCGCGAGCTGCCGGCAAGCTGAGACAAGGACACCGGGGGCCATCAGAAGGTGAGTATAATGTATATTTTTTATTTTATTCTTTTTTTTGCAGGTTCTATGGTACCCGATCTGGAGGAGAGTCTCCTCTTCTCCAAACCCGGGTACCATCCGCACATTTAAACGCATGGAATCCGCATGTACTGATGCAGTGGTGCGCATTCCATGCATTCCAATCAGGGCCGGCGCCACCACCCTGCACACCCGGGCAAGTGCCGGGGCCCTGGACAAACAGGGGGGCCCACTGGCTATCTGGGACAAAGCTGACTTCTGGCATTAGCTCCGCGTAGCGTCTATACTGGAGTTGCTCCTGGGAGGTGATGATGTGATTGGAAGGGGCGGGGCCTCCTCCAGTTCAGTGTGGACCCGATACCAGGAAGCAGCGTGGTGCTGCTGGAGATGAGGTGAATGGTGATACTTCACTACAGATCCTGAGAGGACGGAGGAGCTGCATAATGGGTCAGTGTGGAGACAGCAATTATGTATTTTAGTTTTGTATACAGTATATAGGTCTAAGTTTAAAGGGTCTAATACTGTATTTTGGGAGCATAAAAAGAGGATCAAGTTTGTACATATGGGGTTGCATGTCGTTTATCTTGCACAGGGAATGTGCATAAGTTGCATGGACGGTTCTGCAGGTTGTGGGGGCTTGCATAAGTAACGGCGTGATGCTGGGGGTCTTGCACAGGGCACGGGTGAAGCATGCATGTGCAGTATGTTGTGGGGGCTTGCACAGGGAATGAGTTAATGTTGCATGTTGGGGCTATGTAAGTGAGTGAGGCTTACATGGTGCTGCATGTTCTAGGGCCTTTCACAGGAAAGGGGTTGTCCACTACTAGTACAACCCCTTCTCATACCCTTATTTTGGCCTCAATAAAATAATAAAGCTTATACTCACCTCCTGTGCTGGTGCCGTTCCCGCAGTATCGGCACTCGCGGTCCCGGGGTTCTCGTGCGGTTGTTCTGACACGTGATTCCGATGCCCAATCACCGTCACTGTCCCCACCTTCGGACAAATCTAACATGAAGGGGAAGTCAGAGATCAGCTGCAGCCCGGACTTCCAAAGGTGGGGACAGTGACGGTGATTGGGCACCGGAATCACGTGTCAGAACAACCGCACAAGAACCCCGGGACTGCGAGTGCCGATACTTCGGGAACGGCGCCAGCACGGGAGGTGAGTATAAGCTTTATTATTTTATCGGGGCCAAACGTGGGGTAGGAGAAGAGGTTGTCCTAGTAGTGGAAAACCCCTTTAATGTAGCATTTTGTGGGTCTTGCACACGAAAGGGGGTTATGTTGTATGTCATTGGTCTTGCACATGGATGCATGTTGCTTCATGCACAGTGATGCATGTTGGGGGGACTTGCACGATGAAGGGGGCGATGCAAGCATGGCACTGCATGTTGTGGGGGATTGCATAGGGGAGTGATGTTGCATGTTGGGGGCTTGCATATGCATATAAGTGATGTTGAGGTTCTATCACAGGGAAGGGGATGATGCCTGCATGTGCTGCATGTTATGGGGGCTTGCACAGGGAATGGGTTAATGTTGCATGTGGGGCCTTGCATATGTAAGGGGGTGATGTTGCATTTCTTTCCTCTTGCACAAGGAATTTGACTGAAGCTGCGTGCACAGGGCTGCATGTTGGGGGGCGTACACAGTGAAGGGGTGCATCTTGAATTGTATGTGTTAAAGGGGCCCCCTGAGACTCTTTCGCCTGGGGCCCACAAAAACCTGGAGCCGGCCCTGGTTCCAATGCAAGTCAATGGCAGCGAAAACGCCGCGCTTCCACAAAATGATTGGTAGTGCTGCGGATTTTTCCGCAATGATAATCCGCAGCGGAAATTTCCGCACCATGTGCACAGCACATGTGGATTATCATTGGGGAACATGGCAGGCCTTCTACCAAGCGTTTTTTAAGCGTTTCTGCTGCGGAATTGCCGCTGTGGAAACGCTTAAAAAACGCATAGTGGACACACAGCCTTAAGGAAATGGGATTTACATACAGAAAAGCTAAACATAAGCCATCATTAACACCTACACAGAAAAAAAAGGTTACAATGGGCTAAGGAAAAGCAATCGTGGACTGTGGATGACTGGATGAAAGTCATATTCAGTGATGAATCGCAAATCTGCATTGGGCTAGGTGATGATGCTGGAACTTTTGTTTGGTGCCATTCCAATGAGATTTATAAAGATGACTGCATGAAGAGAACATGCAAATTTCTACAGTCATTGATGATATGGGGCTGCATGTCAGGTAAAGGCACTGGGGAGATGGCTGTCATTACATCTTCAATAAATGCCCAAGTTTACATTGATATTTTGGACAATTTTCTTATCCCATCAATTGAAAGGATGTTTGGGGATGATGACATCATTTTTCAAGATGATAATGCATCCTGCCATAGAGCAAAAACTGTGAAAACATTCCTTGAAAGAAGACACATAAGGTGAATTTCATGGCCTGCAAATAGCCCGGATCTCAATCCAATTGAAAATCTTTGGTGGAAGTTGAAGAAAATGGTCCATGACAAGGCTCCAACCTGCAAAGCTGATCTGGCAACAGCAATCAGAGAAAGTTGGAGCCAGATAGATGAAGAGTACTGTTTGTCACTCATTAAGTCCATGCCTCAGAGACTGCAAGCTGTTATTAAAGCCAGAGGTGGAGCAGCAAAATACTAGTGATGTATTGGAGTGTTCTTTTGTGTGTTTGTTTTTCATGATTCCATAATTTTTTCCTCAGAATTGAGTGGCTCCATAATTTTTCCCCTCTGCTTGGTCTGAAAAAAATTACCCTTACTGAGTACCACATTTTTAATCTTGATTTCTTTTAGTGTTTCTTAAAGCCCTAAAGTTGCCATTTGAAATGACTTTAGTTTTGTGCCATGTCTGTGATCTGCTTTTTTTTCAACAACATTAAACAACTGAATGAACATTCTCCGAGCATGGTGATTCCATAATTTTTGCCAGGGGTTGTATATTGAGTTGTAAACGTAATGGAAGTTGCAGTAGTTCTATTCTTTCCAAGATCTAATAGGAGATCTCTGCGGTTCATATGTCTAACTATATTTTCAGCTTTATTTAAAATACGATTATTGTAGCCCCTATGTTTGAGCCTATGTGGAACCTTATCAGCTTCCCCGCTGTATGTGATGTCAGAGGAACTATTTCTTTTCATTCTAATAAGCTCACCAATTGGGATGTTATTCACAACGTGGGGTGGATGGCATGAGCTAGCTTCTAAGATGAAGTTGCTATCGGTTGGTTTTCTATATGGAGAAATATCAATTATTTCCAACTTTATATTCCCTAGCAGTGTAATGTCCAAAAAATTAATTTTGATAGGAGACAATAAATGAGTAAATCTCAGATTAAATTTATTATTATTTAAATAGGAAATAAATTCTACAGCTTCCACTTGTGAACCTTTCCAGATCATAATTAAATCGTCTATGTAGTGACCATAAAAAACTATTTTATCAGCAAAGGGGTTATGATCAGAGAATAGAAATCTTTCTCCCCATACTCAAAACTCAAAACAAAAGGATGCACAGCCTCAATCATAAATTAGGGTGCGTCATAATGTACCCAGACTACAATGTCAGAAAAGGGAGAGAAAGAAGGTACATATGTAAAAATGCGCACACCTCAATAGAATAATAAATAAAATTACAAGTTTTATTAAACTCCTTTAAAAACACTAAAAAAGCACACACATGATTTCCAATTACAAGATATACAATCGGTGATACAATCAATATATATATATTCCTCTAATAAATAGCATAGGTCCTTACATTATCTTCATATAAATGTCATATATAGATATCTCACAAGAGGTATATAGAAGTCACAATAATGACGTTATCCTAGCTAGCATGCAACTGGGTCATACCATCAATACCTGATTATTATATTAGAATGGGTATGCACATCATATACCAATATTCGGCTACATCACAGAACATGTTTATATAAATCCAATTCTTATCATCAATATATTATTATTATATTTAGGGCTACTCATGTCGTTAATATGCTGATGTCCTGCTAAAATATATGTTGTGCACTCCTTGTCAGTGCCATCGTTATATATCAGCCCGTGCCAAAACCCAAACCTGGCCTATGAAGTATTTTACATGACCCAAGTAAAAAAAAACGAAACCAGATCATAACATGCCAATAGCCATATTGTCCCTCAGAAAAAGCACGTGTGGATCTAGTAACAAACCCACCATAATAAATCCGCCTGTACCAAACTCAGGCATAGTATACGAGAGATATCTTACATGACTTAAGTAATTAATGCCACAATCAAATCATAGCACACCAATAGCTAAATCACCCCCTAGAGATCATGTGTGGATCCAATGACAACCCCACACGTATCGCTGTGAAAACACAGCTTCATCAGCTACTACTAGGTTGGCAAAACTTATTATCCTAAGTCATATTGCAAGACTCGTTAAAGGGTCGATTGTGACTTTTAGGATTGCTGCTTTCCAATAGGTGGCGCTATAGAGTTAAAGTCCTCTTTTTCTCTGAAGAGGCAATTTTCAAAACGAAGTAGAATGATGTGCTTTACCAAAAAGCTCTATCTTAGTCCACATAATGCTTTCCCAGAAGGATTTTTCCTTACTCATGTACATTTTGGAAAACTGTAGTCTATCTTTTTTATGTCTCTGTGTCAGCAGTTGGGTCCTCCTGGGTCTCCTGCCATAGACTTTCATTTAATTTAAATGTCAACGGATAGTTTGCACTGACACTGCTGCACCCTGAGCCTGCTGGACAGCTTGAATTTCTTTGGAACTTGATTGGGGCTGCTAATCAACTATTCAGACTATCCTGTGTTGCAACCTTTCATAAATTTTTCTCTGTTGTCCACTTCCAGGGAGATTAGCTACAGCGCCATGGGTTGTAAACTTTTTGTTTATGTTGCACACCGTGGACAAAGAAACAGTAAGATTTCTGGAGATGGACTTGTAATCTTGAGATTGTTGATATTATTCAACAATTTTGGTTCTCAAGTCCTCAGACAGTTCTCTTGTCCTCTTTCTGTTCTCCATGCTTAGTGTGGTACACACATACACACAATGCAAAGATTGAGTCAACTTCTCCCCTTTTTATCTGGTTTCAGGTGTGATTTTCATATTGCCCAAACCTGTTACTTACCACAGGTGAACTTGAACAAGCATCACATGCTTGAAAAAAAGTTGTTTACCTACATTTTTGGAAAGGTGCCAACAATTTTGTCTGGCCCATTTTTGGTGTTTTGTGTGAAATTATGTCCAATTTGCTTATTTTTCTCAGTTTTTTTGTGTTGTTCCAATACACACAAAGGAAATAAACATGTGTATAACAAAACATGTATAATTGCAATAATTTCCTGGGAGAAATGCTTCATTTGCTGGAACAATTTCAAGGGTGTCAACACTTTCAGCCATGACTGTAAATTGCCCCTGATGATCTGGTACTTGTGACATATGGGTGTAATGTAGGCACCAACCAAGGTCCTATACCTGGCACCAGAAGAACACGTGTGACCTTGAAAATCCTGATAGCGGTTATATGGAGTCGTGGATGTAACACCCAGACGTAGAGCAGATCTGTGGGATAGGAATATATGGTGCTGTGGGTAGTTCTGGTTAATAAGAGGCCTAATTCTGTACATTTTTCTGAATTTCCAGGGGACTCCATGACTTACCACAATAATTCAATGTTTTCCACCAAGGACCAGGACAATGATTCCAGCACAAGGGACTGTGCAGACAACTATATGGGAGGCTGGTGGTACAACGCTTGTTTCTTCTCTAATCTGAACGGACTTTACTTCCACGGCTCGTACAACGGCACCACAACTAATGGCGTCACCTGGAAGACTGGGAAAGGCTTTAAATATTCCTACAAACTGACCGAAATGAAGATCAGGCCCAACAAGTGAGGAACGTAGAAAGACGTCTCATGTATCTACTCATTCATACAGCCCAGAACATAATCACATGGGAACCATCTATATATCATAGACAGACTCGATGTACAAATCATCTACTCTCCGTGTAACCTGACAACAATAAAATATATTCCTGCAGTCGCTTTTTATACTTTTTTGTATGGATTTTGCTGTTACCAATGTAACTGCTGCTACACTGTTCAGAGACATCTATCTATCCATCTGTCTATCTATGTATCATCTATCTATCATCTATTTATCATTTCTGGACATTGACGAGGGAGGCATAGAATAATTAATTCACGGGGCTGAAGTTGGTTTCTTATTCGTCCATTTTGTTTTCTTTTTTTTACAGGTTTAACTACAAAAATCACAATAATAAAATACAATGCAGTGAGGTACGCTGATGGGAATACACTTAAAACAAGATGGATGAACTGGAAGCAGAAATATCTACAGGTAACTATGACATAGTGGGAATAACCGAGACTTGGTTAGATGAAAGCTATGACTGTGCAGTTAACTTACAGGGTTACAGTCTGTTTAGAAGGGATCGAAGAAGTCGGAAAGGGGGTGGAGTCTGTCTATATGTAAAGACGTGTCTAAAGCCTACAATACGGGAGGATGTATGGGAGGGAAATGAGGAGGTCGAGTCCTTATGGGTGGAGATACATGGGGCAAAAAACAATAATAAAATTATCATAGGAGTCTGTTATAAACCACCAAATATAGCAGAAGCCACGGAAAGTCTATTAATGAGACAAATAGACGAAGTAGCAAAAAATAACGAGGTGATTATTATGGGGGACTTCAACTACCCCGATATAGACTGGGAAACCGAAAGCTGTAGATCTCAGAAAGGAAACAGGTTTCTGTCAATTATCAAAGACAATTATTTGTCACAACTTGTGCAGGAACCAACTAGAGGGACGGCCCTTTTAGACTTAATATTAACTAACAGGCCAGACAGAATAACTGAGGTGCAGGTCGGGGGGCACCTGGGAAATAGTGACCACAACATTATACAATTCCACATGTGCTTCAGTAGGTGCCCAGCAAGGGAGTCACAAAAACACTGAACTTCAGGAGGGCAAAGTTTGATCAGCTAAGAGATGCCCTTCACCTTATAGACTGGGATAGTATCTTTAGTAATAGGAGCACGGATAGAAAATGGGAAATTTTCACAACAGTCCTACATAGTCACTGTAGAAGGTACATACCTTATGGGAATAAAAGGGCTAGGAATAGGAGGAAGCCAATGTGGCTAAATAAGGAAGTCAAGAGGGCAATGAAAAACAAAAAAAGGGCTTTCGGTAAACTTAAACAAGAAGGCAGCGAGGAAGCGCTAATATCTTATAGGGAAAAAAACAAAATCTGTAAGAAAGAAATAAGAATAGCAAAAGAGGAGACAGAGAGACTAATTGCCAAGGAAAGTAAAACGAATCCCAAACTGTTCTTTAACTATATAAACAGTAAAAGGATTAAAACTGATGGAGTTGGCCCATTGAAAAATAACCTGGGTAAAATCATAGAGGGCGATAAGGGTAAAGCAAACCTACTCAATAGCTTCTTCTCCACTGTTTTCACAAAAGAAAACAATTTATCGGAGGAAATGCAGAGTGATAAAGTAAATCCTCCGCTAAATATCACCCACCTAACCCAGGAGGAAGTTCAGAAACGCCTAAATAATATCAAAATAGACAAGTCACCAGGCCCAGATGGCATACGCCACCGGGTACTAAAAGAATTAAGTAATGTGATAGACAGACCACTGTATCTTATATTCAAGCACTCTTTATGGACAGGGACTGTCCCACTAGACTGGCGCCAAGCAAATGTGGTACCAATATTCAAAAAGGGGTCTAAAAGTGACCCTGGGAACTATAGACCAGTAAGCTTAACGTCTGTTGTGGGTAAATTGTTTGAAGGATTTCTTAGAGATGCTATTGTAGAATATCTTAATGATAATAATTGTCTAACTCCATATCAACATGGATTCATGAGGGATCGCTCCTGCCAAACAAACCTGATCGCCTTCTACGAGGAGGTGAGCTCACAGCTGGACCGGGGAGAGTCAGTGGATGTTGTATACCTTGACTTCTCCAAAGCGTTTGATACCGTGCCACACAAAAGGTTGGTATATAAAATGAGAATGCTTGGTCTGGGGGATAATGTGTGCAAGTGGGTAAATAGCTGGCTGAGTGATAGAAAGCAGAGGGTGGTTATCAATGGAGTAAGCTCAGGGTGTGTCAGGGTTACTAGCGGGGTGCCTCAAGGGTCTGTCTTGGGCCCTATATTATTTAATATATTTATTAATGATCTAGTGGAAGGGTTGCATAGTAAAATAGCAATATTTGCAGATGATACTAAACTTTGTAAAGTAGTTGATACAGATGAGGATAGGGCACAGCTACAGGAGGATTTAGATAAATTGGGGAGTTGGGCCAAAAAATGGCAGATGGGGTTCAATGCCGATAAATGTAAGGTCATGCACATGGGAAAGAAAAACAGCAGTCAACCATACATATTAAATGGGAAACCGTTGGGGAAATCTGACATGGAGAAGGACCTGGGCGTCTTGGTTAATAGCAAATTAAATTGGAGTGCCCAGTGTCAGGCAGCAGCTGCGAAGGCAAATAGAGTCATGGCATGCATCAGAAGAGGAATAGGGGCATATGATGAGAACATTGTTCTTCCTCTGTATAAAGCGCTGGTAAGGCCGCACTTAGAATATTGTGCACAGTTCTGGGCTCCGGTGCTCAGGAAAGACATATTGGAGCTAGAGAGGGTACAAAGGAGGGCGACTAAGGTAATAAAGGGAATGGAGGGACTAGAATACCCAGAGAAGTTGTCAAAATTAGGCCTATTTACGTTGGAAAAAAGAAGGCTTAGGGGAGACCTCATAAACATGTATAAATACATCAGGGGGCAGTACAGAGATCTCTCCCATGACCTGTTTATACCAAGGATGGTGACAAAGACGAGGGGGCACACTATGCGTCTGGAGGAAAGGAGGTTCCTGCACCAGCATAGAAGGAGATTCTTTACGGTCAGAGCCGTGAGACTCTGGAACTCTCTGGGAGAGGAAGTGGTGATGTCCAACTCACTTAATGAGTTCAAGAGAAGGCCTGGACGCCTTTCTTGAGAACAATAAAATTACATCTTATGCTTAGTGATAGTTAATTAATCCAGGGATTTAATCTGACTGCCAGATTGGAGTCGGGAAGTGAATTTTTCCTCAATGATGTAAATTGGCCTATACCGCATGTTTTTTTTTTGCCTTCCCCTGGATCAACGCTGCGGAATAGCTGCAGTGCACAAGAAATAGGCTGAACTGGATGGACGCTTGTCTTTTTTCGGCCTTATAAACTATGTAACTATGTAAAAGCAGCTACAAAAATTTTAAAATTGGCACAAAAATGGGCATCAAAGTGGCCATCGAAGGGCGTTATTTAAAGGGTTAAATGACTTTAGGCTAATGATCTCACAATGCATACACCCAGATAGTGATGCCCCACATCTAATTCACGTCACTCCAGCCCGGTCCAAATGGGTTCTGGGCATCAGAACTGACATCAAAGTGAGCAGACAGTCAATGTTAACAATTTGAATAAATAACTGGTGTTTTTAAGGGGTTAAATGACTTTGGGTCACTGATCTCACACCACCAATACACAGGTAATGATGGCCTGCATCAAATTCAGGTCACTCCAGCCTGGGCCAAACGGGTTCTGGGCATCAGATCTGGCATAAAAGTGGGTAAATAGCCAATTTTCACAGATATGAATAACTGTTTTTTTTAAGGGTTAAAGGGATTGTCCAGTCTTAAGCTACAAGTCTGCAGTCACGCTATGTGACTACAGACTTGTTAATCCTCACATTATGCACACTGCTCACTGTGAGGATTCTCCAGCTCCATTAGCAGTGGTTATATGACTGCAAAAATGTCATTTGCATAATTACAGCCACATTCTGACTAGTTGCACGACAATTTTTGCGGCGTGTGACTGCATGTATGCAAATAACATACTTGCGGTCACACGCCCGCTGCTCCTGGCACCGGCCCTGGAGAATGCTCACAGTGATATAAGGATTCACAAGTCTGCTAATACAGAATGGAAACTGTCTACAAGCAGGCTGGTCTCTCATTAGTGTCTACTCTAGTGGTGTTAAAGGAGACTTGTCTTTTCTTCTGACATACCCATAACGTCACAATTCCAGATCAACTTTTCTTAGCACTTTGTGTTGTACCAATTCCTCTGTCTTTCCTCTGGAATAAGTATGAAGAAATTACCATTTCCCTTGTCACAGGGGCGCGTCCCTATACGTTCTGAAATCCTCATCACTGATTGATCAGGGTCAGCGTAAGTAGTGACATGCCCCCCAATTGGTAAGGCTATGTGCACACAATGCGGATTTGGTGCGTTTTTTTGTGCTTTTTTTTCCTTGCGGAAATGCAGCAGAAACGCATTGCACATCTTATCCCATGACTTCCTATGACATTTTGCAAGTTCTGTGCACATGGTCAGGATTTTTTCTGCGTGGATTTTAGGTGTGGAAAAAAATGCAGCATGTTCATTCTTTGTGCGTTTCCGCATATGGATTTGCCTATACAATGCATTGGAAAAACGCATGGCAAATCCGCAAGTAAAAACGCTTAAGAAACACGTGTAAAATCCACATGCGATTTTTTTTTCTGCCAAGGACATGCAGAAATGCTCCGGAAAATTTCTGCTTCATTTCTGCATCGTGGGCACATAGCCTTAGGGTATGTGCACACGATGCAGAAATGCTCAGGATTTTTTCCTGAGCGTTTCTGCATCTCCCTGGCAGGAAAAAACGCATGCGGATTGTACATGCGGATTGTACATACGGATTGTACATGCGTTTTCCTGCCAGGGACATGCGGAAATGAAGCGTTCTTCACTTTCATTTCCGCATGCGGGTTGACAAGCGCTTTCCAAGCGATTTTAGCATCACTTGGAAAGTGCTTGTCAACTTCACACTATATAAATCCATGCAACCAGCATGGATTTATATAGTGTGTGAATGTCAAAAAATAAAAAAATAAATATATACTTACCCTCCGATGGCCCCCGGTGTCCTGCTTCCCTCCGTCCCGGCTGCCGGCAGTGTAAGACTGAAGGACCTGCCGACGTCAGCGTCACGTGACGCGTCACATGACTCTGACGTCAGCGTAGGTCCTGCATTCAAACGCAAAGTGCCCGGGAAGCCAGGAGGACGCAGCGCGGGACGCCGGAAGGTAAGTATATATATATATTTTTTTATTTTATTCTTTTTTTTTTAATGGTACCTGGGTCTGGATGAGAGTCCTCTCATCCAGACCCGGGTACCATCCGCACATTAGAACGCATGGAATGCGCATCTACATATACAGTGATGCGGATTCCATGCGTTTACGCTGCGGAAAAATCTGCATAATGGGCACAGCACGTGCGGATTTCCATTGGGGAACATTGCTGCCCTTCTACCATGCGTTTTTAATGCGTTTCCGCGGCGTTTCCACAGCTGCAGAAACGCCGCGGAAACGCATTAAAAACGCATCGTGTGCACACAGCCTAAGGCGGAATTTCCGCAGCGAAAAAGCTTAAAAAACGCTTGGTAATATGTGCCCCATGGTCCCCAATGATAATCCGCATGTGCTGTGCACATGCTGCGGAAATTTCTGTGCGGATTATCATTGTGGAAAAATCAGCAGCATGTCCATTAATTTTGCGGACACGCAGCGTAATTGCCGCCATTGACTTGCATTGAATCGCTTAATATCCGCATGACTACATGTGCACATGCGGATATTAAGCATTTAATGTGCGGATGGTACCCGGGTCTGGAGAAGAGGAGACTCTCCTCCAGAGCCGGGTACCATAGTACCTGTAAAAAAAAGAATTCAAAATAAACATTATACTTACATTCCGATGTCCCCCGGTCTCCTGTATGATGCGTCCTGTCTCTCCGGCGGCTCGCGATGGTCTTAAAGGACCTTCCATGCGTGACCTGTCACATGACTAAATGACGTCATGAACGGTCCTTTTACACCACCACGAGCCGTACAAGAGACCGGACGCACCGGAGAGAAGACCGGGGGCCATCAGAAGGTGAGTATAATGTTTTTTTGTTACCATTTTTATTCCTTTTTTAACTATTACTTGGTCACACTATATAAATCCATGCCGGTTGCATGGATTTATATAGTGTGACCAAGTTGTCAAGCACTTTTCCAAGTGATGCTAAAATCGCTTGGAAAAGCGCTTGATAACCCGCATGCAGAAATGCATGCAAAAACACTTGACAAACGCTTCTTCCTGGCAGGAAAAACGCATGTAAAATCCGCATGTGTTTTTCCTGCCAGGGAGATGCCGAAAAAATCTGCAGCATTTCTGCATCATGGGCACATAGCCTAACTCTTAGGTGCTACTTTATTCAGATACTTCCAGGAGAAATAACAGAGGAACGGCACCACACAGAGTTATAAGAAAGGATGATCCAGAATTGTTATTTCATGGAGAATAAAATATTTTACTAAAACAGATTTGTCCTGAGAGGAGACAGTAGTATACTCTGATTTTCCAGTTTGTAGCGCTCAATAAATTCTGAATTTTCTAGGTGGAAAGGGAGAAGTTGCTACGGAGAAGGTATTTTATGGTGAGTGAAGGCATTGAACTCAGTGTAAAACCCAAATTGATGAGTTGGAGCTTGGGGAGGAGACGACAGGGGCCGTGCATTTCTCGGAAGCCGGGGCGACTCTGGGACAAATGTCACAATTGTACATTTATCATTTATAAGTCGCCCGAGACGGCAAAGAGCTGCGAGATCAGGGGGAAGCGCTGAGTGACTGGTACACCATATACCCAGATGGAAGTTGTATAAGAAAAGATTCAGCAGCCGGCTGACAGAGTTGTAAGGAGATGGACGTACTGCCCATATTTCCCCTTGAAGACATGAGTATTGTTATGATGTATATTATGTATTGTTGTAGTGTGTAATGTGCACTGGGATATGCATTATTAGTGACGGCATAGTAGTTTGGCTAACTGTAGTGAGAGTTGGAGTTAATGTTAGGGACTAGCCCAGAGTGCGAGGGGTTAAGGTGAAGGGACAGCAACAGGTTCCTGTCAGGATAACAGATAGGGTCCAGCATGCAACAGAAGCAGACTTATGGTCTGAATAATGAGCAGAGCTGCATGACGTAGGTGGTCCTAATGTATCTGGAGACAGAGGCAGTGGAGAGTGAAATCCGAAGTAGAGGAAGGAAAGTGACCGAAGGATAGAGTGATGCTTCAGAAATGGGTCCTGGAACAGAATGTCAAGTAGTATGGCCCCGAGATTACAACTCAGAGAGGTAATGGGCCAGGACAGAACAGGGAATGTGAGACGAACAGAGTGCCCAAGGCATCAGCAAGCAGAGAAGCTAAGTATCGGCAATAGTGGCAAACAATTTTCCTAAGAGGAAATAAGGATGAGGAACCGCAGTTTGTAGTACATAACTCTCACTTACTGGACTGTAGGACTGAGCTGGGTTGTGGTGAAGATAGAGGAACTTGAGGTAGAAACAAGTATGCTTAGAAGTAGAGAGACTGTGTGTGAAGATGCTCCATATTGTAAAGGTAACTTTTGTGAATTTATGCACCTGCTATCTATTGTACATAGTTCCCACAAAGTTAATGTTAAGTAAAAGACTGTTTATTTTCGAGTGGTGGTCTCCCTCATTGAATGGTTTAACATTTTGTCCTGGTCAGCCGAAGTCACCGGCATCATGCAGCCTGCAAGTGCATAGCACCCCCATAGAAGAAGCCCAAGCACACAGCCAGGACCCCCATCTTTATGTAGCGTCCTATGGCGTTAACGACAAGTATCTCACCCACGACTACCGCCCCACGCCGCGTTACATTTGGCTAGTCGTCAGAATCGAGTCTTGCAGCTGGAAGTGCAAAATAATGTGGAGTGAAGACTTGAGTTGCATGGAGAATGGTGACCGTTACGTAGTCTAAAATGTGGCGCAGTACAATAAGACGGTCCCACCCATCGTGGGAGTAGAAGACACGAAATTATGCGAAGAACTTACCTGGAAGTGCCAGTCTGCAGTATGAGGTGCCTGCCCTAGTAGGGCAAAGTGAATTATGAAGGCCCATCCAGTGAAACATAATGAAGGAAAATGGAATTAACTAAACAGAATGGTGTGCTAGAGGAAACCCCCCCAGTGAAAGGCGAAGTCGTAATGTAGGACGCCAAACGGCGAGGAGGCCAGCTCCATTTGTCAGTTGCAGGTCAATTAAAACACAGCCCTTCATGGCTGACAGTCGAGAGTTGCCAGGGAGCATGGTGGAGCAGGACCATTCGCCCCAAGGAGCGGAGGGGTGTGTGTGTGTGTGGTAGAGCCGGGGCTGGCTAGTTGTTCCACGGAAGAAGCAGAAGTCTGATACGGGGTCTGAGACCGGACAGGTTCCCTCGCATGCCGGAATCTGAGGGGAGAATGCAGTCCTAATCTCTGGGCTTTCTGTGAACTGAAGGAGGTACAACTAGAGTACTGCAGCTTCTTAGTGTCCTAAGGGGCCAGGGCCTGTTGACAGTGGAGAGAAGGAGGGCCAGTACCTGGGCTAGAGAAATGTTGGTGGGCCCTTGGCCCAATGCTACAGAGGGTTAGCTTCCCAAGGAGAAATTTTTAGTTATGATCTGCAGCGAGGGCACGGGTTCATTTACAAGTTTGGGACCGGTCATCATGTCTATGTAGAGAAGAAGATGGTGGAGATTACACCTGCCCTGGAGATTGCATACTCTGACGCTAGGTACGCGAGTAACCTTCCTTAAGATGGATGGCCTCCACGGATGGTATGCGGTTAGCATAGTGCATGAGGGCGGGGCCACTGCCATGTGGTTCTGGAAAGAAGAAAGGGCCTGAGAGAGGGCTATGGGGGAATGGAGAGGTCATCCACTCGCCTTTTTAGAGAGGAAGGAAACCCCAGGATGGGTCAATGGTGCTATTAGTGAGTCAGAAACTGGACAAGTTTTCACTCCCTATGACAAGAATAGTTCAAAGTTCCTGGAAAGCTACTTTCTAGCGTGTCTATGACCCACAAGCCTGAGATTCCCACACAATGATAGCCACAGATGACTGAACTTGTTGTGTCCCCCACATCCCCCCTCCAGTTTTGTAGCACTCATTGTGCTTCTCCCTGCTGGACTGAGAGAAGTTGCAACAGGTGCGATGGGAAAAAGACACAGGATGGAGGAGGAGATCGTCTGTGAGCTTCCTAGAGGATGAGAAAGAAGGAACCCCCCAGGATGAGTGAACGGTGCCAAAATGGAGTCGTAAGCAGGAAAAGCCCACATTGTTTACGTTGCACCCCTGACCGGAACAGTTCAAAGTTTTTTGAGCGCTACTGTCCAGCGGGTCAATGACCCACATGTCTGGGACTCCCCTATGTTGAAAGCCAAGGAAGGCAGAGTTTGTTGTCGCCCCCAGTTTTGCTGTGCTCGTTGCACCTCTTCCTGCTGGATTAAGATATGTTCAATCGCGAAAGAGTTGTACCCCCTCAGTTGAGGACTGAGCCCAATCCAGGATAGATGATGCCCCTAAGGGACTGTTTACCTGTCTCGTGGACAGGAATGGAACTAATGGAATGTGTCCCTGATGAAGGGACGATGGACTGTACCCTTATCGTTGGGGCTATCTTGGGAAGAGACAGATTTTGCTGTGCGTTGGTTCCAGGGCCCTTGCTAAGAGAGGCCAGATCAACCTGAAGGACTGATGCTGGGTTAAAAGGACTTGGATGGTCGTGGTTCCAGGGACCTAACCGAGTAGAACCAAGTTTGTGTTGCTCTAGGAGGAGAAAAGGACTCTGTCTTGTTTAATGTACGCTGAGTGTGGTGAAATGCATTGGTGTCTTCCAGGTTCCTCATGGCCAAGGATGGACATTGTTAAAGTAGGTAGAAATGTAAGATGATGGACATACTGGCCACGTTCCCTGTTGAAGACATGCGTATTGTTATGATGTGTGATGTGTATTGGGACATGCGTTATTAGTGACTGCGTTGTAGTTTGACCGACAGTAGGAAGAGTTAGGGTTAATGAATGGAACAAGCCCAGAGTGGGAGGGGCTAAAGTGCAGGGAAAGATGTGACAGGCAGAAGTAGTGCTGTTGCTTCAAAAGCATCCAGCAACTAAAGGAGTTAACACAATCACAGGAGACAGGAAGTGGTTTACTTCAGAAGCATCCAGCAACTAGAGGGGTTAACATAGTCACAGGAGACAGGGAGTGGTTAGCAGAGCCCCAGGGGGATTGTGGGGGAAGTTGTTTATTGTCTAAGAGCAGCCGAAAGGATCAGTTGTGAGTTTTCTGTATCTTACAGAAATCCAGGCAAGTGAACTGTAGTGAACAAGATTCAAGTAGAGGGTGAAGCTTGGCTAAGGTCAGAGACCCTGTACTGCTAATTGAGGAATCCTATTGTCTGACAGGAAGATAAGAGCTTGGAAGGAATTGTCTCACAGGAACCATCTCCCTCAACAACCCCCCCCCCCCCTCCATCTCACTGCAGGATAAGCGTGCTGTGTAATATTGTGCCTCTGTGAATAGAAAGTTTGTTGTTGTTTATGGAAAGCCTGTTGCTTCAAAGAACTGATGTTTTGTGCTGGCTGTGCATCTGCATTCAATACTATTGTTGAACTGTTCCTAAGGACTCCGTCAGTGTGTCTGTGTCAGAAAGTCAATACATCTTATGACTAAGAAAACTACAATCAATGGTTGCCCTGAGAAACAGTCCCACCAGGATTTCAAGAATTCATGGAACTTGTATAGTCCCTATCTAAACATAGCGGCGTACTGGTAACATTGGTGGCCCATACGGGGAATCCTGTGTAGGGAATAGAGTGTAGGGAGCAGAGGCACAGTGACTGAATAATACAGCAGCACCTCAACTCAACTCTGCTACACCAGTTAAAGGGGACCTGCCCTAAAGAAAACTCACTAGCAGCCATGGATGTGGTAATACAAATGGACAGAGTTAGTGAGCTGCTTCTTCAGTTAACCTTTGAAGAATTGAGAGCCATAGCAGAACATATAAAGATGTCAGAAGGACAGATCTCTTAAGCACGCACCCACAGACAACTCTTTGCCGCCATTAATGCACAAATAGATGAGTTGGGGGAGAAAGAAGCTGAAGACGTCATAGGGACGTTCCTCCAGGAGCTAACACAGTTTCTAACCGGGTTGAAGTTGGAAGATGGAGGGGCGGTGTAAATTACCAAGAACGCGAATATCCTTCTGCAGACAGAACTACAAGAATTGAAAGAATATTTCAAAGCTTTAAAAACAGCCATGCAGGAATCTACCAAAACCTCTGAACGAGACGAGTGACAGACTTTGACAGAACCTTTAATCTGCTCGGGTTAGATAAATCAGGAAGACAGACCTTTCTAACACCACAAATCACCATAAGGAAAGAGTTCAAGATCCTGGGACAGATTGGAGAGCGTGAGCAGAAAGAATAACTGACTTATATGAACTTATTGCACCAGATCGATGCAGGATTGCAGAAAGGCTACCAGCCAGATGAGATCATTGATGGGGTGGTGGAAACGATCAGCCCAGGACTGAACCTCCATAGTATGCTAGAAATGAAAAGTCAATTGACCTTACCACAGCTGAAGATTATTTTAAAAGGGTACTATAAAGAAGAGAGTACTTCAGAATTGTTCCACCAACTCATTAACATCTCACAGGACAATAATGAATCACCCCAAAATTTATTGTTTAGAGTGATTGAACTTAAGGATAGACTGTTGTTTTCATCCAAAGATGTAGAGGCGGAGGAGAAATTTGATACTGGGTTAGTCCAGAAGAAGTTTTTGAGATCGTTGGGAATGGGGTTAATCAGCAAAGATATCAAGTTGCAGCTGAAAAGCACCTAGAAAACCCTGGCATTCTGGACGAAGTTCTAATTGAAAAAAATGAATGAAGCAGGTGGTTTGGAGTCAGAGAGTGAACAGAAGTTAAAGAAAGGTTCTGCTTTTAAAAGCACCAAAATGAGTCAGCTGAAGTTGAAGACCCCGGCTGCCAGTCCGAAGATCATCATGGAGAGAGTGAACTTTAAATCACCAGCAAAAGAGAAGACAGCTAGCGCTGACAGGGAAGAAGTAATAGGAGAACTGCAAGCTGAGTTGATAGACGTGAAAAAGTTGATTCGTTCCAGACCAGAATCTGTATCTCTCAGACCCAGGAGTGGGTTCCAAAATAGAAGATACCCAGCTTCTGAGGCCTGGGATCCACCAGTGCCCTTTGAACACTTGTGTGCTGAAGATCTAGCGGTAGCAAAACAGATGCTGAGAGAAGAGTGTCATGTATTCTCCAAAAATGACTCTGATATAGGCTGTATCCCGTCGTTGCAATTGAAAATCAATTTGAAAGACACGACCCCAGTAACCAGAAGTTACATGTCTGTGCCGAAACCATTACACTGCGAAGTGAAAGAGTATTTACGAGATCTAATCATCAGAGGCTGAGTCCAAAATTTGAAGTCGTCTTATTCCTCTCCTATTGTCTGTGTTAGGAAGAAGGATGGCACGTTGTGACTCTGTTGTGATTACTGAGAACTAAACAGAAAGTCAATACCTGATCGACACCCGATACCAAAGATCCAAGATATGCTGGATAGCCTATCAAGAAGTACCCGGTTCTCTGTTCTCGATCAGGATAAGGCATACCACCAAGGGTTCATCGAAGAATCCAGTAGACCCTTGACAGCATTCATGACAACTTGGGGATTATATGAGTGGATCCGCATACCGATTGGGCTCAGTTCAGCTCCAGCAGAATTCCAGAGGAGTATGGAAACATGTTTAGAAGAATTGAGGGACGATATCTGCCAGCCATACTTGGATAACAATGTGGTACACAGCAAAACCTTCCGGGAGCATGTTGAACATGTGAGGACCGTCCTCCAGCGGTATCAGCAACACGGAGTTAAGTTGACCCCAAAGAAGTGTGAACTGTTCAAAGGGCAAGTCCGATATCTAGAGAAAATTGTGTCCAGAGAAGGGTATACCATGGAAACAAGCGGAAATCGCTCCAGTACTGGCCTTAAAAGACAAGCGGCCATCTACTGTCGGGAAGTTAAGGCAGATTTTAGGATTACTCTCCTACTATCATACTTACGTCCAGAACTTCTCCTGGATTGCCACCCCACTGTACCTCCTCTTACGGGGGATGACAGATTCAACAACACCCATGGAGAAAAAGAAGAACGCGGGCTGGACCAGGTTTAAAGGAAAAAATGCAGTTTCATCACAGCAGCCCATTCTCTGGACATTTGACCACCAGGAGATATTGGAAGAACTAGTGGATTACCTGGTAAAACCACCCATATTGGGATATCCTGATTTCAACTTACTATTTGTTCTTCATTGTGACGCTTCTCAAGCTGGACTGGGACCTGCCCTATATCAGCATCAAGATGGGAAATTGAGAGTCATCGGTTACGGTTCCAGAACGTTGACAGACTTCGAGAAGAATTACCATCTACATTTCGGAATATTGGAATTCCTGGCATTGAAATGGGCTCTCTGTGAACGATTTAGATATGAGCAGCAGCAGGGGAAGGGATGGAGAGGTTTCAAACAACGCCCATCGGACTGGACTAACCACATTATCATGCAGCACAGGAGAATTTTAAAAAGTTTTGGGGGGCTCTATGGGGGGAGTCAGGGGGTTTTATGAGCATTTATGGAATGCTGCACAAGCGTTGCATAAGGTGATAGTTTTAGTTCATAGACACACGTGGTCAAAATTGTTGGTTCCCCTCGTTTAATGAAAGAAAAACCCACAATGGTCACAGAAATAACTTGAATCTGACAAAAGTAATAATAAATTTAAAATCTATGAAAATGAACAAATGAAAGCCAGACATTGCTTTTCAACCCTGCTTCCACAGAATTAAAAAAAAAAAATAAACTCATGAAATAGGCCTGGACAGAAATGATGGTTCCTCTGAAAATAATGTGACAAAAGGGACATGTTAAATCAAGTTGTGTCCACTAATTAGCATCACAGGTGTCTACAATCTTGTAATCATTCAGTGGGCCTGTATATAGGGCTACAGATACTCACTGTGCTGTTTTGTGACATGGTGTGCACCACACTCAACATGGACCAGAGGAAGTAAAGGAAAGAGTTGTCTCAGGAGATTAGAAAGAAAATTATAGACAAGCATGTTAAAGGTAAAGGTTATAAGACCATCTCCAAGCAGCTTGATGTTCCTGTGACTACAGTTGCACATATTATTCAGAAATTTAAGATCCATGGGACTGTAGCCAACCTCCCTGGACGTGGCCATAGGAGGAAAATTGATGACAAATCAAAGAGACGGATAATACGAATGGTAACAAAAGAGCCCAGGAAAACTTCTAAATAGATTAAAGGTGAACTTCAAGCTCAAGTAACATCAGTGTCAGATCGCACCATCCGTCGTTGTTTGATCCAAAGTGGACTTCATGGGAGATGACCAAGGAGAACACCATTGTTGAAAAAAAATCATAAAAAAGCCAGACTGGAATTTGCCAAACTACATGTTGATAAGCCCCAAAACTTCTGGGAGAATGTCCTATGGACAGATGAAACAAAAATGGAAGTTTTTGGCAAGTCACATCAGCTCTATGTTCACAGACGGAAAAATGAAGCATATCAAGAAAAGAACACTGTCCCTACTGTGAAACATGGAGGAGGCTCTGTTATGTTCTGGAGCTGCTTTGCTGCATCTGGCACAGGGTGTCTTGAATCTGTGCAGGGTACAATGAAATCTCAAGACTATCAAGGGATTCTAGAGAGAAATGTGCTGCCCAGTGTCAGAAAGCTTGGTCTCAGTCGCAGGTCATGGGTCTTACAACCAGATAATGACCCAAAACACACAGCTAAAAACATCCAAGAATGGCTAAGAGGAAAACATTTGACTATTCTCAAGTGGCCTTCTATGAGCCCTGACCTAAATGCTATTGAGCATCTTTGGAAAGAGCTGAAACATGCCGTCTGGAAAAGGCAACCTTCAAACACGAGACAACTGGAGCAGTTTGCTCATGAGGAGTGGGCCAAAATACCTGACGAGAGGTGCAGAAGTCTCATTGACAGTTACAGGAATCGTTTGATTGCAGTGATTGCCTCAAAAGGTTGTTCAACAAAATATTAAGTTAAGAATACCATCATTTCTGTCCAGGCCTATTTCATGAGTTTAATTTTTTTTATCATTTGTTAATTTTCATAGATTTTAAATTTATTATTACTTTTGTCAGATTCAAGTTATTTCTGTGACCATTGTGGGTTTTTCTTTCATTAAACCAGAGGTACCAACAATTTTGATCACGTGTGTAGGACAAAATCATGGCAAAGTTTGGGTTGAACCTCCTGTAGTATCCCACAATTCCCAGAAAGGCCCCTAACTTGTTTTTTTGAGAGGTCTCAGCCAGTTCTGGATTGCGTCTACTTTATTGATCTGGGGTTTGATTTTGCCTCTACCTACTACATATCCCAGGTATTTGGCCTCCTCTTTCCCTATTGCACTTTTTTTTTTCATTTATAGAAAACTCCACCTTCCTGAGAGCATCAAACACCACCTGGACCTTTTCCAGATGATTTTCCCAATCCGGGCTGAAGATTACAATATCGTACAGGTTTGCTGTGGCGTAGTTCTTATGACGTACGAGGATCTGATCCATGGCCCTCTGGAAGGTGGCCTGAGCTCCCTGCAATTCAAATGGCATCCGGACGAATTGGAAGCATCCGTATGATGTAGAGAAAGCCATGTTCTCTTTGGCTTTTTGTGATATGGGGATTTGCCAATATCCCTTTATTAGATTCAAGGTGATTATGTATCTTGCTGGCCCAAGTCTCTTGATCAGCTAATCGACACGCGGCATCAGATATGCGTTGAACATGGAGACTTTGTTCAGCTTCCGATAATCATTACAGAATCTCCATTCTCCATCGGATTTTGGAACAAGGACAATGGGGCTAGACCATCCACTCTTAGATTCCTCAATGACTCCGAGATTCAGCATACGCTTCACTTCCTTGGAGATTAGTTCTCGGTGGGTCTCAGGATTTTGGTAGGGCTTCACGTTCACCTGCACATGGTGTTCCGTCAGAACCTTATGTTCTATGACATCTGTACACCCTGGAAAATCTGAGAACAGGTCCCAGTTCTGCTGCAGCAATTGCCAACATTGCTGTTTTTGGACCTTTGACAGTGTATTTGCTATTGTGACACTTTCAATGATCCCTTCTGGCTTGACCAGCAAACATGGAGTTTCAACATGGTCCCTTCCGAGCCATGGCTTGATAAGATTGACGTGGTAGACCTGGTATGGCTTACGTCTTCCCAGTTGATGAACCATGTAGTTCACTTCACCCATGTTTTTAACCACCCCATAGGGGCCTTGCTATTTGGCCAAAAACGTACTCTCTACTATGGGAATAAGCACGGGGACTCAGTCCCCGGCTCTGAACTGTCTCACTCTGGCTGACCGCTTGTACACCCGGGATTGAGCCTTTTGGGTCTGGAAGAGATGTCCCTTTACAATGGGCATTACCTTCACAACCCTCTCCTGCTTCTGGGTGATGTGCTCGATAATGCTCCGATGGGGCGTGACCTCGGCTTACCAGGTTTCCTTTGCTTTATCAAGGAGACCCCACGGATGTCGGCCATACAGGAGTTCAAACGGAGAGAAACCGTTAGAAGCTTGTGGAACCTCCCAGACAGAGAATAATAGATGACTAAAATATGACTATTTGAGCATGTTCCATGCTTTTAGATTTTGTATGTCTTGTAAATTAATAAAATTGTTTACTTTATTGATTCAATATTGGACGTGGTAACGACTCATTTTTTCGCAGTTGGGCTTAGAGAATAATAGATATGGGAGGAGACAGTCCCAGTCTCACCCGTCCTTTTCTATGACCTTCTTCAGCATAATTTTTAGGGTTTTATTGAACCTTTCCACAAGGCTGTCTGTCTGGGGATGGTAAACCGATGTCTACAGTTGTGTAATTTGCAAGGTCTTATACAGTTCCCTCATCACCTTACTCATATAGGGTGTTCCTTGGGTGGTCAGGATCTCCCTCGGTAGTCCTGTCCCGCCAAAGATATGGACCAACTCACGAGCTATACTTTTTGCAGAGGAATTTCCCAGGGGAACTGCTTCTGGATTCCGCCTAGCATTGTCGAGGACAACCAATATTTATTGATGCCCACGAGCAGACTTAACAAGGGGGCCCACTAGGTCCATGGCAATTCGCTCAAACTGTACCTCTATGATGGGTAGTGGCATGAGGGGATTTCAGAAGTGAGATGTGGGAGTGGTTAACTGACAGGTGGGACAGGACTTATACCATAGGATTTCTCGGTGACATCTCGGCCAATAGAACCTCCTCATGACCCTTTCTTGGGTTTTGTCGACACCCAGACGGCCACCCAAGACATGTGAATGAGCCATCTCCAACACCCTCTGTCTATAGGGTCCTGGTACTAACAATTGCTCCACTATTTCCTCTTTGACCTTAGTAACCTGGCACAATCAGTCCCCACTCATCATAAAAAAGGGAATCTGATGTCAGCCCCTGGCTCCTGTGCTTTTCAGTTTATAATGGTTACATTATTGAAAGCTTCTTTTAGAGTTAGGTCCCTATGTTGGACAGACCCAACATTTTCTCCAGTCACCCCTAACTCAAGAATGTCGGCCTCTGGGGATACTATCTCCTCATCCTCCACAATTGCACAGAAGGGGTGGTGAGACTTCTTTAGGGCTAACCTGTCTCTTACCTGAGCAATCGAGGTCTCTGCCCCTCCCCCACAAGACCCAAAACAACACAAAATCCTGGCCTATGACTGGGTGAAATAAATCCTGGACCACAACGACCTCATGGGGCTCAGTACCTGGGGCCGTCTCAATGACCACTCTGGCCAGGGGATAGTCTTTAGCATCCCCGTGAATGTAGTGGATGCCCACCTTCTTCCCAGGGATCAGTTGGAGAGGGAGTGTGGCCCTCACGAGGGTCACCAAGCTCTCTGAGTCTAGTAGTCCAGTCACTTGCAGCCCATTCACTTTTACGAGACAAGCTTGTGGCCTCTCGCTAGGTGGACAGTCCACACTGCAGGCCGGTTATGCGTAGTATGAACATCGGCGCCCCATGCTACAGTCCATTTTCTCGTGGTCAGGGGACAACGGCCAGCTATATGACCTGGGCCGTGACATTTCCAGCAAATTACATCCCCTGATGAGACCTTTGGCATGACCTCCGCTGCCCCCTTAGGCTTTGGACGCCCCACACCCCTTTTTAGTCTCTACCCCCTGATAAAATAATGAAGTCCCAGCACTCACATCAGTTTCAATGCTTCTTTAATGAATATCCACAAGGAAAGACGTTTCAGCCCATCCCGAGCTTTTGATATTCAGTAGTTGTACATTAAAAGCAGATGTGTGGCTGAGTATGATAGAAAGAGATCTGCACACTTTTCAACCAATCAGAGACAAGGTGAGAAAACCAGTGAAGTGATAAGATCAAGTTACAAGTACATTCTAAGGTAAAAACACTTATCTCAATGGACAACAGTGTAATCTCAGATGTAAGGACTGTTGTCCGTTACCAGTTGTAGCGTCGGCGTCTCTGCCTCCTGCCGGGTAGAGACGACGATCCACTCACCTCCGTGGTCCCGGTCCGGCATCCTCCGGCTTCCCTGCTGCATCTGCCCGGGGTGTGCGTACCACGCGCAGTTCCCTGGGCACTGTACTTAGGACGCGCGGGCGCTCCCTCCCTCTTAAAGGGGCCGCGCGCGCCGTCCTAAAGAGTCCCCGGCCAATGGCCGGAGGACTGCTCCTATATAAGGCACCTCCTCCAAAATGGAGGTGCCTGTGCAAGGTTGTTGTTTGTGTGCTAACACTCTCCTCAGCCCTCAGGTTCCAGCCTGTCTATCAGCTGTGCCCGCCAGCCTGTCTATCAGCTGTGCCCGCCTGCCTGCCTATCAGCCGTGCCCACCTGCCTATCAGCCGAGCCCGCCTGCCTGTCTATCAGCCGTGCCCGCCAGCCTGTCTATCAGCCGTGCCCGCCAGCCTGTCTATCAGCCGTGCCCGCCTGCCTGTCTATCAGCCGTGCCTGCCTGCCTGTCTATCTGCTGTGCCTGCCTGCTTGTCTACCCGCATCACCTGCCTGTGTGTGATGCTCACAGCCCTCTCTGGGAGATGGGGAACTCGGAGCCGGGTCAGTTGTTGGGGGAAGCAGTCGTGGCCTGGACCCGTTCCGTGCCCAGGGCCGTCACATTCAAAAGGGTGTAATGGGCTTTCAGGGTTGAGTGGTTGCTATCTACTACGCCACCTGTGGTACCTGGTGAAGGCCACCAGCGTGGCTGCAGTCCTCTGAGGTGGGATATAGTGGCAGCTGAGGATGGTACTACTCCCCACAGGCGGAGCAGGGCCTCAGGGCAGAGACGAGGATGGAGGGAGTCGTAGTGTAGGAGGTCTGGTGCTGCACGGTGTGGTGCAGAAATAACGAGTCCGGAGGCCATAGGGGTCAACTTCGAGGGTTGTTTACTCACGGTGGAGAATGCAGCTGCAAGGCTTCTCCCTGCTCCTCACGGAGTTCTGCGGTCACCAGGGACGGGGGTCCGACAACCTTCGAGTAATTCAAGTGCTTAATCAGGACCCCGCACCAGAGAGTTCCTAGACTTCAGACCGGGTCCTTTCCTGTCTGTGTGTGTGTAGATAGGCCGGGTCTCCCTCTGAACTTAACTCAGAAAAAGGGTACGGGTGGCAGCTCCGCTCCTTCCGTTACCCGGTGGGATCCTCTGGGCCTACCCGGGCTTCCCTGACCAGGACGTAGAGTAGCAAGGTCAGGTGTCGGGGGCCGGTACCCCTTTTGCAGCCGGAATCCCTCTGAATATATCAGTTTGGCGAGGACAGGTGGTGTATACCGCTCCATCTGCATCCTCCCCGGGATCCATTTGTGGTGGAGCTACACTCCTAATCTCCGGACCTTCTTGGTCATGGTCCTTGACCGGGCTGAGACATTCATTATCTGCAACCTGCCCCTCGACCCAAGGCCAGGGTACGAGGGCCGTGTCTCCATCCTCTGCAGGTCCACACAGGATCCACGCTCAGGGAGGGAGATCACAATCCAAGAACAAAAGACCATGAGCCAAGATGGCTGTGTATTAAATATGAATTTTTTAAGTGTCACAAAAATGTGAGTCCTCCACCTTCACCCACTAATTGGTTCCCCTATCTCTTGGTTCCCCAGTCTCCCAACTTCCAGTAGGGGCAGCACCTAGTGCCTTTTAGCCCCCTCTGGTGGGAGAAGTGTGGTGTTGGATGTGGAGGTAGGGTCCTGACCATCACACTGTTCTTACCTCAGAGGAGGAGCACCACACTCCATTAGAGAAGTGCAGCATCCCTGTGGCGGTCGAACCCTCATGGGCGCCACATTCCCCCCTGGTGAAACACAGCACATCCGCGGGCTGCAAAGAGAGGAAAACCTGGTACAGTCTTTTTTATATTTTGTAAACAGTAAGCAATCTTCCCTTTATGGGAGGCACTTTTTCTTAAACGTTTCAAACAGCATAAATAATATAAAAGTACAAAGGTATAAAAATATAAAAGTACAATAATTATCCAGAGACATTTTTGCAAAGACAGACGGGTTAAAGTGCAAGGACTCAAAGGCAGTTCAGAAGCGCGAGGGACCTGTCCCAAACCCCCAACGTAGGCCCTGGGGTGGCTGCAGGGCATGAAGATCCCGAGTTGGACCTCCAGGAGAGCCACCCAGACAGGTTTTTCTTCTGAGGTCTGAGGTAGACATATACGCGGTTTTGTATAAAACCAATAAGGAGCACCTAAAGAGATGCAAACTATTTACAAGTAAGAGTCTGTCTGCTGCAAGACCGCAGGGACCAATGTCTCTAGAAACCAGGGATGTAAATTAAAACATAAACATCAACATGATAACTTTAAACAAGTTATAGCCGCTGGGGCTGCTTAACTCTCGGGTTCCCTCCTGGGAAAAGGCTCGTTCCTCCCGACGGAGGCGGACCGGTCCTCTGAGGCTGAGCGCGAGGGGGCGCCGCTCCCGGACACCTTGTGGACATTCAGGGCGTACCACCCCCGCACCCCATGGTGGCGGGTGTAGGTAACTACGTCACCCGGGAAGAGGTTCCGGCCAGGGTGTCCCTTTTTCAGACGCGGCTCGACGTCCCGCCTGCTGACGAAGATGTCGTCCTGATACTGGTGACTCCTTATGAACCCCCACCCTGCCTCATGGTGGAAGCGGACAACTTGCCCTTCCACACGGGGGCTTGGACGGGTAGCTTCCTCCTGTCGGGCCCGGGACTTGGCAGCCTTGGCGTGCACCTCGAGGCGCTCGCAGCGGATCCCCCTCTGGCGTTGCTCCCGGCTGAGTTGGAGAATCTGCTCATGGCACTGCTCGCTCCTCCTCTGCGCTTCAGCCAGGATCTCCTGGGGGAAGCCCATCAGGTCCCCCCCCGGTTGTCCCAGGCCCACTCCTCAGCCTCCGTCCAGGTGACTGTCGGTGCGGGTAGCGGTGTCATAAGGGGTTGCTGCGGGTCCTCTGTAAGTACGGACCAGTCCGGGTTGGGGTCGGTGGACACCCCAGCAGCCTCAGGCGCTTCCGATTCGGGAGTTGGGCGGCAATGCAGGTCTCCGCCTATAGCTGAAGCTTGCAGCTCCGGGGCAAAGACCTGCTCCCAGGTGACCGCGCCGGGCAGGAGATACTCGGCCATGAGGTCCAGTACAGGCACGGTAGGCTCAGCAGCCGGGGCAGGGGTAGCACACTCATCCACCTTTGGGCTGCTCTCGACCTCTGTCACTTTTCTCCCTGAGCTTCAGCTCCTTGGCGGCGGGTCCGGATGCGCAGCAGCATTTCTCCCGCCACGCAGCAGACGCCGCCTTCTGGGCCTCATCCAGTCTCCGTGCAAGATCCGGGGCATCCTGGTGGAGAAACGCAACATCTCCCGCTGTAAGTCTGGTGCCGCTTCGCTCCCTGTCTGGGGAAGGACCTGGACCGGGTTCGGAAGGCTCCGTTTGTTGCGCTCCAGCAGCGTCCATGTCCACTCCTGAAGATCGCCAAACTCCAACTGCAATGGCCGCACCTTGTTGTTTTTCTTTTTCCTCCTCTTTCGGGGCGGTGTGCTGACAGGCACGCCTTCGTTCAGCCCATCCATTTTGACGGGCATTACCCCGCGGACAGTTTCTGATGGAAGGAGCGGTCCGTACTTTTGCCGCCATTTGGGAGCCTGGCCCACGATAGGAGGTGTTAGCAGACCATCTTTTCACAGCACTATTGCGCCTGTTCTTCTTGGGCGGGCGCCATTTTAAGTGGAAAACGACAGTCTAAGGTGTAAGGCACACAGTACCCGGTAGCAATGGGTAATCTTCCGTTGCTGCGGGCACGCGATCCTGCCGACTATGCCAAGTTATGTGACGCTCACAGCCCTCCCTGGGAGATGGGGAACTCGGAGCCGGGTCAGATGTTGGGGGAAGCAGTCGTGGCCTGGACCCGTTCCGTGCCCAGGGCCGTCACATTCAAAAGGGTGTAATGGGCTTTCAGGGTTGAGTGGTTGCTATCGACTACGCCACCTGTGGTGCCTGGTGAAGGCCACCAGCGCTGCTGCAGTCCTCTGAGGTGGGATGTAGTGGCAGCTGAGGATGGTACTACTCCCCACAGGCGGAGCAGGGCCTCAGGGCAGAGACGACGATGGAGGGAGTCGTAGTGTAGGAGGTCTGGTGCTGCGCGGTGTGGTGCAGAAATAACGAGTCCAGAGGCCATAGGGGTCGACTTCCAGGGTTGTTTACTCACGGTGAAGAATGCAGCTGCAAGGCTTCTCCCTGCTCCTCACGGAGTTCTGCAGTCACCAGGGACGGGGGTCCGACAACCTCCGAGTAATTCAAGTGCTTAATCAGGACCCTGCACCAGAGTGTTCCTAGACTTCAGACCGGGTCCTTTCCTGTCTGTGTGTGCGTAGATAGGCCGGGTCTCCGTCTGAACTTAACTCAGAAAAAGGGTACGGGTGGCAGCTCCGCTCCTTCCGTTACCGGGGGATCCTCTGGGCCTACCCGGGCTTCCCTGACCAGGACGTAGAGTAGCAAGGTCAGGTGTCGGGGACCGGTACCCCTTTTGCAGCCGGAATCCCTCTGAATATATCAGTTTGGCGAGGACAGGTGGCGTATACCGCTCCGTCTGCATCCTCCCCGGGATCCATTTGCGGTGGAGCTACACTCCTAAGCTCCGGACCTTCTTGGTCATGGTCCTTGACCGGGCTGAGACATTCATTATCTGCAACCTGCCCCTCGACCCAAGGCCAGGGTACGAGGGCCGTGTCTCCATCCTCTGCAGGTCCACACAGGATCCACGCTCAGGGAGGGAGATCACAATCCAAGAACAAAAGACCATGAGCCAAGATGGCTGTGTATTAAATATGAATTTTTTAAGTGTCACAAAAATGTGAGTCCTCCACCCTCACCCACTAATTGGTTCCCCTATCTCTTGGTTCCCCAGTCTCCCAACTTCCAGTAGGGGCAGCACCTAGTGCCTTTTAGCCCCCTCTGGTGGGAGAAGTGTGGTGTTGGATGTGGAGGTAGGGTCCTGACCATCACACTGTTCTTACAAGGGCGGTTCCAGACCGGCACCTGGTTCACCTTCGCGGTCCCTCCTTGGTTCACGGAGTCGACTAAGCCACCGTGTGGCCAGGGTCGGTCCGGGTAGGCACTTAGTTACGCCCCTCTGGTCCCTCCTTGTATCACAGAACAGAGGTTCCACCACTTGGATCCGTAACAGTTTGCACAGGCCATGGAATCCGGTGGCTCCTAGGCTCCTTCGCTCTCAGACCGGTACCAAGAGGTCTCTCGCCAGGGATCCCAACAGGATACTATCCTGTCCTATCTGCGGACAGTCAACTCCCGCTTGGACGTGCTGACCACCCCGACTGTGTCCGCCTCTAACCAAGCGGCACCCGCTCCGGCGGCACATCAACCCAGTGGCGCTGTGGCATCCGGCTTAGGACCCCGGTATTCTGCTCCTCCACATTTCGGTGGTGACCCTGCCCTATGTCGGGGCTTCATTAATCAGTGCACGCTGCACTTTGATTTCCTAGCACACCAGTTCGCCTCCGACCGGGCCAAGGTGGTATTCATCATGTCTCATCTCACCGGAGAGGCGTTGGCGTGGCTTAACCCTATTTGGGAGAGAGGGGATCCTCTGGTGTCCGACCTCCAGGCCTTCCTCGATGCTTTCCAGAAGGTGTTCGATGAGCACAGACGAAAATGCCTCCTCTCTTCTCCGACTCCGCCAAGGAAGTCTCTCTGTGGGACAGTATGCCGTGCTTTTCCGCACCCTCGCATCTGAACTTGCCTGGAACAATGAGGCTCTGGTGTCCACCATTTGGGAGGGCCTTTCCGGACGGATCAAGGATGAGCTAGCTGGTCGTGACATACCTCCCTCTCTGGACGACCTGGTGTCATTAGCTATACGGATCGACATCCGTTTTCAGGAGCGTTCTAAGAAGGCGACCCGTGAGAGAAGGCCCTTGCGCCTTTCACCAACCCTCCAAAGGCCAGTCTCGCAACCAGCATCCCCTCCGGTGTCTTCTCCAGAGTCTATGCAAATAGACCAAGTTAACATGGTCAAGTCTCGTCAGGAGATCCGCCGCGCCGAGGGGAGTTGCTTCTACTGTGGCAGTATAGAGCATCTAATCCGCTCCTGTCCGGTGAGACTGGGAAACTCCAGTGTCTAGGACCGCTCGGAGAGGTCGTCTTAGGCAGAAGTTCTTCCTCTCTGCCCTTGACTCTGTCCGTTTCAGTTACCAGTGATGAGACCCGCTTCTTCGAGACTGCCTACCTGTATTCAGGAGCCACTGGGAACCTCATTCAACAGGCCGTGGTGGAGCGATATCAGATTCCTACCATATCTGGCTGATCCTTTAGTGGTTTCCTCTGTGGATGGAAAGCTTCTCTCTGAGACCATCTTGTTTGTCACTGAGACTGTAACTCTTCAGGTGGGAATGCTACATTCGGAGAGGATCTCCTTTTACGTGCTGTCCGGTCTCTCTCATCCCCTCTTGCTTGGCCTGCCTTGGTTACAGAGACATGAGCCCATCCTGAATTGGAGCTCGGGTGAGGTGCTCCATTGGAGTCAGGAATGTCATAAGTCCTGTCTGGTTCCGGTTCGTCCTGCTCGACCTCCATCTACTCCAGCTAACCTACCTGGCCTGCCGGCACCCTACTGGTCATATGCGGACGTCTTTGATAAAAAGGAGGCAGAGACACTACCACCTCATAGGCCATATGATTGCCCCATCGACCTAATACCTGGTGCTTCACCTCCTCGCGGGCAAATCTACCCCTTGTTGCTGGCCGAGACCCGTGCTATGTCTCAGTACATAGAAGAGAATCTTGCTAGGGGATTTATCCAGAAATCCACCTCTCTGGCTGGAGCAGGATTCTTCTTCTTCAAAAAGAAAGACGGCTCTCTTCGTCCATGTATCGACTATAGAGGCCTAAACCAGATTACCATCAAAAATAAGTACCCCCTGCCTCTCATCTCGGAGCTGTTTTACCGCCTAAAAGGTGCAAAGATCTTCACTAAGCTCGATCTTCGTGAGGCGTACAATCTGGTCCAGATTCGCCAGGGAGATGAGTGGAAGACTGCATTCAACACTAGGGATGGTCACTACGAGTACCGCGTGATGCCCTTCGGTCTCTGTAATGCTCCAGCCGTCTTCCAGAAGATAGTGAGCGACATCTTCCGAGATCTCCTGTATTCCTGTGTGGTGGTGTACCTGGACGATATCTTGGTGTTCTCCCCTGATCTGCCCCTCACCGGAGGGATGTTCGTCAGGTACTGCTGAGGCTCTGGAAGAATCACCTGTATGCTAAGTACGAGAAATGCCTCTTTGAGCAGACCTCCCTACCATTTTTAGGGTATTTCATCTCTGAGACCGGACTGCGAATGGATCCCGAGAAGGTGTCTGCCGTCTTAAAGTAGCCCCGACCTGAGGGATTGAAGGCTATTCAGCGGTTTCTGGGATTCGCTAACTATTACCGCCTCTTCATTCCTCATTTCTCCTCCCGGACTGCTCCCATCTCTGCTCACACCCGTAAAGGAGCAAATCCCAGGGAATGGACTTTTGAGGCAGAAAGTGCCTTTGTCTCTCTTAAGCAAGCCTTCTCCTCCGCTCCAGTGCTACATCGTACAGATTGCAATAAACAGTTATTCCTGGAGGTTGATGCCTCTTCCTCCGAGGCCGGAGCAGTTTTCACCCAGAAATCTTTGTCCGGGCGAATGGTGACTTGCGGCTTGTTCTCCAAACTCTTTTCTTTGTCCGAGCGCAATTACTCCATAGGAGATCGAGAACTGCTGGCCATCAAATTAGCGCTGGAGGAGTGGTGCTACTTGCTTGAGGGCGCTCTGCACTCGGTGGTCATCTACACTGACTATAAAAACCTCGCTTACTTGCAGACCACGCAAAGACTAAATCCGCGTCGGGCCAGATGGTCTTTGTTCTTTGCTCGTTTCAGCTTCACTCTCCATTACCGCCCGGCAGACAAGAGTATTAAAGCTGACGCTCTATCCCGCTCTTTTCTGTCTACCGACCAAGAGGAGGAGCCTCTACACATCACTGACCCCTCCAGAATAATGACTGTTGCTCCGTTTGACCTGTCTCATCTACCTCCTGGTAAGAGCTTTGTAGCAGCTCAGGATCGCAAGAGGGTCTTATTCTGGGGTAATTCGTCCAAACTAGCAGGTCATGCCGGCCAGAGGAAGACGCTTCTGCTCATTGCCCGACATTATTGGTGGCCCACCCTGCGCAAGGATGTTGCGGATTTTGTCATGGCTTGTTCCTCCTGTGCCCGTAACAAGATACCTAGGCACCTCCCAGCTGGTCGTCTTCTTCCTCTCCCCGTGCCTTCTGCTCCTTGGCAACACATTGCTATGGACTTCATCACTGATCTTCCGGTATCTGTCGGTTCTACCGTCATATGGGTGGTCGCTGACTGCTTCTCCAAGATGGCTCACTTCATTCCTTTGCCTGGTCTTCCGTCAGCACCTGTGCTGACTAAGGACTTCGTTCGTCACATCTTTCATCTCCACGGCTTACCCCTCCACATTGTCTCGGACAGAGGAGTTCAGTTCACTTCTCACTTCTGGAGAGCCACGTGCAAGCTGCTGGATGTCTCTTTGAACTTTTCTTCGGCCTATCATCCTCAGTCCAATGGTCAAGTGGAATGTATTAATCAGATCCTTACCAGCTTTCTTCGGCACTTTGTCAACGCTCACCATAGCGATTGGGTAGAACTTCCGCCTTGGGCTGAGATTTCTTATAACAACCATGTGAGTGAGTCCTCTGCTAAGTCTCCGTTTTTTGTGGTTTATGGTCGACACCCCCGAATTCCGTTTCCCGTCTCTTCTTCAGTGGACAATCCTGCTGCGGAGTCTCTCGTCAGTGACTTTTCGGTGATTTGGGAAGACATTAGATCTGCGCTTCTTCAGTCCTCCGAGCGGATGAAGAAGCATGCTAATAAGAGACGTCTGGATCCGCCTCTATTTCGTCCGGGAGACAAGGTCTGGCTTTCCTCCAAATATTTCCGTCTCAAGATACCATCATACAAGTTGGGCCCGCGGTTCATGGGTCCTTTCGAGATTCTGAACCAAATAAATCCAGTGGCGTACAAGCTGAAACTCCCTGCCTCCTTACGGATTCCCAGTTCCTTTTATGTGTCTCTCCTCAAGCCTGTTGTTCTTAATCCTTTCTCTGACGATCCAGGTACCACTCCAGCTCCAGTCTCCGCTGAGGACGTCTTTGAGGTAGAGAATATTTTGTCCATCTGTAAGAGGAAAGACTTTCTTTCTTGTGGATTGGAAGGGGTTTGGTCCTGAGGAGAGGTCTTGGGAGCCCAGGGAGAACATTCATGCTCCTCGTCTTCTAGAAATATTTTTTGAGGGCCTAAAGAAGAGGGGGTGTAAAGGGTGGGGGGTACTGTAGCGTCGGCGTCTTTGCCTCCTGCCAGGCAGAGACCCCGATCCCCTCACCGCCGCAGTCCGGGTCTGGTGTCCTCTGGCTCCCCTGCTGCCTCTGCCTGGGGTGCGTGCACCACGCGCAGTTCCCTGGGCACTGTACTTAGGGCGCGCGTGCTCTCCCTCCCTCTTAAAGGGGCCGCGCGCGCCGTCCTAAAGAGTCCCCGGCCAATGGCCGGAGGACTGCTCCTATATAAGGCACCTCCTCCAAAATGGAGGTGCCTGTGCAAGGTTGTTGTTTGTGTGCTAACACTCTCCTCAGCCCTCAGGTTCCAGTGCCCGCTAGCCTGTCTGTCAGCCGTGCCCGCCTGCCTGTCTATCAGCCGTGCCCGCCTGCCTCTCTATCAGCCGTGCCCGCCTGCCTGTCTATCAGCAGTGCCCGCCTGCCTGTCTATCAGCCGTGCCCACCTGCCTGTCTATCTGCCGTGCCCGCCTGCCTGTCTATCTGCCGTGCCCGCCTGCTTGTCTACCCGCATCACCTGCCTGTCTAACAGCCGTGCTCACCTGCTGTGCCTGTCGGCTTCGGCCATCAGTCCCGTGGGAGTCGCCTGCTCTCACACAAGGTCGGTCCCAGAGTGGCACCTGGTTCACCTTCCCGGTCCCTCCTTGGTTCATGGAGTCTACTAAGCCGCCGTGTGGCCAGGGTCGGTTCGGGTAGGCATTTAGTTACGCCCCTCTGGTCCCTCCTTGTATCACAGGACAGAGGTTCCACCACCCGGATCCGTAACACCAGTCATATTGTATTGTAAGATCAATCTTCATAATGTGATTAACAATACAAATACGTTCCCACTATGTGTATGTCAGTTTTACGTTATTAAAAAAGGCATCTAAAATCTATCTAATTTACAATGGCTCATAAAATAGAGGGGTATATTGTAGCCTGGAGGGGTATAGTTTGGCCTAGGACAGTTTATCCACCTGGGTATGCTCTGGCCTGGGCAAATCTATACCTGGGTTTAATCTGCACAAAGGTAAATTTGTCCTGCTACACCGGCACAAATAATTTGGACCCTGGAGTAGCAGAAGGAGCCAACAACTGGACTTTATGGATCTCCACTTCCAACGCCGAGGATATCATAGAAACCACAATACCTTGAGAAATAATGGAGGATGGAGGTTATGGAGGAGAAACCAAATGAACGCTGAATGGTAAGGTATCAACCCTCACATTCTTGGACTCCAGCCTGAACATGATAGAAAAATTTAATCTCAAAACAAATAAGGACCATCTGGCCTGTCTTGGGGTTAACCATTTAGCTGATTCAATATAAGCTAAATTTTTATGATCTGTCACAACTGTGACTTGATGAATATCTCCCTCCAAAAAATGTCTCCATTCTTCAATAGCTAATTTGACAGTGAGCAACTCGTGAGTCCCAACGTCATAATTTCTTTCAGCTGTTGAAAATTTCTTAGATAATAATGCACATTGCCGTAAGTTGGCCAGAGTTTTGGCACCTTGAGACAATACAGACCTTAACCCAACCTCTGAAGGATCCACCTCTATAAATAACGGTTTCTGGAGATCGAGTTAGATTAAAACTGGAGCAGACATGAAACATCAACAGCATCGGGCGACCAAACTCTAAGATCCACCCCCTTATGTGTGAGATCAGTAAGAAGTTTAACGATCTGAGAAAAACTCCTAATAAATTTTCTGTAGTAATTGGTGAATCCTAGGAAACGTTGTAACGCTTTAAGGTCACCAGGTTGAGCCCATAAATTATGGCCCACACCTTCCCAGGATCCATGATAAACCCTTCAGCCAATACAATGAACCGCAGGAACGATATTTCTTGAACAGAAAAAGTACATTTCTCCAATTTAGCAATCAAAGAATCTTCTCTAAGCTTTTGTAAAACAAAACGGACATGTTTATAGTGCACATCCAGATCAGGCAAAAACATAAAAAATACTATGAAGGTATACCACAATAAACCTTCCAATACAATCAGAAAAGATATCGTTCATAAAATTTTGAAACATCATCTTCCATTCATCACCCTCCTGGATGCGTATCAAATTATAAGTCCCCCTAAGATCCAGTTTAAAAAAACACTTAGCCTCCATAAGCTGATTATATAGGTCAGGGATGAGTGGAAGTGGGTAGGTATTTTTACCTGTAATCTTGTTTAATTCCTGGAAATCGAGGCAAGGACCGAGGCCCTCATCTTTCTTTTTAACAAAGAAAAATCCATCAGCTACATGGGAGGAGGAAGGACTTATACAACCGTTCCTTAAACTTTTGTTTATATATTCCTTCAGTACATTCAGGTCCCAACAAATTATACAGGCAAGCTTTAGTTAATTTGGGATTCGGGAGAAGATCAATAGTACAATTATAAGGACGATTTGGGGGTAGTATCTCTGCCTCTTTTTCCGAGAACACATCTCCAAAAGTCCTTCAGGTACCCCAGCAGACCTTCCAGACCAGTGAAGCAAATTTGTATAGAGCTAAGACATTTCGGGGCTCCATTTAACAATATCCATCCAAAACCAATCAATAATAGGATTGTGAATACATAACCATGGAAACCCCAATACCAACCCAGCAGGTAAATTGTCCAACACATAGCACGAGATGGATTCAGAGTGAAGTGTTCCCACTCTAAGTATGAACTCCACTATAACCAGCTGGAAGAGATTCTGAAGTAACGGTGTCTTGTCAGTAGCAAAAATTTGAATGGGTCTTTTAAACCTAAATGTGAAACCTAATTTCTAAACTAGTGCAGAATCAATGAAATTGGCAGCAGACCCACTGTCAATGAAAGTTAATGCAGATTACCATTGGTTTTTAAAAAGTAGCTCCACGTTTAACAGTAATTTGTCTGAGGACTAAAAGGGTACCTGGAAGTCTGGGTGACCTCCTCGACAATCACGCAGACTTAGACATTTTCCGTTGGCTTGGTTGGCTTGATTTCTTGCGGGCGTGCCGCACAGTCTTTAAGGAAATGTCCAGCAAAACTACAATAAAGGCAGAGTCCGAGATCATGCCGATATCTCCTCTCAATGGCATGAGGGCTGGTAGCTCCAACCTCCATAGGTTCTACCTCAGGTATGTGGATGGACTCTGGAGGAATGACTGAAACCCTCTGTTGCTTACCATGTCTCTCCCAAATTCTTTGATCCATACAAATAGCCTGGGTCATGGCCTCCCCCGAGGAGCACCTGCAAGAAGCCCAGTACCGCCAAGTCTCTGATTGGATGGCTGAGCTGTCAATCAAAGTATCAACAGCTTAGCATGCCCCTGCACCCAATTTGATGACTGAGCTATCACTCACTGTTCCCATGACACGCTGAGGGGAGGAATTGTGGCGCCCCTGAGGGTTCAGTCGCCACAGAGGTACTGCACCTCACCCAGAGGTGTGGTGTCTCCTTCTCTCAGGTAAGGAGGGAGTGCTGCCCGGAACCCCAACACCCACATTCAACGCTACACTACTCCAGGCCGGCTGGAAGGGCAAGATGCATTGTGTTTCTGCTGAGCCCTGTCCCTGGCTGGAGTGGGGGGAACCAAAGGTAGGGGGAACCAGTAGTGGGTGTGGGTGGAGGAAGCAGTTTAGGGGAGCACTTTTACAGGAGGTATATTTAAAGGGAAGCCATCTTAGGGTGGCAGGGTCAGTCAGTGGAGAACAGTCAGTGAGCAGTCTGAAGAGCAGAGTCTCTTCAGGAGCTCTGCTCCACAAGTGGGGCCTAGTGATAGAGGCCCAGGAGGGGAGCAGAGGAGAAAGGCTCCGTTCTACAGAAGGGATCCCAGGGGGTACGGTGAGTGCAGGACGGCACCTGTACGCCCCGAATCTGCCAGGTGTCAGAGGGATCAGGCCGCAAGAAGGGGACCAGCCCCTGGACCAGACGTGTTACTCCAGGTCTCGGCTGGAAAAACCGGAGGCTTCTGCACTTCCATGGTGCAGTCGCCACAGTCTCATCCTAGTCTCCGTGAGGGTCAAGTAGGTCCGGGAACACCAGGTTGCCCAGAGGGACTTCAGAGCACCCGATCGGGACTGTGTGTGGGAAGCGCAGGGCAGGAGGGAGAAGACCCAGCTCGGGAAGTCGGTCTAGTTAGGTACATAAAGAAAGCGGGGTTCCGTCAAGCGCTCCTGACACATCTGAGGAAGAGCTGAACCCCTGGTCTGGTTGACGCAGTGCGACGCGGAGGCGGACACCCATACAGTGTACCTGAGAACCTTGAATAAGAACTGTGAGTAAAACTCGGATGACTGCACTCCACTGCCTCCGTCAGTTATTTCAGCTGCGCCATCTCTCCTGCACCACAAGTCCCAGCATTACCACCCACCATCAAACTCTACACTGCCCTGAGGCCCTCTCCACCTGTGGGGAGCTGTTCCATCCTAGCTGCCTATCAACTGCCTCAGAGGTCTGCAGCAGCGCTGGTACAAATTACCAGAAACCACAGGTGGCGTCACGATCAAACTACAAATCCCATATAAACTTTCCCCTTTTTGTTGACCGCCCTGGGCCACGGACTGGGCCAGCCACTGTGACCTATTCCCCCCAGCATCCATAGGCCCGGACACCGAGTACCCCACTGCCCTGGGGTCGCGTCATCTTCTGGCGTCACGAACAAGATTTCGTGCCCGTTGCCACCAGGTATTGTGTGCCTAAAGAACTGTTTCTCGACATTGAATGTGGCGCCCGCCCCAGAAGAACGGGTGCCATTATGTGCGTGATCAAAGACAACAATATGGAACCTCCCATCGTGGGCCGGGTCCCAGAATGGCGCCAAAAGCACAACCCGCCTCTTGCAACTGTGACTGTCCGCATAGATGTGTCCGTCAAGGTGGGGAGGACGTCCCTGGGAGTGACCGACAGCAGGCTGCCATGGAACCGTCCCCGAAAGGGGAGGGGAGGAGGAGAGAAGGAATGGAGACAGGGTGTGGACTTCACCAGTCTAGACAGACCGCACCCGGAAGCCAGCATGGACGGGAGCCAAGATCAAGCCTCCGCCTCTGGCCTGCAGCAGCAAGTGCCCCCACTCACCCTGGAGGGAGCGACAAGCAAACTTTCCCCGGAGGATGCCAAATTCCTCCTGATGTGCCCCCAGGGCCGTGGGGTACTCGGCAGCCGGGCGTCTGTGGATGCCGGTGGGGGATATCACGGTGGCTGGCCCGGTCCGTGACCCAAGGCGTTCAGTAAAAAGGGGGGTATTTATAGGGGATTTGGAAAGTTCGTGACGCCACCTGTAGAATGCGGCAAAAGGGTGCCGCCGCTGCGGAGCAGTCCTCTGGAGCTGATGTTACGGCAGCAGGGATAGTGTGGCTCTCCACAGGTAGAGCTAGCTCCAGGGCAGTGTAGGGGTAGATGGTGGATGCTGGGGAGAGATGGCAGAACGGTCCCGGAGGAAAGACGGACACTCACACGGGGGTAAGCTTCAGTACCTTTACTGGTGGTGATGCAGGCACGGTCCAGGGTACTCCGGACGAAGGGCGCACTTTTGGACTCTCCCGAGTGAGCAGGTATAGGGCCTCCTGATCCGTGGCTTTACTCGCTAAGCTTCTGGCCTGCCTGGAACTAGGCCTAGCTTGGTTACTGTCTCTCTCTCTCCCTTGCACCTGCTGACCTGGTGGTAGGGCCTTTTCTTGGAGATCACTCTCCCTGGACGCTGGGGCCTCCGTGACTCCTAGCCCTGGTACTGTAGTCAGCGTTTGGTAAACCTGGGACCTGTAGTCCTCCAGGGGTTCCGGTGGTCCCTACTGGGTATAAAGGGTTCCCGTAGGCGTGGACCCGGTGTCCGGTATATATCTCGGGATGAGCCTGGTATGCTCCTCTGCCCCCTCGCTACTTCTTCCTTCTCCTCTCGCCTTCGGCCACACTCAGGGCCCTCACTCGTGCTGTAGGCCTTGGCTCGCCTAAGCAGCAGCCAGCGTGCTGCCTCTTAACTGCTCTCTGAGCGTCAGCACGCTCTCAGACTCTCTCTGTCAGTCTCCATTAATGTATCTCCTTCATTAATATCAAACATATATTATATAAAATAATCATATTCATTCATATTTGATCAATGTTTTTATTAAATCACAGCAAACAGAAAAGTGATAATATCTTCTATAAAAATCTTCATTGTACCCATAAAAACATTTAAAACCATTTTCGGGCAATGTGGTATATATATATATAGCCTAAGACATCTGAATAGTCATAAGTATCAATGGTTATACACATAGAAATATAGAAGGTTACAGATCAAATGTCCTGAATCAGAACAGTAAGTAGATAGAGACATAAAGGATTACAAATCAAATGTCCTGAATCAGAACAATAATTAGATCATTCACATCACATATTGACTACATTTTAACATAAAAATCCTTCTAAGTTTGTAGGTTAGGTTGTATACACCATAATGTTCTACACTTAATTAAGTCAACAAGTATATACCATGGTAGAAGTTAGCTTATTATATTTAATAAAGCATTTAGTAGAGCACAGTATGATCAATCATATAGGTTGCCACACTGTTCTGTACCCCAATGCAGTGCTACATTGAACATTTATATACCATAGTAAACAGTTAGCATATTATATTCAAGTAGAACACTGTATTACCAACCATGTGCCATGTTAAAGGCTACCACATTATCCAGCACCCCAACGCGCGTGTCGCGTTTCAATACCCCCTGAGGAAGCAATATACGCGACACGCGCGTTGGGGTGCTGGATAATGTGGTAGCCTTTAACATGGCACATGGTTGGTAATACAATGTTCTACTTGAATATAATATGCTAACTGTTTACTATGGTATATAAATGTTCAATGTAGCACTGCATTGGGGTACAGAACAGTGTGGCAACCTATATGATTGATCATACTGTGCTCTACTAAATGCTTTATTAAATATAATAAGCTAACTTCTACCATGGTATATACTTGTTGACTTAATTAAGTGTAGAACATTATGGTGTATACAACCTAACCTACAAACTTAGAAGGATTTTTATGTTAAAATGTAGTCAATATGTGATGTGAATGATCTAATTATTGTTCTGATTCAGGACATTTGATTTGTAATCCTTTATGTCTCTATCTACTTACTGTTCTGATTCAGGACATTTGATCTGTAACCTTCTATATTTCTATGTGTATAACCATTGATACTTATGACTATTCAGATGTCTTAGGCTATATATATATATACCACATTGCCCGAAAAGGGTTTTAAATGTTTTTATGGGTACAATGAAGATTTTTATAGAAGATATTATCACTTTTCTGTTTGCTGTGATTTAATAAAAACATTGATCAAATATGAATGAATATGATTATTTTATATAATATATGTTTGATATTAATGAAGGAGATACATTAATGGATATTGATTTTTGGGGGTAACTCCTTATAATATAATTAATGGACCTATATATCCATATTTTTCTAATTTCTCTCTGTCAGTCTGACTGAACACTGTACACTCAACTAGACTGAGCTGCTTGGCTCCACCCTCCCTATATATATCCCTAACGGGCTCCCTCTGCTGGTCTGAGGTGGTAGGGTGGAGGTGTGTGAATGTGTGAGGGCCTCTTGTGGAGAAGTCCATCCATGCACCCTTCTGGGTTCTGTGGCACCAGTGCGTAGCAGGGCGCCACATCCCCCCTAGTAAAACTCAGTACTCCTGGACTGAAGCATTTTTTTTTTCAAAACAGGTTAAACAATAACATTTCTTTCCTTTATGGGAGGCACTTTTCTTGAACGTTACAGGTAACATTATAATACAATTATAACAATTATAAATAACATTAATTCGGTTACAGTATGTCCCGTAACCTGGTGTCCATTTCACAGATGAAGGAACATGAGGGACCCGCCTGAAAACCCTCAACGTAGGCCCTGGGCATGGCTACAGGGCATAGGTGATCCAGGTGCTGGACCACGTCTTCGGCCACGCCAAACGGGCTTTTTTTCCGTGGTCACTAAAGGGGCACTCCAGGGAGTGCAACTATGTACATGTGTTATGCACACGCCCGGACTGACTGGCGTGTGCGGGTGTTGTGGTTCCACTGGACCATGAACCGGAGAGTGCCTGGAGGGGCGTGACTAAGTATCTGGCCGATCCGACCAAGATGGCACGACGGCATACGACGCCAGTGCACCAGGGAGAAATCGGGCAGAGGGACCAGGTGCTACTCCAGGTCAAACTCCGGACACGGGGGTTGACCCACACTGGGATTACTGGAACCGGCAGGTTAGGCTGGCACAGACTGGTGGATGTAAGCAAACACGGCAGGTATGCAGATGGATGGATACAGGTGAGTATGCAGGCAGGGAGGTACTGGCCGAAAGGACGGGCTGGAGCACAGAGAGGTTAAGACCCAGTACAGACTGGGTCACAGAACCGCAGATGCGGTAGACAACCACAGCAGAGAGGGAACGCCCGAAGCGGTGGGCAAGAACAGAGCAGGACGGGGCTGCAGGAGCAGCGAGCACAAGCAGGGCAGGACAGGACTGCCGGAGCAGCGGGCAGAAGCAGGGCAGGGCGGAAACCGCAGAAGCAGTAAGCAAGATAAGAGCAGAGCAGAAACCGCAGGAGCGGCAAGCAAGGCAAGAGCAGAGTGAAAACCGCAAGAGCGGCAAGCTAAGCAGGAGCAGAGCGGACACCGCAGAGCGGTAAACAAGGCAGGAGCAGAGCAGAAACCGCAAGAGCGGCAAGCTAAGCAGGAGCAGAGCGGTAAACAAGGCAGGAGCAGAGCAGAAACCGCAAGAGCGGCAAGCTAAGCAGGAGCAGAGCGGACACCGCAGAGCAGTAAACAAGGCAGGAGCAGAGCAGAAACCGCAAGAGCGGCAAGCTAAGCAGGAGCAGAGCGGACACCGCAGAGCGGTAAACAAGGCAGGAGCAGAGCAGAAACCGCAAGAGCGGCAAGCTAAGCAGGAGCAGAGCGGACACCGCAGAGCGGTAAACAAGGCAGGAGCAGAGCAGAAACCGCAAGAGCGGCAAGCTAAGCAGGAGCAGAGTGGACACCGCAGAGCGGTAAACAAGGCAGGAGCAGAGCAGAAACCGCAAGAGCGGCAAGCTAAGCAGGAGCAGAGCGGACACCGCAGAGCGGTAAACAAGGCAAGGGGATAGGACTCTGTTCACAAAGAACAGACGGAGAAGGAAAGGCAGAACCAGAAGCACGCACAGTACTTACATAGAAGTAGCGAGCGTACACTAAACTCACAACAGAGGTACAGAGACGACGAGAAGGAATTTAGGAGCGGGTTCAGACTCTGCAGAAAGACGCAGAAAACAGACATAGAGGGAAAAGGGAGACAAGGTTAAAGTAGAAACGAGGCACAGACAACAGGGAACAGAGGAACGGGAACAGAGACAGCAAGGCAGGAACACAAACAGGACTCTGTTCAGACGGGAACAGATACCGCAAGGCAGGAACACAAACAGGACTCTGTTCAGACGGGAACAGATACTGCAAGGCAGGGACACAAACAGGACTCTGTTCAGACGGGAACAGAAACCGCAAGGCAGAGACACAAACAGGACTCTGTTCAGACGGGAACAGATACCGCAAGGCACAGACAGGCAGATCTAGGAATACGGCCCCTAGAAGGCGAAAGAACAGGCAAGAAGCGTGTTCACAAGAACAGACCACAGTTCAGACACAGAACTGGAAAACAGGCAGGAAAACAGGATAGGACCTGGCATGTCAGAGACAAAAAGCCAACTGACAAGAAACAATGCTCAGGCGCCATCTTGAGGAAGAAGGTGGTATAAATACCCAAAGATGGACAGCAATAGGCTGAAGGTGCAACAGAGGCGTGTCCGCAGCAGGTACAAGAAACAGGAAGTTCAGCGGGCGTCGCCCTATGCAGCCAAAACAGACAAACAGACAGCAAGGAGGGAAGCCAGAGAGACATTCTGGACAGGAGCTCAAGTGCGCGCTCTTGCACAGTGGGAGATGGACCACTATGCAAGGACGCCGCCAGGTATGTTACAACATGATAGTTTTTGGGCTGCTCACAGTTCTCAGCCACCGAGTCCTTTATATATACCCTTACGGGTAACTAAATGCAATGAAAAGTGTCCGTGTCACATTACTTGTCCATTAACAAGGCAAAATAAATCAATAAATAAATACATGAAATTATTACAAGAACATACCCTACGGGGTAACTATTTATACTGCCAGTGTTTCTCTATTCACTCTCTATACCTGACAGGGGTCTGGCCTTTTGTGCTACGCGATGACCTACGTAGTACTGGAATGCGTGTAGTGTGGATGTTTGCGCTATTTTCCGCTCTATCAGCTCTATGTGTTGGTGGACTGCAAGACTGTCTTAACCTCTCTACGGGACTGGCAAGTACACTGGTTACTGGGCCTACTGGCTCTGCTTCTACCGTTGATCCTTCTTCTGGGGATTCTTCCTGAGCAGGCTCTTCTGGCTGTTGGTAGAAGTGTAGCACAGGTATTATTACTGCTCCATCCAGTTGAGGCCAATCTGCCGGGAAATCTCCTAAGACAGTATGGAGTACTTCTTCTTTAGGCTCCTCCGGTACGTGGAGAGGCACTTCTTCCTGGGGCTTCAGCGGACTTGGGCACAGCTTCAGATGGTCTCTTGATACCGTTGCAGTTGTTCTTCCTCCGTCTTTGCTAATTAGACAGGTTTTCCTATTGTCGAATCTGGAATTCAACACAGTGTAAGGTTCCCTTTCCCACTGGTCGTCAAGCTTGTGGCTTCTTCTCTTTCGTTTCAGCACAACTTCTCCAGGTGTCAAGGGTTCGGCTGGTGCACTCTTGTTGTACTGTGCTTCCTGCTTATCTCTTACCCTACTTAGACTGTCTTCAACACAGGCCTGTACTCTCCTGTACTGCTCCTGTCGGGTCACATCCCAGTCTTCAGTGGACATCTCTGCTTCTGGCTCTACCACTCCAAGCTCCAGGTCCATGGGCAACTTTCCGGGTCTTGCTCTCATGAGGTACGCTGGAGTACAATTGGTGGAACTCACAGGTATGTGATTGTACAGATCTACATGGTCAGGTAGTTTGTCCGGCCACTGGTTTCTTTCTTCTAGAGGTAAGGTCTTCAACAGGTCGATGACTATGTTATTCATCTTTTCACATAACCCATTGGTTTGGGGGTGGTACGGTGTAGTCCGGATCTTCTTACACCCGTACAGATGGCAAAACTCTTTGAACAGCTCGGCTTCAAAGGCAGGGCCTTGATCCGTCAGCACCTTATCCGGGTATCCATGGGGCCTGCAGAAATATGCTTGAAACGTCCTTGCTGCAGTTTCTGCCGTCAGATCCTTGACGGGGGCTACCACCAGGAACCGGGAGTAGTGATCCACCATGGTCAGGGCATAAGAGTAGCCTGACCTGCTGGGTGACAGCTTGACGTGATCCAAAGCGACGATCTCCAGGGGCTGGGTTGTCTTGATGGACTGCAGGGGTGCCTTCTGGCTGCTGTGGTCCTTTCTTCTGAGGCTACAGGGTCCACAATCCCGGAACCACCTCTCTATGGAACTCCGCATTCCAACCCAATAAAACCGATTCTTCAGGAGGATTTCTGCTTCTTCCAGCCAAAGTGTCCTGCTTGATCGTGGTAGGCCTCTAATACCATCTGGATGTCTGTCCTGGGCACTACGATCTGCCATACCATCTCATGGGTCCTAGGGTTGACATACCTTCGGCACAGCTTCTCTCTATAGATGAACAGCCGGCTTCTCTCATTCCACAGTTGCTTGGCTTGGGGAGGAGCGTCCTTCTCCAGGGAGGAACCTTCCTGGGTTATCAGTTCTTTAATACGGCTGACAACCGGGTCGCTGTCCGGGGTCTCCTTCTAACTGTGATGAGGTAAAGGGTTTAATGTCTTACCACGATACCTCCTGGAGGTGCGCTGCTCGTGGACCATCCCATTTCTGTGGAAGGCAGGTAGCTCAATCTCCTCCAGGTCATCCACTTCTTTAGTGTCCGACTGGTGAGGCATTCTGGATAGGGCATCGGCGTTGGCGTTCTTGTGGCCTGCCCGGTACTTGATGGTGGACTGATAGTTTGACAGCCAGGCCATCCAATGCTGTTCCATGGCTCCCAACTTGGCTGTCTCTAGATGTGTCAAGGGGTTGTTGTCAGTGTAAGCCGTGAACTTACTGGAGGCCAAGTAGTGCTTGAATCCTTCAGTGATGGCCCAGACCAAGGCCAGGAACTCCAACTTGAAGGAGCTATAGTTTTCCGGATTCCTCTCGGTCGGACGAAGCTTCCTGCTAGCATATGAAATCACCTTCTCTTTGCCATACTGCTTCTGGCTTAACACAGCTCCTAGTCCCTCGTTGCTGGCATCAGTGTACAGCAGGAAAGGTTGGCTGTAGTCAGGGTAGGCCAGGATTTCTTCGCCAGTCAGGATCTCTTTCATCACTGCAAAGGACTCAGCCTGTTCTTTACCCCACTGGAAGGGGGGGTTCTTGCATCTGTGGGACTGTCCTACCAGGAGATCTTGCAAAGGTGCTGCCTTCTTGGTGTAGTCCTTTACAAATCTCCGGTAATACCCGACCAGTCCGAGGAACTGACGTACCTCCTTGAGATTCTTCTGTTCCGGCTATTTCTGGATGGCAGTGACCTTCTCCGGGTCTGGTGCTACTCCTTCTGGACTGACGATGTGCCCCAGATACTGAACCTTCTGTTTGAGCAGGTGGCACTTGGAAGGTTTCAATTTCATCCTATACCGGGACAACGACTCAAATACTTCCGCCAGGTGCTTCAAATGGTCCTCATATGTCTTGGAGTACACTATCACGTCATCCAGGTATAGCAGCACGGTCTTGAAGTTACGGTGTCCCAAACAGCACTCCATCAATCTCTGGAACATTCCAGGGGCGTTGCAGAGTCCGAACGGCATACTGTTGAACTTGCAGAGTCCCATCGGGGTAGTGAAGGCCGTTTTCTCCCGGTCCTCGTCCGCAACTACTACTTGCCAGTACCCACTAGTGAGGTCAAGGGTAGAGAAGTAATTTGCAGACTTTAATGCAGCCAGGGGTTCTTCTATACGGGGCAAAGGGTATGCATCTTTATGTGTTATGCGATTTACCTGTCTGTAATCTATACACATCCTCATGCTTCCATCCTTTTTCCTGACCAGGACCAGGGGAGCTTCCCGAAGGGCTACAGCTATCTCTTATTACCCCTGCCTTCTTCATGTCATGCAACATTTCCTTCGCTTTCTGGTAGTGTGCTGGCGGTATGGGCCTGTAACGTTCTTTGATGGGTGGATGGTCACCTGTGGGTATATGGTGTCGTACCCCTTTAATCCTCCCAAAATCAAGTGGGTGTTTGCTGAATACCGGTTCGTATTCCTGGACCACCCTGTACACTCCTTGTTTTTGATGGACAGGAGTGGCGTCAGTCCCAACATGGAGCTGTTGACACCAATCCTCCAACTGAGTTTCGGAGTCATTGTCCTCCATTGTATCTGGTGGGGTCAAGGATTCCACTGTGTGTATGGCCTCATCATTCACAGTATATAACCTGGCAACAGTGGCGTATCTTGGTAATTTAACTTCATCCTCCCCACAATTTAGGAGATGTACGGGTACCCTCCCATTGCGTACATCAACCACCCCTCTGGCAGATAAGAGTGTAGGTCTGTGCTCTGAGCTAATGGGCTCCACTACCGCCTGGTAGTTCTGTCCTTTGAGACCTATTGCTACCCTACACCAAATCAGCATTTCACTCATCGGGGGAATCACAATGGGTATCGGGTCTGTCACTCGTACATTACCAATTTCACCACCTGTTAGCTTTACCTGTTGCTGGTACAGGAGGGCTCGTATCTCTCTCTGGAGCACCTTCCCCTGCCCTGGTTTGGCGGTGTCAGCAATCTGTTGGAGCAAAAACACACTTCACCCAAACAGTTGCCGACAATATTTGTACCAAGTATCATATACAAGTCTGTATCACCAGGATTAGACTCCACTACAATCAGCCCTTGGTCCTTCAGTTCCGCTCTCCCCACCTTCACTGTCACATACTTAACCCCTACTAGGTTAAGGGGAAGGCCGTTAGAGGCATACACGGAGAGGTTCGGGGCTGGCGGCTGGAGTTCATCTACTGACCAGTACCTTTTGTAGAGGACATCAGGTATGATGGTTACCTGAGATCCAGTGTCCAGCAGGGCAGGTGTCGTGATGCCATCCAGTACAATGGACAGGAAAGGTCTTCCTCCCACAAACAGATGATACCAGCTTGATGGGCCTGCTTGATTTACTCCTGGGTGTTGGCCCTTGGACCCAGGGTTTGCTCGTTTAAAGGACAGTTCCACACTGTGTGGCCTGCCTTCTGGCATCGGTAGCAGATGAATTCTCCTGGAGGGTGACGTTGGTCGTTGGTCCTCCCACGGAGTGGCGTTGTCCTCCGCCGGGGCGGCGTTGGCCTCCTACGGGGTGGCGTTGTCCTCCTTTTTCTCCTCATCCAGGGGACGTCCTCAGGGCTGTCGGCCAGTAGGATCCTTCCTTCCGGCTCAGGCTCCGTCTGTAGCTGCAGGGTGCTCAGGACAGTGGCCAGGGTTTTACTTAACTGGCGCACTTCAGAGAGTAGGCTGTCCAGCTCGCTAGGAGGCACTGTTTGCATCTTTGTTTCAGCCGTTAATGAAGGAGCAGTGGGTGCTGCGGGCACTGGGGTGGCCCCACCCTGGTAACGCTGGATAGCAGTGTCTGTTGTTTCCAGAGGCTGCAGCCCCTTTATAGCCATGTCCTTAAGGGTGTCGAAGGAGGCATCTGGATGATCTAAGGCCCACCACCGTACAGTTCTGCTCTCCTCCTGGGACCTCAACCCCCGGATGAACTGTCCCGTCAGCATTTTATTTTCATTTTGTATGCTGGCTGGACTAACCTGTTTCAGGGCCCGCAGGGCTTCCTGTACGCGCCAGGTGTAGTCCCGGACACTGTCCTCAGGTTTCTGGACACAGTGGTAGAACCTCATCCGGAGATCTGTCTCAGTGCGGTTTTCAAACAGTTTGCAGTCTCTTAAAGATGATGGATACTGATTCCTGGTCTGCGGCTGGCCAGGTTTCAACTTCCTGCTCTGCGGCACCAGTCAATTGTCCCAGCACAACAGCAGTTCTCTGCTTACCAGTCATAGAATACATGTCTAGCACACCGCATATTTTTCTCTTGAATCCGGACAGGGTGTCTGGTTTGCCATTATACTGGGGAAGCCATTCGGCTCCAGGGATATATGGCAGTGCCATGGGTATCAACGGAGTCACGACCCCTGCTGGTGGAGCGGCCGCTCCGGCCTGTGCAGTGCCGGGCACAGGTTGGGCATCAGGAGCGTTAACCGGTGCTCCGGCGGCTTGCTGGTCGTCGGCCATGGTTGCGCCCCCCTAGTGAACCGGAGCCTACCTTCTTCACTTTCTTTACCAGGTAGGCCGCAGCTCCGCGGGCGACGGTCTTCTTCCAGGACCTTGCGTCGCTCGCGTCTGACGTCAGAGCGTCCTCTGGACTCCTTCCAGGACCTGACGCTTCCTGGTTCGACGTCAGGGGCGGGACGTGTCCTTGGCTTCGCGCGCTTCCAGCGGTTACGCCTCTCCGATTCCCGCGGTTACGCCCCTCTTCTTCCCGCTCGGCGACAGGAAGATGGCGGACAATGGCGGGAAATCTCGGGAATGGCGGGAAACCTTCACCACTGTGAGTATTACAGTCTTTTTAAGGTGCACAGTACCCGGTGGCAATGGGCACAGAATCCTGTTCGTGACGCCAAGGCTGACGCTCCCCCAGGGCCGTGGGGTACTCGGCAGCCGGGCCTCTGTGGATGCCGGTGGGGGATATCACGGTGGCTGGCCCGGTCCGTGACCCAAGGCGGTCAGTAAAAAGGGGGATATTTATAGGGGATTTGGAAAGTTCGTGACGCCACCTGTAGAATGCGGCAAAAGGGTGCCGCTGTTGCGGAGCAGTCCTCTGGAGCTGGTGTTACGGCAGCAGGGATAGTGTGGCTCTCCACAGGTAGAGCTAGCTCCAGGGCAGTGTAGGGGTAGATGGTGGATGCTGGGGAGAGACGGCAGGACGGTCCCGGAGGAAAGACGGACACTCACACGGGGGTAAGCTTCAGTACCTTTACTGGTGAAGATGCAAGCACGGTCCAGGGTACTCCGGACGAAGGGCGCACTTTTGGACTCTCCCCAGTGAGCGGGTATAGGGCCTCCTGATCCGTGGCTTTACTCGCTAAGCTTCTGGCCTGCCTGGAACTAGGCCTAGCTTGGTTACTGTCTCTCTCTCTCCCTTGCACCTGCTGACCTGGTGGTAGGGCCTTTTCTTGGAGATCACTCTCCCTGGACGCTGGGGCCTCCGTGACTCCTAGCCCTGGTACTGTAGTCAGCGTTTGGTAAACCTGGGACCTGTAGTCCTCCAGGGGTTCCGGTGGTCCCTACTGGGTATAAAGGGTCCCCGTAGGCACGGACCCCGTGTCCGGTATATATCTCTGGGTGAGCCTGGTATGCTCCTCTGCCCCCTCGCTACTTCTTCCTTCTCCTCTCGCCTTCGGCCACACTCAGGGCCCTCACTCGTGCTGTAGGCCTTGGCTCGCCTAAGCACAGCAGCCAGCGTGCTGCCTCTTCGCTGCTCTCTGAGCATCAGCACACTCTCAGACTCTCTCTGTCAGTCTGACTGAACACTGTACACTCAACTAGACTGAGCAACCTGGCTCCACCCTCCCTATATATATCCCTAACGGGCTCCCTCTGCAGGTCTGAGGTGATAGGGTGAAGATGTGTGCATGTGTGAGGGCCTCTTGTGGAGAAGTCCATCCATGCACCCTTCTGGGTTCTGTGGCACCAGTGCGTAGCAGGGCGCCACACTCCAAGCAGAGGTACAGGAGCTGAGCCGCAGAGTCGAGGATATGCCCCTGCAGCCTGAGGCTGATGACCCGGCTAGGTCAGCCAGCAAGAATCAGAAGTACCCCCGGCGGGGACCCCACTACTAGGTACTAGTAAGTGGAACTGAACAATTTAAATAAGTTGCCTGTAAGGGTACCAGTAGAAAATTTGTTTCTTTTTGTGTGCATAATTACCCGTCAGGGTATACAGACTTCAGGCTGAGGACTGTGAGCAGCCAAGGACTGACTTTGTATATAGTTTGCACTTCTTCAAGTGCTCTCTATTGGTTTTATATTGCAACCGCAGACCTCAGAACAAAAACCCGTTTGGCGTGGCCGAAGACGTGGTCCAGCACCAGGATCACTTAAGCCCTGCAGCTACGCCCAGGGCCCACGTTGAGGGTTTTCGGACGGGTTCCTCATGCTGCTACTTTTGCACCTGGTTGAAAAAGGAATGGACACCTGCCTGCAGATCGTGCTGTAGTCGGCTGAAAATGTTTTATAATGTTTGTAATAATGGTAACCTGTAACGTTCAAAGAAAAGTGCCTCCCATAAAGGGAAGAAATGTTTTGTTTAATAATCTTATATGCGAATGCATTCTAAAAATTTGCATGTCTAAAATACAGTGTTTTTGCTCAGTTCCAGCCCTCGGACGTGCTGTGTTTTACCAGGGGGGAGTGTGGCGCTCCTGAGGGTTCAGTCGCCACAGAGGTACTGCACCCAGAGGTGTGGTGTCTCCTTCTCTTAGGTAAGGAGGGATTGCTGCCCGGAACCCCAACACCCACATTCAACAATACACTACTCCAGGCCGGCTGGAAGGGCAAGATGCATTGTGTTTCTGTAGCGCCCCGAGGGTTCGGCCGCTACAGGGGTACTGCGCCTCAACCAGAGGTGTGATATTCCACTCCCGGGTAAGGATGGAGTGTGGACCAGGGCTCGGTAGGCTGCATGCATCACACACACCCCATTTCCGGGGGATAGCTCAACGGTGCTCCCATTAGACAGTAATGCAGGCACGACAGAATCTGTCCCTGGCTGGAGTGGGGAGGGGGGAGGAAAACCCAGTGATGTAGGAGCAGGAGGGGACGGTCTCTGGGCATAGGTAGGAGCTCATTGGTTGCAAGTCACCTGGGCTCACACACAGAGAGGGAGGTATAAGAGGTGGGCACCATCTTAGTTCTGGGTTCAGTTCAGTGAGAGAGGGAGTTCAGCCAGAGAGGGCTGACAGGGAGCTGTGGCTCAGTCTGGGCCCAGCTCCAGGAGGCAGGCCTAGGGTGAAGGCCGGAGCCAGCAGAAAGGAACAGAAACAGAAAAGAACAGAAACAGAAAGGAACAGGAACAGAAAGGAATAGCAAAGAAAGAGAAGTACCCAAAGTGGAGAGAGGCCCAGAGACACGAAGGTAGAAGGAACCCTAAGGACCCAGGAGATTACGGGTGACGGGTTGGCAGAACAGGGTACCGGATACCAAGTTGGTAGAGGCGACTAATCCTTAACCAAGAACGGGAGGTCGTGGCCATCTCTTGGTGCGACCCCTCGCTACACCTACTAGAAAGGCACACCACATAGGGTCAGGGAGGTGAGCACGAAGCGCTTCCAAGAGAAGGCCCGCGGGAGCTGGACAGACGTAGTGTCACTGGTGGGGCACGGCCAGAGAAAGGAATAGAAGGGAGACCTGTGCCACACTCTGGAATTGCCTGGGGGTTGACCGAGTCCCCGCACCTGGTGGACGCAGCACGGCTTGGGCAGTCATTGTCGGCAGAGTGACTTGGAATATAAAGAACTGTGAGTAAAGAACTCGAACTGCAACCCCACGTCTCTGTGCTTCATCGCCGCACCAGCACTACTAGTGCTGGGACGCCCGTTTACCACCACCCCCATCATCCACATTCCCTGCCCTGAGGCCATACTCTTCCCGTGGGGAGTTATCCCATCTTTAGCTGCACACACCACACCGGCCTCAGCGGACTGCCTTGCAGCGGCGGTACACCCTGACCGCAATCCACGGGTGGCATAGTCGGACATTAAACCACAAAAACCCTATAAAGACTGCCATTTGGTTTGACAACCCTGAGCCACGGGACCGGGTCGCCACCACGGTGACTACAACCCACAGCATCCCACAAAAGGTCCGGTTCCGAGTTCCCCACGCGGCCCAGGGGGCGAGTCATTTCTGCTGAGCCCTGTCCCTGGCTAGAGTGGGGAGAACCAAAGGTAGGGGGAACCAGTAGTGGGTGTGGGTGGAGGAAGCAGTTTAGGGGAGCACCATCATAGGAGGTATATAAAGGGAAGCCATCTTAGGGTGGCAGGGTCAGTCAGTGGAGAACAGTCAGTGAGCAGTCTGAAGAGCAGAGTCTCTTCAGGAGCTCTGCTCCACAAGTGGGGCCTAGTGATAGAGGCCCAGGAGGGGAGCAGAGGAGAAAGGCTCCGTTCTACAGAAGGGATCCCAGGGGGTACGGTGAGTGCAGGACGGCACCTGTACGCCCCGAATCTGCCAGGTGTCAGAGGGATCAGGCCGCAAGAAGGGGACCGGCCCCTGAACCAGCCATGTTACTCCAGGTCTCGGCTGGTAAAACCGGAGGCTTCTGCACTTCCATGGTGCAGTCGCCACAGTCTCATCCTAGTCTCCGTGAGGGTCAAGTAGGTCCGGGAACTCCAGGTTGCCCAGACGGACTTCAGAGCACCCGATCGGGAGTGTGTGTGGGAAGCGCAGGGCAGGAGGGAGAAGACCCAGCGCGGGAAGTCGGTCTAGTTAGGTACATAAAGAAAGCGGGGTTCCGTCAAGCGCTCCTGACACATCTGAGGAAGAGCTGAACCCCTGGTCTGGTAGACGCAGTGCGACGCGGAGGCGGACACCCATACAGTGTACCTGAGAACCTTGAATAAGAACTGTGAGTAAAACTCGGATGACTGCACTGCACTGCCTCTGTCCGTTATTTCCTGCTGCGCCATCTCTCCTGCACCACAAGTCCCAGCATTACCACCCACCATCAAACTCTACACTGCCCTGAGGCCCGCTCCACCTGTGGGATGCTGTTCCATCCTAGCTGCCCTATCAACTGCCTCAGAGGTCTGCAGCAGCGCTGGTACAAATTTCCAGAAACCACAGGTGGCGTCACGATCAAACAACAAATCCCATATAAACTTTCCCCTTTTTGTTGACCGCCCTGGGCCACGGACCGGGCCAGCCACTGTGACTTATTCCCCCCAGCATCTATAGGCCCGGACACCGAGTACCCCACTGCCCTGGGGGCACGTCAGAATCATGACAGAAGCCTTTTGTGAAGCGGATTAGGTTAAAATCTCTTCATCTTTGAATGCCTAAAAATAAAACTCTGTCTGGCCATATCTTTAGACCAAAAAAAGCCATGCCATATGTACTAACATATTCAAAATGGACATGCAAAAAGGACATCCCAAAAATAGTTGACAATGCTTCCTAAAAAACATGTTTGGGTTGGGTTTGAATAAAATATGCTCCTTTACATAGTTTGGTTTCTGGGACTGTCCCATCAAAATGGGACTGTTGTCAAGTATCCACTACTCGATGGTACTGAAGCCTTCAACTGCCTGAAAATTCTAGAAATCTGGCACATACTCACATTTGGATCATGATGGGGTAGTCAGATTTTACTAATAATAAAGTGGGTATTGGTTCTTACATCCCTTCATGGCACAACCTATTTGGGACATAAGTAATAACAACTTTGGAATGCCTTTACATATCCAAATGACTCTGGGACTTTTTTCGTTACACATTGTACTTTATGTTAATAGAACATTTAGTTTGACATGATTTGAATGAAATTTACAAACATTTTTGGGAAAATTTGCATGTGTCAAATTTTAATGTGTCTTCCCTTACAACAGATAGTTATTAATTAACATTTTCCATAAGTCTGCTTTACATTGGCATAATTTTTTTATACATCCACTTACAGTGGCTTGGAAAAGTATTCACCCCCTTGGCTTTTTACCTATTTTGTTACAGTACAATCTGTGTGTAAATATTTTTGTAATCCAAGTTGTGTGTGATTCATCAGCACTAAATAGTCTAAGTTGGTGAAGTGAAATGAGAATAATATAGGCATAAATTAAATGTATGTGATCAATTAACTAAAAATTGGCATATGCATACAGTGGTGTAAAAAAGTTTTTGCCCCTTCCGGATTTCTTATTCTTTTGCATGTTTGTCACACTTAAATATTTCAGATCACAAAACAAATTTAAATATTAGACAAAGATAACACAAGTAAACACAAAATGCAGTTTTTAAATGAAGGTCTTTATTATTAAGGGAAAAAGAAATCCAAACCTACAGGGTCCTGTGTGAAAAAGTGATTGCCCCCTAAACCTAATGACTGGTTGGGCCACCCTTAGCAGCAACAACTGCAATCAAGTGTTTACGATAACTGGAAATGAGTCTTTTACAACGCTCTGGAGGAATTTTGGCCCACTCATCTTTACAAACTTGTTGTAATTCAGCCACATTGGAGGGTTTCCAAGCATGAACCGCCTTTTTAAGGTCACGCCACTACATCACAATCGGATTAAGGTCAGAACTTTGGCTAAGCCACTCGAAAATCTTAATTTTGTTTTTCTTAAGCCATTTAGAGGTGGATTGCTGTTGTGTTTTGGATCATTGTCCTGCTGCATAACCCAAGTGCGCTTCAGCTTGAGGTCACAAACAGATGGCCGGACATTCTCCTTCAGGATGGCATGGATTTATATTGTGTGCCCATAAAATAGTTTAAAAAAAGGAATTACAAAGTAAAAAATATTCATACTCACCTTCCACCGGCCCCCGGTGTCCTCCCGGCGACGATACGCTCTCCTCGGCTCCCAGCGGTGATCTGCAAGGACCGTCAGTGGCGTCATTTAGTCATCTGATAGTCACGCGACCATCACCTGACCGCTGACCATCAGCTGACTAAATGAAGTCACCGAAGGTCCTTGCAGATCACCCCTGGGAGCCGAGGAGAGCGCATCGTCGCTGGTAGGACACCGGGAGAACACCAGGGGCGCCGGAGAGGTGAGTATGATTATTTTTTTTAATTTTTAACTTTATTATTCTTTTTTAACTGGTAGGTACGATGGTACCTGGGTCGAATGAGAGTCTCCTCTTCTCCAGACCCGGGTACCATCTGTGCATTAAATCTCATTCTGTCCAATGCAAGTCAATGACGGCGATTTCACAGTGGAATCGCACTAGAATTGGTCTAGTTGTGGTTTTTACCGCAATGCGAATCCGCAGCGGAAATTTCCGCATGATGTGCACAGCACATGCGGATTTGCATTGCAGTACATGGCAGACCTATTACAAGCGATTTTAATGCGTTTTCGCGGCGAAAATCCACTGCAAAAACGCATTAAATCCGCATCGTGTGCACATAGCCTAAGTCCTACGTGGACTTCGGATTGCACTAATTCTCCTGTCTATTCAGATGTTGTACAATGAGATCCAGCCCTGAATAAAATGTTTGTTTTTTAAACTGAAGATGTCACATTTTGTAGTAAAGTGTCAAATACGCGTCAAAAACGCATGTAAAAAACGCATGCATTTTTCTGCTAAGGAGATGCAGAAATGCTCAGGAAAATTTCTGCTTCATTTCTGCATCGTGGGCATTAAGCCTTAGACCCACCATCAGACCCCTTACATTTGCCCTGCTTGCTAAAACAAAAATCTTGGTCATGAAGGTGTTAAAAAGATAACATTGTGAAATGCCCATGGGTAAGGAGCTGTAATGAAAACCTTGTGTCTTTCCTATTGGTATAAAATAGCCCAACGAGAATTTCATGTTTTGTGGATGTAAAAGAATCGTCCTCATATCAAGGCGAGAAGATGACACTGACACCGAAAGTCCTGATCATCTGGTTGGGGACTAATTTGGTCCTTGCCACTAACACATGCCCGGGTGAGTGATATAGCTATAGATATAGGGCTTCTGTAACTGACGGTCCATGTCTGTAGTTGTTATAGGAGGTACTGGACTGCAATAGAAGAACAGTAAATCTTTTACCAAAGAAAATGTTTCTTAATGTAAAGGTGTGGAAGAAGTGTCGACACTCCTTCTGAAGATTTGCTGCAAAACATGTCTTTAATGTAGTGCAGTTTGCTCTTGACCTTGCAATTTTCAGTTTTTTTGTGCTTTCCTTTTTTCCTCCCCTTCTTCCAAGAGCCATAACTTTTTTATTTTCCGTTAATATAGCCATATAAGGGCTTGTTTTTTGCGGGACGAGTTGTACTTTTGAATGACATCATTGATTTTACCTTATAGTGTACTGGAAAACGGAAAAAAAATTCCAAGCTTGGTGAAATTGCAAATAATGTGCAATTCCACAATTGTTTTTTGGGTTTTAATTTACAGTGTTCACTATATGGTAAAACTGACCTGGCATTAAGATTCTCCAGGTCAGTATGAGTACACAGATACCAAACATGTATTGGTTCTTTTTTATTTAACTAGTGAAAATAATTTCCAAAATTTGTAAGAAAAACAAATTTTGCTTATGACGCCATTTTCCGAGACCTGTAGCGTTTTAATTTTTTGGTACCTGGGGCTGGGTGATGGCTTATTTTTTGCGCGCCGAGATGATTTTTTGATTGATACCATCTTGGGGTAGATGCGATGTTTTGATCATCTTTTATTGCATTTTATTGCAATGTTGCGATAGCCAAATAACCCCATAATTCTGGCGTTTTGATTTTTTTCTTGTTACGCCATTTACCAATCAGATTATTTTTATATTTTGATAGATTGGACATTTCTGAACGCAGCGATACTAAATATGTGTATTTATTGTTATTTTTAATTGTTTTATTTTCAATGGGGCAGAAGATGGGTGATTTGAACCTTTGTGGGTGATTTGAACCTTTCAATGGGGCAAAAGGTGAGTGATTTGAACGTCAAAGTGGTTAATATGATTGGATATGGAGCTATCCTACCAAAACATAAAACAAGCTGGACACTCTCCTTCTCCCACCTGCTCTCCCTCTCTCTGCTTCTCATCACTGCTGGCGACATATCTCCCAATCCTGGACCCCCATAGCTTACACCCTCCACCAATTCCCCCTCCTATCGCTTCCAACCAACTGCAAACCACCGCAATCTCTCCAACGTAAAACTTGTGCCCTGGACGCCCACTCCCCAGCTCCCTCTCTCTGGAGCACTCTGGAACGCCCACTCTGTATGCAACAAGCTCCACTTTGTCCACTACCTCTTTACCTCTCGCAATCTCTCCTTCCTGGGCATCACAGAGACATGGTTGACACCCACCGACACTGCCTCCCCTGCTGTGCTGTTTTATGGTGGCCTCCACCTCACCCACGATCCTCACCCTGTTAACAGACATGGTGGAGGAGTGGGTCTTCTCCTTTCTCCTTTCTACCAACTGCACCTTTAGCCCTACCCCACCTCTACCCTCCCTTATTCTCCTTTCTTTTGAAGTCCACTCTGTCCGCATCTACTCTCCCTCCAACCTCCAAGTGGCTGTCATATACCGACCTCCAGGCCCGGTCACAGCCTTTATTGACCAATTCTCCACTTGGCTTCTTTACTTTCTCTCTGCTGACATTCCGACAATCATCATGGGCAATTTCAACATCCCCACTGACACTCGCCAGTCAGCAGCATCCAAATTCCTGTCGCTTACTTCATCCTTTGGACTTATTCAGTGGTCCTCCTCAGCCACGCACACAAACACACACTAGACCTCATCTTCACCCGACTCTGCTCTCTATATAACCTCACAACCTCCCCCCAACTCTATCTGACCACCATCTAGTCACGTTCTCATCCCTGTCCTCCTCACCTGTCACCCATGTCCAGCAACTAGTCCACCCCCGCAGAAACCTTGTACATCTTGACACACACACACTCTCTGACTCTATTCTACCACTGACATCCATATCTTCACTCCACGACACAGGCAGCACCACTGCTTTCTACAATACTACTCTCGCATCAGCTATTGACTCGGTCACCCCTCTTATGCATGGCAGAGCACAACGAGTCAATAGGCAACCCTGGCACAACAACCTCACTAACCAGCTTCGACAAGCGTCCAGGGTTGCAGAGAGGTGTTGGAAGAAAACGCATTCCCAAGATGACTTCACTGCATTCAAACAAAGAACACTAGCATTCAAATCAGCCCTCACCTCTGCTAAACAGGTCTACTTCACAACCCTCATATCTTCCCTATCTTACAAACCCAAACAGCTATTCAACACTTTTAACTCTCTCCTCCGCCCTCCATTGCCCCCTCCGACCTCCATCATCTCTGCTGAGGAGTTTGCCACACACTTCAAAAACAAGATTGACCAAACAAGGCAAGTCTTTACTGTCCAACCACTACAACCTCTTTGTTTTCCAGACCATTGCCCTTCCCCCATAACCTCCCTTCCCAACATTACGGAAGGAGACCTTACTTGTCTCCACTCCAAATCACACCTCACCACTTGGGCACTAGACCCTATTCCATCCCATATCCTCCCCAACCTCACCCCCACACTCATCCCATCCCTAACCCATCTCTTCAACCTATCACTAACTTCTGGAACCTTCCCCGCTGCCTTAAAACATGCCACAATCACGCCCATCCTCAAAAAGCCATCCCTCGACCCAACTGCCTAGTCCAGCTACCGCCCCATATCACTGCTCCCATTTGCTTCCAAACTCCTCTACCAACACGTTCAAGCTGAACTTTCCTCTCATTTCTCATCTAACGCTCTCTTTGACAACCGACAATCTGGCTTCTGCCCCCACCATTCCACTGAAACTGCCCTTACCAATATCACCAATGACTTAATTATAGCCAAAGCTAACAGACAATTCTCTGTACTCCTTCTTCTTGACCTGTCCTCTACTTTCGACACTGTTGACCACTGCCTCCTACTACAGATCCTTTCTTCATTTGGCGTGAAAAACCTTGCCGTATCCTTGATCTCCTCATACCTTTCCAATTGCACTCCCACTCCCACACTACTTCCTCACCCCGCCCCCTCTCTGTTGGAGTCCCTCAAGGCTCTGTCCTAGGACCTCTGTCCTAGGACCCCTACTCTTCTCAATCTAGACCCTTGGCTTGGGACAGCTCATAAAATCCCATGACTTCCAGTACCATCTGTACTCTGACGACACCCAGATCTACCTCTTTGGCCCAGATGTCACTTCTCTGCTGTCCAGAATCCCAGCATGTCTAGCAGCCATATCCTCCTTCTTCTCCTCCTGCTTTCTCAAGCTCAATGTGGACAAAACTGAACTCATCAATCTTTCCCTCATCTCGTGTATCTTCCCCACCTGATCTTTCTATCACAAATAATGACATAACACTTTCCCCTGTACCGACAATCTGCTGCCTCTGAGTAACCCTTGACTCTGCCTATACTTCAAACCCCACATCCAAGCTCTCGCCACCTCCTGTATCCTCCAGCTCAAAAATATTTCCAGAATCCGTGCTTTCCTCAACCCTCAATCTACTAAACTGCTTGTGCATGCCCTCATCATCTCCTGCCTCGACTACTGCAACATCCTCCTCTGTGGCCTACCTGCTAACATTGTCGCACCCCTCCAGTCGATCCTTAACTCTGCTAGGCGACTAGTTCATCTGTCGCCTCGCTACTCCTCTGCTGCCCCCCTTTGCAAATCCCTTCACTGGCTTCCAATTGCCCAGCGTATCCAGTTCAAACTACTAACACTGACCTACAAAGCCATCCATGACCTCTCTCCTCCATACATCTCTGAACTAATCTCCCAATATATTCCCTTACGTAATCTCCAGTCCTCCCAAGACCTCCTTCTCTCCTCCACACTTATTCGCTCCTCACCCAATCGCCTCCAAGATTTCTCCCGAATATCCCCCATCCTATGGAATTCTGTGCCTCAACACGTCCGATTAGCCTCCACATTTGGATCCTTCAGACGGAACCAGAAAACCCATCTCCTCAAACAAGCTTATAGCCTGCCATTACTTTGCTTGCTGCCACCTCAAGAACACTGGAGCTACTGCAACCCCTCAACCTACTTTCTCCTTCCCCATTCCTGTAGAATGTAACCCTGCAAGGGCTGGGTCCTCTTCCCTCTGTACCAGTCTATCATTGTTAGTTTGTTTACTGTAAGTGATATCTGTATTTGGTATGTAGCCCCTTCGTATGTACAGCACCAGTGAATCAATGGCTCTATATAAATAAATAATAATATGTGTTGTTAGTCTGTGACAGGGTTAACAGTTAGTGTCAGCCCAGGTGGGGAGGCGTTATTGGAGCATTTTGTACAGGAAGCTAGTTCCTGCTAGTTTATAGAGAGATTTTGAAGGAGAAAAGAGCTACTGTACAGTAGAAGAGTCGGCCACAAGTGAAGAGTGTGCAGCGACTAGGACTCAAGAACAGTGTTCAGAACAGTGTTAAAGAAGTCTGCTACCTTCTAACGGCTGGAGTACGGACACAGGAACACACATTGACCCATATGACTTCTGTAGAGAGGATTCTTCACTGGCAATGAGTACCTGTAGTGGTATTAAATAGAGCTGACGGAGGTGTGATTCCCGTAGGCAGCTAGTGTGCAGTGGGCTACTGACAACATGTAAAACCGGCTATGGAGGTTTAGACATAGCATCCTATTCTGACCAGGGAGGCGCATGGGGTACTGCACCATAGTGTGGGATATTTGAAGTGCAAAAGAAATACTCTGATACTCTGAAGTGTCTGACAACATCAAGATATGCCATCTGTGACCATAACTGAATATGAGCCTCTGCCTAAAGCAGAAGAAACATTGTAGATTTATCATGTTTTCTGTGGCGCCCCTGAGGGTTCAACCGCCACAGGGATGCTGAACTTCTCTAATGGAGTGTGGTGTTCCTCCTCTGAGGTAAGAACAGTGTGATAGTCGTGACCCAACCTTTGCATCCAACACCACATTTCTCCACCAGAGGGGGCTAATATGCACTAGGTGCTGCCCTCCTGGTTACAGGGAGACTGGGGAACCAAAAGAGAGGGGAACCAGTTAGTGGGTGAGGGTGGAGGACTTACAAGTTAGTTACACTTTAAAATTTCATATTTAATAAAAAGCCATCTTGTGTCTTGGTTCTTTGATCACTCTTTGACTGTCTTTCTGCTGTCAATTGCTGAGTGTACTGTGATCTCCCACCCTAACGCGGCTCCTGTGTGGGCACGCATCGGATGGAGACACAGCCCTCGTGCCCCGGCCTTGGGATGAGGGGTAGGTTGTAGACAAGGAATGTCTCGACCCGGTCAAGGACCTGGACCAAGAAGGCCCGGAGCTTAAGAGTGTGGCTCCATAGCAAATGGATCCCGGGGAGGATGCAGACGGAGCGGTGTACGCCACCTGTCCTCGCCAACCTGATATATTCAGAGGGAGTCCGGCTGCAAGAGGGGTACCGGCCCCCGACACCCGACCTTGCTACTCCATGTCCTGGTCGGGAAAGCCCGGTAGGCCCTGAGGATCCCACCGGGTATCGGAAGGAGCAGAGCTGCCACCCGTACCCTTGTTCTGAGAGGAGCTCAGAGGGAGACCCGGCCTATTCGCACACACACGGACAGGAAAGGATACGGTCTGTAGTTCAGGAACACTCTGGTGTAGGGTCCCAATTGAACACTGGACTTACTCGGAGGTTGTCGGACCCCCGTCCCTGGTGACCGCAGGACTCCGCAGGGAGCAGGGAGTCGCCTTCCTTCTGCCATCTCTAATGTGAGTAAAGCCTTGGAAGTTCACCCCTATGGCCTCCGGACTGTTTATTCTGCGCCACACCGCGCGACGCGACGCCCGTACTCCTCTACTACTACCCCCATACTCCTGTTCCTCTGCCCTGAGGCCCTGCTCCGCCTGTGGGGAGTAGTAATAACTATGGCTGCCCTAACACCAGGCCTCAGTGGACTGCAGCAGCGCTGGTGGCCTTCACCAGGTGCCACAGGTGGCGTAGTCGTAAATCAGCCACTCAACCCGGATAAGCCCGTACCATCCTTCTTTTAATGTGACGGCCCTGGGCACGGAGCGGGTCTGAGCCACGGCTGCACCCCATCTCTCCATCACAGGACCCAACTCCGAGTCCCCCATCTCCCAGGGTAAAGAAAAGGTCTTTCGAGTAGAGGCGTCACAACCTTGGCGTAGTCGGCAGGATCGCGTGCCCGCAACAAAGGAAGGAATTACCCATTGCTACCGGGTACTGTGTGCCTTACACCTTGAACTGTCGTTTTTACACTTAAAATGGCGCCCGCCCAAGAAGAACAGAAGCCATAATGCTGTGAAAACACTGGCTTTAAACACCTCCCATCGTGGGCTGGTCTCCCGCTTGGCGCCAAAAGTGTGGACTGCCCCTTCCATCAGAGACTGTCCGCGGGGTAATGCCCGTCAAACCGGATGGGCTGAACGAAGGCGGGCCTGTCAACATGCCGGCCAGGAACCGCCCCGAAAGAGGAGGAAGAAGAAAAGTAACAAGGTGTGGCCCTTGCAGTCGGGGGTTGGCATTCTTCAGAGGCAGACATGGACGCTTCTGGAGCGCAACCTACCGAGCATTCTGAACCCGGTTCAGGCCCTTCACCCGGCAGAGAGCGAGGCGGCAGCGTTCTAACGGCGGGAGATATGGAATTTCTCCGGCAGGAAGCCCCCGGTCTCTTGCGGAGACAGAGAGAGGCCCAGGAGGCGGCGACGGCTGCGTGGCGGGAAGAGATGTTGCTACATATTCGGGCCCGCCGCCAATGAGTTGAAGTCCCAGGACAAGGAGACACTGTGACAGAGGTCGTGAGCGGCCCAGCGGCGGGTGAGTGTGCTACCCCTGCCCCGGCTGCAGAGCCTACCGTCCCTATCCTGGACCTCATGGCCGAATATCTAATACCCCACGCGGCCAACTGGGATCAGGTCTTGGCTCCGGAGCTGCAAGCGGCAGCTATAGGTGGGGACCTGCGATGCCGCCCTACTCCTGAACCCGAAGTGCCTGAAGCTGCAGAGGTGTCCACCGGCTCCAACCCGTACTGGTCCGCGCCTGTAGAGGACCTGCAGCAACCCTTGATGACACCGTTACCTGCACCAGCAGTAAACTGGCCGGAGGCCGAGGAGTGGGCCTGGGACAACCAGGGGGGGGACCTGATGGGCTTCCCCCGGGAGACCCGGGCTGAAGCGCACAGGAGGAGCCAGTGGTGCAGCCACCAAATATTCCAGCTCGCTCGGGAGCAACATCAACGGGAGCTCCGCTGCGAACGCCTCGAGGTACGGGCCAAAGCTGCTAAATCCCGGGCTCGTCAGGAAGAGGCCACCCGTCCCAGTCCCCGAGTGGAAGGGCAAGTCGTCCCCTTCCACCATGAGGCGGGGTGGGGGTTCATTAGAAGTCCCCAGTACCAGGACGACGTCTTTGTCAGCCGGCGGGACGTCGAGCCGCGTTTGAAGAAGGGACACCCTGGTTGGAACCTCTTCCCGGGCGATATAGTGACCTTTTCTCGCCACCAGGGGGTGCGGGGGTGGTATGCCCTGGATGTACACAAAGTGTCCGGGAGCGACGCCCCCTCGCGCTCGGCCTCAGGGGACCGGTCAGCCTCCGTCGGGAGGAGCGAGCCTTTTCCCAGGAGGGAACCCGAGGTTTAAGCAGCCCCGGCTGTTACAATTTGTTTACAAGTTAATGTGTTGATCTTTCTATTTTTCTTACCTTATAATCCCAGTTTTTTAGAGACATGTGTCCCTTCGGACTGGCAGCAGACAGACTCTTTCCTTTGTATATAGTTTGCATCTTTTTAGGTGCTCCATATTAGTTTTATACAAAAACCGCGGACATTTGTACCTCAAAACCTCAGAAGGAAAACCTGTCAGGGTGGCTCTCTGGGAGGTCCGACTCGGGATCTTCATGCCCTGCAGCTACCCCAGGGCCCACGTTGAGGGTTTGGGGCAGGTCCCTCGCACTTCTGAACTGACTCTGCGTCTTTGCACCTTAACCCGTCTGTCTGTACATAATGTCTCTGGAAAATGCTAGCACTTTTATAATTTTATACTTTTGTATTTTTGTACTGTATAACCTGTTTTGCAACGTTTAAGAAGATGTGCCTCCCATAAAGGGAAGATGGTTTTGTTATATAAAAAGAAAATTTCCTGGGTGTTACTCTTTTGCAGCCCGCGGACGTGCTGTGTTTCACCAGGGGGGAATGTGGCGCCCCTGAGAGTTCGACCGCCTCAGGGATGCTGCACTTCTCTAATGGAGTGTAGTGTTCCTCCTCTGAGGTAAGAACAGTGTGATAGTCGTGACCCAACCTTTGCATCCAACACCACATTTCTCCACCAGAGGGGGCTAATATGCACTAGGTGCTGCCCTCCTGGTTACAGGGAGACTGGGGAACCAAAAGAGAGGGGAACCAGTTAGTGGGTGAGGGTGGAGGACTTACAAGTTAGTTACACTTTAAAATTTAATATTTAATAAAAAGCCATCTTGGGTCTTGGTTCTTTGATCGCTCTTTGACTGTCTTTATGCTGTCAATTGCTGGGTGTACTGTGATCTCCCACCCTAACGCGGATCCTGTGTGGGCCCGCATCGGATGGAGACACAGCCCTTGTGCCCCGGCCTTGGGACGAGGGGTAAGTTGTAGACAAGGAATGTCTCGACCCGGTCAAGGACCAGGACCAAGAAGGCCCGGAGCTTAAGAGTGTGGCTCCATAGCAAATGGATCCCGGGGAAGATGCTGACGGAGCGGTGTACGCCACCTGTCCTCGCCAACCTGATATATTCAGAGGGAGTCCGGCTGCAAGAGGGGTACCGGCCCCCGACACCCGACCTTGCTACTCCATGTCCTGGTCGGGAAAGCCCAGTAGGCCCTGAGGATCCCACCGGGTATCGGAAGAAGCGGAGCTACCACCCGTACCCTTGTTCTGAGAGGAGCTCAGAGGGAGACCCGGCCTATTCGCACACACACGGACAGGAAAGGATACGGTCTGTAGTTCAGGAACACTCTGGTGTAGGGTCCCGATTGAACGCTGGACTTACTCGGAGGTTGTCGGACCCCCGTCCCTGGTGACCGCAGGACTCCGCGGGGAGCAGGGAGTCGCCTTCCTTCTGCCATCTCTAATGTGAGTAAAGCCTTGGAAGTTCACCCCTATGGCCTCCGGACTGTTTATTCTGCGCCACACCGCGCGACGCGACGCCCGTACTCCTCTACTACTACCCCCATACTCCTGTTCCTCTGCCCTGAGGCCCTGCTCCGCCTGTGAGGAGTAGTAATAGCTATGGCTGCCCTAACACCAGGCCTCAGTGGACTGCAGCAGCGCTGGTGGCCTTCACCAGGTGCCACAGGTGGCGTAGTCGTAAATCAGCCACTCAACCCGGATAAGCCCGTACCATCCTTCTTTTAATGTGACGGCCCTGGGCACGGAGCGGGTCTGAGCCACGGCTGCACCCCATCTCTCCATCACAGGACCCAACTCCGAGTCCCCCATCTCCCAGGGTAAAGAAAAGGGCTTTCGAGTAGAGGCGTCACAACCTTGGCGTAGTCGGCAGGATCGCGTGCCCGCAACAAAGGAAGGAATTACCCATTGCTACCGGGTACTGTGTGCCTTACACCTTGAACTGTCGTTTTTACACTTAAAATTGCTCCCGCCCAAGAAGAACAGGCGCCATAATGCTGTGAAAACACTGGCTTTAAACACCTCCCATCGTGGGCTGGGCTCCCGCTTGGCGCCAAAAGTGTGGACTGCCCCTTCCATCAGAGACTGTCCGCGGGGTAATGCCCGTCAAACCGGATGGGCTGAACGAAGGCGGGCCTGTCAACATGCCGGCCAGGAACCGCCCCGAAAGAGGAGGAAGAAGAAAAGTAACAAGGTGTGGCCCTTGCAGTCGGGGGTTGGCATTCTTCAGAGGCAGACATGGACGCTTCTGGAGCGCAACCTACCGAGCATTCTGAACCCGGTTCAGGCCATTCACCCGGCAGAGAGCGAGGCGGCAGCGTTCTAACGGCGGGAGATATGGAATTTCTCCGGCAGGAAGCCCCCGTTCTCTTGCGGAGACAGAGAGAGGCCCAGGAGGCGGCGACGGCTGCGTGGCGGGAAGAGATGTTGCTACATATTCGGGCCCGCCGCAAAAGAGTTGAAGTCCCAGGACAAGGAGACACTGTGACAGAGGTCGTGAGCGGCCCAGCGGCGGGTGAGTGTGCTACCCCTGCCCCGGCTGCAGAGCCTACCGTCCCTATCCTGGACCTCATGGCCGAATATCTAATACCCCACGCGGCCAACTGGGATCAGGTCTTGGCTCCGGAGCTGCAAGCGGCAGCTATAGGTGGGGACCTGCGATGCCGCCCTACTCCTGAACCCGAAGTGCCTGAAGCTGCAGAGGTGTCCACCGGCTCCAACCCGTACTGGTCCGCGCCTGTAGAGGACCTGCAGCAACCCTTGATGACACCGTTACCTGCACCAGCAGTAACCTGGCCGGAGGCCGAGGAGTGGGCCTGGGACAACCAAGGGGGGGGACCTGATGGGCTTCCCCCGGGAGACCCAGGCTGAAGCGCACAGGAGGAGCCAGTGGTGCAGCGACCAAATATTCCAGCTCGCTCGGGAGCAACATCAACGGGAGCTCCGCTGCGAACGCCTCGAGGTACGGGCCAAAGCTGCTAAATCCCGGGCTCGTCAGGAAGAGGCCACCCGTCCCAGTCCCCGAGTGGAAGGGCAAGTCGTCCCCTTCCACCATGAGGCGGGGTGGGGGTTCATTAGAAGTCCCCAGTACCAGGACGACGTCTTTGTCAGCCGGCGGGACGTCGAGCCGCGTTTGAAGAAGGGACACCCTGGTCGGAACCTCTTCCCGGGCAATATAGTGACCTTTTCTCGTCACCAGGGGGTGCGGGGGTGGTATGCCCTGGATGTACACAAAGTGTCCGGGAGCGACGCCCCCTCGCGCTCGGCCTCAGGGGACCGGTCAGCCTCCGTCGGGAGGAGCGAGCCTTTTCCCAGGAGGGAACCCGAGGTTTAAGCAGCCCCGGCTGTTACAATTTGTTTACAAGTTAATGTGTTGATCTTTCTATTTTTCTTACCTTATAATCCCAGTTTTTTAGAGACATGTGTCCCTTCGGACTGGCAGCAGACAGACTCTTTCCTTTGTATATAGTTTGCATCTTTTTAGGTGCTCCATATTGGTTTTATACAAAAATCGCGGACATTTGTACCTCAAGACCTCAGAAGGAAAACCTGTCAGGGTGGCTCTCTGGGAGGTCCGACTCGGGATCTTCATGCCCTGCAGCTACCCCAGGGCCCACGTTGAGGGTTTGGGGCAGGTCCCTCGCACTTCTGAACTGACTCTGCGTCTTTGCACCTTAACCCGTCTGTCTGTACATAATGTCTCTGGAAAATGCTAGCACTTTTATAATTTTATACTTTTGTATTTTTGTACTGTATAACCTGTTTTGCAACGTTTAAGAAGATGTGCCTCCCATAAAGGGAAGATGGTTTTGTTATATAAAAAGAAAATTTCCTGGGTGTTACTCTTTTGCAGCCCGCGGACGTGCTGTGTTTCACCAGGGGGGAATGTGGCGCCCCTGAGAGTTCGACCGCCACAGGGATGCTGCACTTCTCTAATGGAGTGTAGTGTTCCTCCTCTGAGGTAAGAACAGTGTGATAGTCGTGACCCAACCTTTGCATCCAACACCACATTTCTCCACCAGAGGGGGCTAATATGCACTAGGTGCTGCCCTCCTGGTTACAGGGAGACTGGGGAACCAAAAGAGAGGGGAACCAGTTAGCGGGTGAGGGTGGAGGACTTACAAGTTAGTTACACTTTAAAATTTAATATTTAATAAAAAGCCATCTTGGGTCTTGGTTCTTTGATCGCTCTATGACTTTCTTTATGCTGTCAAATGCTGGGTGTACTGTGATCTCCCACCCTAACGCGGATCCTGTGTGGGCCCGCATCGGATGGAGACACAGCCCTTGTGCCCCGGCCTTGGGACGAGGGGTAAGTTGTAGACAAGGAATGTCTCGACCCGGTCAAGGACCAGGACCAAGAAGGCCCGGAGCTTAAGAGTGTGGCTCCATAGCAAATGGATCCCGGGGAAGATGCTGACGGAGCGGTGTACGCCACCTGTCCTCGCCAACCTGATATATTCAGAGGGAGTCCGGCTGCAAGAGGGGTACCGGCCCCCGACACCCGACCTTGCTACTCCATGTCCTGGTCGGGAAAGCCCGGTAGGCCCTGAGGATCCCACCGGGTATCGGAAGAAGCGGAGCTACCACCCGTACCCTTGTTCTGAGAGGAGCTCAGAGGGAGACCCGGCCTATTCGCACACACACGGACAGGAAAGGATACGGTCTGTAGTTCAGGAACACTCTGGTGTAGGGTCCCGATTGAACGCTGGACTTACTCGGAGGTTGTCGGACCCGCGTCCCTGGTGACCGCAGGACTCCGCGGGGAGCAGGGAGTCGCCTTCCTTCTGCCATCTCTAATGTGAGTAAAGCCTTGGAAGTTCACCCCTATGGCCTCCGGACTGTTTATTCTGCGCCACACCGTGTGACGCGACGCCCGTACTCTTCTACTACTACCCCCATCCTCCTGTTCCTCTGCCCTGAGGCCCTGCTCCGCCTGTGGGGAGTAGTAATAACTATGGCTGCCCTAACACCAGGCCTCAGTGGACCACAGCAGCGCTGGTGGCCTTCACCAGGTGCCACAGGTGGCGTAGTCGTAAATCAGCCACTCAACCCGGATAAGCCCGCACCATCCCTCTTTTAATGTGACGGCCCTGGGCACGGAGCGGGTCCGGGCCACGGCTGCACCCCATCTCTCCATCACAGGACCCGACTCCGAGTCCCCCATCTCCCAGGGTAAAGAAAAGGGCTTTCGAGTAGAGGCGTCACATTTTCCACCAAGAGATACAGTATTACTTTGTTTGAAGCTTAACAGTAAAAATGTTTTAACTTTTTACAACGGGCTCTGGCTCTACTAAATTGTTCCATAAGTATAAGGTCCCCATACCACCGTACCACTTCTGGCCCAGAAAGGGGTAAGCAGCAAGCCCCCATAGAGCACACACACACTCCGGGGAACTGTAATAGGTTGGATTGGGAGGCAGAAATAGGTGTCGGCCAAATCCCTCACTTACATTAATAATGCCATAGAGAACGTTTAGCAAATAGAGGGACAGGGGTGAGAGGTATGCATGCAAATCTTATGGCCTCAGTTTCAAACCAAATCTGAAATGGTGTCCAACTTCCTAATGTTCTGTAAGGGTAATGTCTGCCATTCTGTTTTTTTGGAAGTCCAAAATTCTGTGTTAATTCTGTGTTAATTTCATAATATATCTTAATATATTAGAATATTTTTCTGATTTGGTTAATGATAAATTTCAGACTGCATACAGTCACCACTAGGGGAAGCTCATCACATAAGCTGCATATACTGAATATTACTTTTAACCTCTTAGTGACCGAGCCAATTTTGACCTTAATGACCAGGCCAAATTTTTGAATTCAGATCAGTTCATCAGGTAATAACTCTGGAACGCTTCAATGGATCCCGCTGATTTTTAGATGTTTTTCTATATGACAGAAAATACCCAAAAGTGACACCATTCTAAAAACTGCACCCCTCAAAGTCATCAAAACCACATTCAAGAAGTTTATTAACGCTTCAGGTACTTCACAGGAACTCAAGCAATGTGGAAGGAAAAAATAAACATTTTACCTTTTTTCACAAAAATTTTACTTTAGCCACATTTTTTCTATTTTCACAATGGTAATGACGCGCCCCCAGGGCCGTGGGCTACTCGGCAGCTGGGCCTAGGGGTGCCGGTATGGGGGATATCACGGTGGCTGGCCCGGTCCGTGACCCAGGGCGGTCAATCAAAAAGGGGGGGGATTAATTATAGGGGATTTGGAAAGTTCGTGACGCCACCTGTGGAATGCGGCTAGAGGGTGCCGCCGCTGCGGAGCAGTCTTCTGGAGCTGGTGTTACGGCAGCAAGGATGGTGTGGCTCTCCACAGGTAGAGCTAGCTCCAGGGCAGTGTAGGGGTGAATGGTGGAGGTTGGTGAGAGACGGCAGGACGGTCCCAGAGGAAAGACGGACACTCACACGGGGGTAAGCTTCAGTACCTTTACTGGTGATGATGCAGGCACGGTCCAGGGTACTCCGGACGAAGGGCGCACTTTTGGACTCTCCCCAGTGAGCGGGTATAGGGCCTCCTGATCCGTGGCTTTACTCGCTAAGCTTCTGAACTGCCTGGAGCTAGGCCTAGCTTGGTTACTGTCTCTCTCTTTCCCTTGCACCTGCTGACCTGGTCGTAGGGCCTACTCTTGGAGATCACTCTCCCTGGTCGCTGGGGCCTCCGTGACTCCTAGCCCTGGTACTGTAGTCAGCGTTTGGTAAACCTGGGACCTGTAGTCCTCCAGGGGTTCCGGTGGTCCCTACTGGGTGTGAAGGTCCCTGTAGGCGCGGACCCGGTGTCCGGTATATATCTCGGGGTGAGCCTGGTATGCTCCTCTGCCCCCTCGTTACTTCTTCCTTCTCCTCTCGCCTTCGGCCACACTCAGGGCCCTCACTCGTGCTGTAGGCCTTGGCTCGCCTAAGCACTGCAGCAGGTGTGCTGCCTCTTCGCTGCTCTCTGAGCGTCAGCACGCTCTCTGCTCAACTCTCAGCTCACTACTCACTGAACTAACTTCTCACTAACTGACTTGCCACCCTAAGATGGCTTCCCTTTATAGACCTCCTTTTATGGTGGTCCCCTACTCTACTTCCTCCACCCACACCCACTACTGGTTCTCCCTACCTTTGGGTTCCCCCCACTCCAGCCAGGGACAGGGCGCAGCAGGAAACACATTGCATCTTGCCCTTCCAGCCAGCCTGGAGCAGTGTAGTGTTGAATGCGGGTGTTGGGGTTCCGGGCAGCACTCCCTCCTTACCTGAGAGAAGGAGACACCACACCTCTGGGTGAGGTGCAGTACCTCTGTGGCGACTGAACCCTCAGGGGCGCCACAGTAACAGGATAAAATGGACCACAAAATTTGTTGTGCAATTTCTCCTGAGCATGCCAATACCCCATATGTGGGGGAAAACTGTTGTTTGGGCGCACGGCAGGGCTCAGAAGGCAAAGAACACGTTTGACTTTTTGAATGCAAAAATCGCTGAAATTGAGAGCGGATGCCATGTCGCGTTTGGAGATCCCCTGATGTGCCTAAACAGTGGAAACCCCCCCAAGTAATCCCAGTTTGGAAACTAGACTCCTCAAGGAATGTATCTAGATGGGTGGTGAGCACCTTAAACCCCCAGGTGCTTCACAGAAGTTTATAACATAGAGCCGTGAAAATAAAAAAAATTAATTTTTTCCACAACAAAATGTACTTTTAGCCCAAAATTTTTTATTTTCACAAGAATAGCAGGAGAAAATGGACCCCATAATTTGTTATGCAATTTCTTCTGAATGCGATGATATCCCATATGGGGTCAAAAACTTCTGTTTGGGCACATGACAGGGCTAGGAAAGGAAAAAGCACTATTTGTCTGAAATAAATTGTGAATGCCATGTCACATTTGGAGACCCTTTCAAATGTGAAAACAGCAAAATAAGAAAAAAAACACAAGTGACCCCATTTTGGAAACTAGACCCTCAAGGAATTCATCTAGGGGTGTATGGAGCATTTTTAACGTAAAGGTAATTCACAAAACTTTATAACATTTAGATGTGAGAACAAAAAAAAATTTTCCCGCTAAAATGATGTTTTAGCACCAAATGTATAATTTACACGAGGGGTAATGGGAGAAATTGGACCTCAGAATTTGTTATGTGATTTCTCCCAAATGTGGTAGTACCCCATATGTGGATGTACACTGCTGTTTGAGCACATGGAGGATCGGATGGGAAGGAGCGCTACTTGACTTTTAGAACGCAGATTCCGCTTGAATAGATTGTGGGCACCATTAGCTCAGCCTCTGAAGTGCCAGAACAGCAGAAACCCCTCCAGGTGACCCCATTTTGGAAACTCCACTGCCTAAGAAATTTATCTGGGGTGTAGTGAGTATTTTGAACCACAGCCTCACTGAATTTTATAACATTGAGACATGGAAATATGAAATTTTAGTGGTAAAAATGTAATTATTGTATTTGCTGCACATTTTTTAGGTACACAAGGGTTAATAGGTGAAACTGGACTCCATAATTTATTGCGCGATGTCTCCCGAATGCGGTGATGCCCCATATGTCATCAGAAATTACTGTTAGGCCACACATCAGGGCTGAGAAGGAAGGAGCGCTATTTGGCTTTTGGAGCACAGATTTTGCTAGAATAGTTTGCAGGTGACATTTGCGGAGCCCAAAAGGTGCTGCAACAGCAGAAAACCCCCAAAGGTGACCCCATTGTAGAAATTGCACCACTGAATGAATTCATCTATGGCTGCAGTGACTATTTTGTAACATCCACTCAAGGCTTTATTCTGGAGAATTTCAAATATGCCAGTGTAGTGGTGACACAGGTACTTTAGATGCAGTGACACAGAAACACCGAGCAGCCAGTACAGGGTTAATAAACAGGGGGGATTTATTGTAACAGGGTCAATCTCCACGCAGGGAGTAACAGGGGAAATATGGGGACAACAAGGAGAGTAGCAGGTAACAGGCTATAACCGACAATCCACAGTTTGGCTAGATATAGCAGAGTCGAAACGGTTGTAATCGTCAGTTTTACATTTAGCTGACTCTTGTTCCCCACAAGGCCGTTGCCAGCTGATGCCGGTTTTCTTCTTGCTTCCCCGCCTAAACAATGCTCCGTCTTCTGGCGGCAGCGGGCGGTCTCCGGTTTGACCCGCAGAGCGCCTAGTCCATAACACTGCACCTCACTTGTTTGGCTCCACGGACCCTGCGTCTCTTCTCCCTCTAGTCGGGCTTGACTCCAACTGTCCACTGCCTGCTTTCCCGCACAAAACTCCTTTTTCTCCCTCTTCCTAGACACGCGTGCAGCTCCGCGGTCACCTGACCCCTGAGCTCTCAGTCTGTCTTCCCCCTGCAACCAGAGGCACGGCCCCGGCAGTTCCGGATCCCTTGTTCTCAAAGTACTTACACCCCGGTCTTCCCCCTTAAATAGTGCCCATACATTGTGCCCCCATAAATTGAAGCACCCCCATATATTGTACCCAGTTTGTGCTTCTGGAGACATGCACCCTGTAAATTGTTAAGTCCTCTCTCCCCACTACAATAATGCCAAACATGTGGCCGCTTACTGCGGTTTAGGCACAGTGGGGCTCAGAAGGAGGGGGCATTGGATTTGGGAGCGCAGATTTCACTGGATTTTATTTGATGGGGCGGGAGCCGTCGCTTTTCCTGAGTCTTTGTTCTGTCAGTAACTCGGAACCCCCTATAGTTCCAGTCACAGATGACAGACCTGAGTGGGAGCTGGTTTTGTGCAGGATATATTAGGGTTTTATTGGTAACATTTTGGGGTACATAATATTTTTCGATCACTTCCAGAATAAGGCTGGGATCACATTCTTGTGTTCTACACTGAGCACTTACCTTGGGGTTTCCATGTAAACCCCACAAAAATGCGATTCAGACGAAACCCCTGACGGAACCACCTACCATAGTGAGGCAGATGGAGACACTTTGGGCTTTGTTTGGCGTCTGTTTTGGTGGTATCCATCTTTTTAGGCGTACACTTGTGCGCTAAAAAGACACCTAAAATGATGGGACACCGCCAGAACACAGACCAGTCCAAAGGTACTCCATCTGCTTCATAATAGAGAGGTTCTGTCCCAGGTTTTGTCTGAATCACGTTTTTGGGGAATATATACGGAAACCCCAACGTAAGCGCTCAGCGAAGAGTGCAGGATAAATGTGAGCTGAGCCTTATTCCGATTTTTTGGAGGCACAATGAACAAATAGACAGCAGTACCAGAATAGTTCTTATTTTTATTTTTGTGCAGTTCACCGTGCGGTATAAGTGATAAGGGAAATTTATTCTTTTGGGTCGGTGTGATTACAGCGATACCAGATTTATATCAGGTTTTTTTAGGTTTTGCTGCTATCATACTGTAAAAATGCTTTTTTATAAAATATATTTTTTTTGTTGCTATATTCTGAGAGCTGTAACTTTTTTATTTTTTGCTGAACAGCACTGTATGAGGGCTTATTTTTTGCAGGACAAGTTGCAAATTTTTGTACCACTTTGACGCACATAGTCATTTTTGATCGTTTTTTATTCCGATTTTTCAGCCAGAATGAACAAAAAACAGCAATTCGATTATTGTTTTTCTTTTTTTCTTTTTGCGCCGTTCACCGAGTGGTAAAAGTGATAAAACCGAATTGTTCATTGGGTCGTCACAATTACAGCGATACCAGATGTATTTATTTATTTATTTTTATGATGTGCTATTTTTACAAACGAAAAACAATATTTTATGAATTTTTATGAATTTGTTTTTGCATCATCATATTCTGACAGCTGTAAAGTTTTTAATTTTTTGCCAAATGAGCCATATTAGGGCTTGTTTTTTTTGGGACATTTTGGCGTTTTCATGTATACCATTTCTTTTACATATCACTTTTTGATCACTTTTTATTCACTTTTTTGTGAGTCAGTATGATGAAAAAGGGACATTTTTGGCTAGTTTTTTTTTTTTTTTTTTGCGGCATTCGGCAAACAGAATAAATAACATGCTGGTTTTATAGAGCAGGTTGTTCCGGACGCGGCAATACCAATTATGTGTACTTTTTTTTGTTTATTTCTGTTTTATCACAAACATTGCATTTTGAGTGTCGAAACGGATTTTAGTGATTTGTCTGCGCTTTTTTGTGTGTTTTTTTTTTACTTTTTTACATATTTTATTTCACTTTTTTTACTTTTTCACTAAGTCCCACCGTGGAACATGTATAATTTTTATTTTGATTGCTGATCTCCCAGCTTATTGCTGGATCTCACAGGCCAGCGTACCCTGAGATCATCACATGACTTCAGGGTACCATGGTAACCTTTGGGACTCACGATTCTCATTGCGGGGGTCCGATGATTACTAAGGGGGCCTTATCACAACTTAAATACCACTGTCGCGATTGACAGAGGTATTTAAGGGGTTAATCGGCCCTGATCGGTCTCAAAACTGGCCGGAGCCGATACTTCAGGGTGTCAGCTGTCATGTATAGCTGACACTTCCGGGAATTGCCGCAGCCGGGAGGCGCTATTCCCCAATTGACGTTTAAGTACTATATGGCGGCTAACAGTAACAGGGTTAATACAGTATATTATGACACAGCAATACGACTAAATACAATATCTATGCAACGTTCTATTACATACACTGTGTAGTGCCTGCGTCCCTGCATGCTGCCTCTCTCCCCCAGCAGGGATGACGACTAACTCACCGCTGCGGCCCATGTCCCGCTCCCCCTTCCTTCTCTGCTGCTGTCCAGGGTGTGCGCATGGCACGCAGATCCACGGGCACTGAGCTCCTTCTCATTAGACCACAAATCCTAGATATGCGAGTCACTGGGTATACAGTGTGCTCCTCCCACTGGCCGTCTCCATTCCCTGAAGCATGGCCCTAACCCACACCCTGTACCATACGTCTGCGCTGGAAGTAACGGCCCACAGGAATGGTCCTCTGCTACATCCGGATCGTCTCCCAGATCCTCTATTGGCGCTGCTTACGGACTTCCACTGGCGCTGGTCACAGACTTCCACTGGCGCTGGTCACAGACATCTACTAGCGCTGGTCACTGACTTCTACTGGCGCGGTGCACAGATCTTCCTCACAGCTCAAGCCTTCTCTTGTATCTGATTGCTCTTGGATCCTTCTGTGGCTATGGTGGCTGTAAGCCCACCTAACAGCCACATGACCTGTCCTGGTACAATTTCTGGTGCCAACTACCTCTTCTCAGCATGTCCAGGCCTTTTATATTTAGTAACTACGACACAGGTGTCACTTGACCTGGTGTCGTCTTTAAATTCTTCCTGGTGGAACATGGGTTCTCACTATCAAGTTCCTACTACTGTAATTCTTTCTTTATTTTCACTATCGCCTTTGACCAGCAGATGGTGATGTTTGCTTGCAATTACTCAGCTAGACATCAATTTCAACTGTCTTCTTCTCTCTTGTCCACTTCCTTACACAGGCACCCATGTGTGCCCAAGTATTTTGGAAATATTGCATTCAGCTACTACGTGTATTACAGGAGTTTACTCCATCATCCACTTTTCTCAGCTCCTGCTAGGTGTCTTATTCTCTCTAACAAACTCATATATGGTATTCCAGCAACTTGCAACTACTTTCTAGCTCAGACCTGTGAATCCTCGTGCTACTGCACCCTGAACTCTGGGTGCTTCCCCATAACAAATTCAACTTTGCTAATACTAGAGCTGTTCATACCTTGATCTCTACAAGTAAGATACCTAATTATTGTCTGTCTCTGCTATTCCTATTATACTGCCTATATTCGCAGCTCTTTTGTTGTTTTGTGTGTAATCGTAGCTATGCAAGCAAGGTACTAGATTACCTTTACATCTTCTATTCCCATGTGCACTTGTAAGGGTGTGACAGAGGCTGTCATGTGCCTCTCCCTCTTTAAACTGTGTTTGTGCCAAGTGTATGGTTTATTGTATGTTTGTGACTGTAGTAATATGTGAGTCTGTGTATAGCGTATAGGAAAGCATAGGATATAGTTTAGGGTTTAGATAGTGATAGATAGAAACATTATGGCTGATAGGCAGTGGTGGGCCTATTAGTATATAAGATATAAGGCATAGTTTAGGACTTAGTTTAGGAGGTTTAGTGACTGCAGTAGGGTAGCAACGAGGATGTTTGCATAGCGACGGGGGGAGAGTTAGTGATTGGTCCAGTTGAAAGTGGGACGGGTTTGGGCCAGAGCAGAGTAGCGTTTTTTTCAGTTAGTGAGTTAGTCAGTCAGAGATAGAGAGCTGGTTGAAACATTAAAGTATGTGCAGGAGGGGCAACTGAGAAAAGTGACAAAGGTCAGGGCCAGTGGGCTGATGGTCAATAGTGATGCAGAAAGAGGAAAAGAAAGAGAGAAGCAGCATTATGGAAACGGAAGCGGCCAACTTCAGGGAATCTTTCCTAAACGTCTGAGGCCTATGGCCTGTAAAAAGTATGGAGTAACCAGCCTTACTTTTGTCCCAAGAAGAGAAAACAGATGGGGATGCCCAGATAGGAAGCGGGACCGTGTTTTTGGAAGCTGCGGAGCAGGGTGGAATATCCCTGAGGAAGGAAGGGCTAGAAAAGAGAGGGATAAGCAGGTGGCTAAAACTGTGACTGCTGCATCACATTATACTGTAACAGTGACCAAAACTGAACTGAAGGAGTTAAGTAAAATGGTTTTGTTAAGAAAGAATCAAGAGTCTAAGCTTGACTGTGTACCTGCCTCTGAAAAAGTGACCGAGTATCAGATGAGGCTCTCAACGGAAAACGTAAGTGTTATCTACTACACAGCCCACACGACGAATAGGACTTTATCTTTTATTTGTGGGGTGTCAGGGTGTGGGAGGAGAACAGCAGCCCATTGCCACAACTACCACCCTGCGCACCTCACACATTTGCATACCTGGCTCTGCTTCACCTGGTGATTCCTGCTCCCATTGTTATCTGCTGTCTTGCATACTACACTGTCCTGGTCCTCACTTATCTACTAGCTGCTTCATCGCCTCGTGTCCGTGTTGCTCACCCTGATCTACATTTCAAAAACTCCACCTAATATATGACTGTACCAGTACATTTAAAAAGACTTGTTACTTGCCATAAATATATAATGTTTTTATCTGGTGTATCTGACACGCCCCCTGGGCCGTGGGGTACCCGGTGCTGGGCCAGTAAATGCTGGGGAATGTCACAGTGGTGGTGACCTGGTCCATGACCCAGGGCGGTCAATAAAAGGGGTTATGGATAGGGGATTTATAGTGTTTTTATAGAGTTTGTGACGCCACCTGTGGAATGCGGCTAAAGGGAGCCGCCGCTGCGGAGCAGTCCTCTGAAGCTGATGTTACTGCAGCAGGGATGGTGTGGCTCTCCACAGGAAGAGCTAGCTCCAGGGCAGTGTAGTGCAGGGGTTGATGGCGCAGCAATAATCAGTCCACAACTTAATGGCAGTTTACTCTTGTCTTTACTGGTGGTGATTAGACAAGCCGGGACTAGGGTACTGGCTAGAAGTGGAAGTCTGGGCAGCCTGGAAGCAAGTAAAGAATCCTCCTTGCCAAGGTGAAGTTGTAAGCCTTCCCTTTCCACTAAACTCTTTGGCCCTGCTGCTTGTAGCTGTGCGGTGGCCCTCGTCCCTGAGTGTAACGTTTCTGTGCTCACCCGTATGGCAGGCAGCTCGGGCCTTGCTGGTGCGTCGCTCCCACGTGGCGGTGCTGGACCCTGCGGTGCTGCTGAGCCTCCCGGCATGTGATGGGGCCAGGAGACCTGCAGTCTCCTGCCCTCCGGTTTCTGTGGCTGGGCCTTCAGTGCCCCACAGCCTCGGAATCCGGTGTCCAGTTCTTCTGTGCTGTACTTCTGGGGTGAGCTGCCACGCAGCTCCAGTCCCCAGCTCCTCTCTCCTCGACGTCCTCGCTTTCACTCCTCACACTAAGACTGACTAACCCCGCCCCCAGATCCCAGTTGCCAAGGGGAGGAGCTCCCCTTGCTGGTCTGGAGCCATGAAAGTGGTGCATGCTTAGCAAAACCTGGCTAGGGGACCCCTGCTTGCTTCCAGGCATGGCATTACCTCTTTTGAGGGAAGCAATGCCACTGTGGCAACCGGACCCCTGGGGTGCCACATATCTGCTGTTGTTTTTCTTCTGTTCCTGCGTCCTGTGTCCAGATGTTTGAGTTGAGATGTGAGAGTAGAGTGAAGTTGACCCTCGTTTTTTTTTTATCTAACTCCTTCAGTGATACAACTGTAATAGTGGGGAAGGGCGTAGCCTTCCCTTGGTACTGAGATAGTTAAAGGAAGTGTCCCTGAGGTCAGACCTCCCTCTCTGTGGTAGACCAAGCTAAGGGGGTTAGCTTTAGTGGTCCAGTTAGTAGAGTAGAGGGGGAACTCAGTGCCTTATCAAGCCTAGAGAGATATAAAGCTTGTTCCTGGTATAATTCCTTCTGGGCTGTAGTACCTGAAAACAGCCACAAGATGCCACTGTTCTGGGTGCAGATGTCAGGTTGAGTCTGCCAGCAAAGTTATAGACAGTGATGGGTTAAAGTTCTGTGATGACAGCTCACTGAGGGTGGGCATATTAGGAAAGTCTCTGTTTAGTTTCCAGAATCAGGAAGTGATTCTTCAGTACGAGTTGAGACCGCAAGTTGTTCAGACAGCCTGATTATAGTGGCTGCTAGGGTAGACGGGAGCTCCGTACCCTCAGACAGTGGGATCCCAGTGTGCAAGTCTCCCCACACAAGAGCACGAGTCCTGTCAGCCCGCCGGAGAAACTCATCAAAGCGTAGTGAGGACACGGGGGACTTCTAGTCTGCAGGAAGCAGAGGAAGCTAAATAGGACTCCAGGCTAAGACGTGGGGGAGAGATATCGGATCCAGGTCACTGTCAATACAGAGGAGTCTCTTGGGCCAGGGATTATAGCCACAGAGATGCTCCACTTAAAGAGGGAACCAGGGCTGAAGCAGTTAACAGCGCCTGTGAGAGAGATGATTGCCTGTCGGGCCTTATCCATTATATCTGACTGTAAATATTGTATATATTCCTCTTCCCCAAGTAAAGTCCAAGTTCTGGTTAAGAACCTCGTGTCCTCTGAAATTATTGCTGCCCTGGTCCCAGAAGAAAATTGCCTGGAGACAGCCGCGATCGGATGGCTTGAAGTAAGTGAAGAGCACTACATACACAGCCACACTTCAGAGGGAGGACACGTATTGTCTGTAGGGTGCCATAGCGAGAAGGGGCTACAGCTCGCTCACGACTACCTCGCTGGGGCACCTTACACAACAGCCCCTCATTATCACCTTGTGCTTCCCACAAGATTGTTGGAGAGGACACATATCAATTGTTCATTTGGAAAAAGTGGTGCAAGTGTTTTAACAAAGAACTCCTAATATCGGGGTCCTTGACTAATAATTCATTTATTTGCCAGAGGCAGGCTCGTGTTCAGGGATGTTGTACACTTTCTTTATGAATTGTGGTACTTCATTAGTGAAGTGCTGACCTGAAATAATTAGGAGATATCCCCAGAAGGGGAAAAACCTTCTCCTACCTCTTCTCCAAAAAATAGAAATTTTAACTTTTTAGGCAGGCCAAGTAGGCCCCCGGGGGCAGCTGAACTATATAGTGCAACCTGTATGAGGTATAAAGATTATTTTTTGTACCATATTTTTTTTACTTCCTCCAGCTGTTGCACTGGGATACACTGGCATTCCATTTAACCAGATACACATGGTAGACCTCTTGCGGTTTTGAAGGGGGGAACAGTCTGAGGGCATAATTTTACTTATTCTTGCCCTTAGATCCAGACATTTTGTCCGAGACGTGTACAACCTGTACATTTTAATGCTCATGTGGCATTTTATACCAGAATTTCACCCTGCCTCTGAATTGCTCCAGGATCTTCTTAATGGCAATTTTTTTTCAAGGGTGTAGATTTGTAAACATTTTTTAAGTAAAATATTAACAAGGGGTTGAATTGCAAAAGACGGACAAAAACTGGGGTAATTTTGGCTTGGTGATAGGTAATAGGGACCGCTATTACAACTAAGCCATTTCTCAACACATTGAGGGTGACAAACTACCTAACAACCGAAGGCAACACATCCATGACGACAAACTACCTAACAGCCGGAGGCAACACATTGACAACGACAATGTACCTAACCTATCCAACTGAAGCTACCCATGGATATCTGATTACTGAGGGAAAAAAATCCCCAAAAAGCTCCCTCATGCAATGTGAGGGGGCGAGGTTGATCACTGAGGGACAGAAGAGGCAATCGAGGAGTTATTATGGGTGTTTGACTCTGTGAGGGCACAGAGAAAAGCACTGCCTCTCATCCTCATCTCTGTTACTTTTCAAACTGAACACAGCCTGTAATGGAGCTTCTGTGGCAGTTTCTTTACACCGGTTTCTTTATACCGTGCTGTGATTGGTGGATCTGGTGCGCCCTGGGCCTCTACTTAATTGTTCGTTGCAGTGCAGAAACTCAGCCTAAGGCACAAAGGCAATTACTGTAAGTCGTGGTGCCCATAGGAGTTATCCTCTTAATAACCGGGCAGTTTTTATTTTTGTCTCTCCACTAGAGATTAACAATTCGATTTGCACTGCCCTTGTCTGTCATCCAGTCTGGTCCTCTGTAACATCCAGTCTTCACTCTTCTGGTGTTTATCAGACGCCACGATGTCACGTGAGGCCTAGTGACTAGATCTCAAATGACGTCACAACATGCATCGCTCCACGATGTCATGGAATCTCCGTCAGATAGATCTAGAGTCGCCCAGGATGCCGGGGACCGAAGTGAAGAGAGTGCCAAAGAGGACCGTAGTGGACCGAGAACCCGGGCAGCCAGAATCGAGCTGCTTATCGCTACTATCTACATTTCAGTAGCATAACTGTATGACGCCATGTTTCATGTAAAAGACATGTTACTTTTTGCTTGATGTTTGTTGGGACATTCATATAGAACATTTTTAATTTTGCCACAAATATAGTAAAAAACTATTTTTGGGATTTGTTTTTTATTGTACTGAATTACATTTTCATTTTTTTATGGTCACATGGTTACCTAAAAAGTGTATTTTTTGTGTCACCTTGTGTCAGATTTTTTTTAGGGGCAGTCTGCTTTTTCCATTTTTTTTTTGTAATTACCAGCACAAGTTTTTTAATGATCTATTTATGAAACTGGGAGGACATACATGCAATTGATATAACTTTTGTTTTTGCCACAAGTATAGTAAAAGAGGACTTTTTTTCTCTACTGAGTTAATTCCTTAGGTTATTATGGTCACATAGTTGTCTAAAAATTGTAGTGTTTTTTGCCTCACATTTTGTAATTGCCTTTTTTATCACTATTTTTTTATTGGGGGGCGGGGGTGGATTCTGTGCTGGATTAATCCCGTGGAATAGCACAGTTACGTTTATATCTAAATAGTGTAGTTTTTTTTTTTGAGTATTGCATTCTTCCAATATTATTAGAATGTGTACTTTTTTTAATTTTATTAACTATTATTATTATTATTACTTATTATAACATCATTTATTCCATGGCGATTTACATGTGAAAAGGGGTATACATAATAAAAACAAGTACAATAATCTTAAACAATACAAGTCACCGATTGGTACAGGAGGAGCGAGGACCCTGCCCGCGAGGGCTCACAGTCTACAAGGGATGAGTGAGGATGCAGTAGATGAGGGGAGAGTTGGCCGTGTAGAAGTATGGTAAAACAAGAGTTACTGCAGGTTGTAGGCTTGTTGGAAGAGGTAGGTCTTCAGGTTCCTTTTGAAGGTTTCCAAGAAAGAAAAATCTTGTATGTGATTGTGGGAAGAGGAGATAAGAAGGGGAGTAGATCAGGAGATCTTGTGAGGATTGGAGGTTGCGTGCAGGTAGGTACCGGGAGACTAGGTCACAGATATATGGTTGAGACAGGTTATGGATGGTTTTGTATGCCATGGTTAGGGTTTTAAACTGGAGTCTCTGGGTAATGGGGAGGCAGTGAAGGGATTGACAGAAAGGAGAGGCCGGGGAATAAGAGGGGACAGGTGAATTAGTCGGGCAGCGGAGTTTAGGATAGATTGGAGGGGTGCGAGAGTGTTAGAAGGGAGGCCACAGAGCAGGAGGTTGCAGTAGTCGAGGCAGGAGGTGATGAGGGCATGCACTAGGGTTTTTGCAGATTCTTGAGTAAGGAATGTGTGGATCTGGGAAATATTTTTGAGTTGGACTTGGCAGGAAGTGGAAAGGGCTTGGATATGTGGTTTGAAGGAGAGATTAGAGTCCAGGGTTACCCCGAGCCAGCGAACTTGTGGGACTGGGGAGAGTGGACAGCCATTTACTTTAATGGATAGGTCTGTTGAGGGGGTTGAGTGAGATGGGTGAAAAATGATGAATTCTGTTTTATCCATGTTAAGTTTTAGAAATCTAGCAGAGAAGAAAGATGAAATAGCGGACCAAAATTGTAGGATTTTGGTTAGTAAGGAGGTGATATCAGGTCCAGAGAGGTAGATCTGTGTGTCATCAGCATAGAGATGATACTGAAAGCCGTGAGACTCTATGAGCTGTCCCAGGATGAAGGTGTAGATGGAGAAGGGCAGGGGTCCTAGAACTGAGCCTTGGGGGACACCGACAGATAGGGGGCAAGATGAGGAGGTAGTGTTTGAGTGGGAGACGCTGAATGTCCAGTCTGTTAGGTATGAAAACATCCAATATAAGTCTGTGATGCCAAGAGATGAGAGAATCTGTAGTAAGAGGGAATGGTCCGCTGTGTCGAAGTAAGAGGAAAGGTCCAGGAGAAGGAGGACAGAGTAGTGTCGCTTGGATTTTGCTGTTAGTAGGTCATTGGTGACTTTAGTCAGGGCAGTTTCAGTAGAATGGTGCAGTCAGAAGCCAGATTGTAAGCATTCAAAGAGGGAGCAGGAGGAGAGGTGGGAGGACAGTTCAAGATGAATGTTTTGTTCCAGTAGTTTTGAGGCATAGGGGAGATGTGATATGGGGCAATAGCTAGACACAGAGGATGGGTCAAGGGAGAGTTTTGTGAGGATGGGTGTAATCGAGGCATATTTGAAGCATAAGGGGAAAACACCAGTTGTTAGTGATAGGTTGAAGAGCTGGGTTAGGGTTGGAATGAAGACTGCGATGACGTTTGGGATGAGGTGGGATGGATTTGGGTCAAGTGCACAGGTGGTGAGATGTGATCTTGAGACTAGAGAGGACTCTTGATCTTCAGTAATGGTGAAGAAGCTGATTATGAAGGAGGGAGGCTGAGTATGAGGAGGGGCTGTAGCCTAAAGCTTTCTCTAATTGTATCGATCTTCTGCTTGAAGAATGAGGCAAAGTCTTCAGCTGAGATGAGAGGAGAGGGAGGAGGTGCTGGGGGACGGAGGAGAGAATTGAAAGTGTTAAATAGCTGTTTAGGTTTGTGAGAAAGGGAGGATATGAGAGATGAGAAGTAAGTTTGTTTTGCTGCAGTGATTGTGTACTTGAAAATGGTGAGGGACTGTTTGAATGTGATGAAGTACTTGTTGGAGTGGGATCTTTTCCATCTCCGCTCAGCAACCTTGAAGCCGGCCTCAGTTCTTTAGTCAGGCTGGTGTGCCATGGTTGCCTGTTGATTGTGCGAGTTTTGGTATGTGTGAGGGGGAACCAATTCGAGAGCTGCAGCTGTTGTGGTGTTATATAAAGCAGCAGCATCTACATTGTGTAAGGAACCTACAGTACAGACCAAAAGTTTGGACACACCTTCTCATTTAAAGATTTTTCTGTATTTTCATAACTATGAAAATTGTACATTCACACTGAAGGCATCAAAACTATGAATTAACACATGTGGAATTATATACTTAACAAAAAAGTGTGAAACAACAGAAAATATGTCTTATATTCTGGGTTCTTCAAAGTAGCCACCTTTTGCTTTGATGACTGCTTTGCACACTCTTGACATTCTCTTGATGAGCTTCAAGAGGTAGTCACTGGAAATGGTTTTCACTTCACAGGTGTGCCCTGTCAGGTTTAATAAGTGGGATTTCTTGCCTTATAAATGGGGTTGGGACCATCAGTTGTGTTGTGCAGAAGTCTGGTGGAAACACAGCTGATAGTTCTACTGAATAGACTGTTAGAATTTGTATTATAGCAAGACAAAAGCAGCTAAGTAAAGAAAAACGAGTGGCCGTCATTACTTTAAGAAATGAAGGTCAGTCAGTCCGAAAAATTGGGAAAACTTTGAAAGTGTCCCCAAGTGCAGTTGCAAAAACCATCAAGCGCTACAAAGAAACTGGCTCACATGAGGACCGCCCCAGGAAAGGAAGACCAAGAGTCACCTCTGCTTCTGAGGATAAGTTTATCCGAGTCACCAGCCTCAGAAATCGCAGGTTAACAGCAGCTCAGATTAGAGACCAGGTCAATGCCACACAGAGTTCTAGCAGCAGACACATCTCTTCAACAACTGTTAAGAGGAGACTTTGTGCAGCAGGCCTTCATGGTAAAATAGCTGCTAGGAAACCACTGCTAAGGACAGGCAACAAGCAGAAGAGACTTGTTTTGGCTAAAGAACACAAGGAATGGACATTAGACCAGTGGAAATCTGTTCTTTGGTCTGATGAATCCAAATTTGAGATCTTTGGTTCCAACCACCGTGTCTTTGTGCGACGCAGAAAAGGTGAACGGATGGACTGTATGTGCCTGGGTCCCATCGTGAAGCATGGAGGAGGAGGTGTGATGGTGTGGGGGTGCTTTGCTGGCGACACTGTTGGGGATTTATTCAAAATTGAAGGCATACTGAACCAGCATGGCTGCCACAGCATCTTGCAGCGGCATGCTATTCCATCCAGTTTGCGTTTAGTTGGACCATCATTTATTTTTCAACAGGACAATGACCCCAAACACACCTCCAGGCTTTGTAAGGGCTATTTGACCAAGAACGAGAGTGATGGGGTGCTACGCCAGATGACCTGGCCTCCACAGTCACCAGACCTGAACCCAATCGAGATGGTTTGGGGTGAGCTGGACCGCAGAGTGAAGGCAAAAGGGCCAACAAGTGCTAAGTATCTCTGGGAACTCCTTCAAGATTGTTGGAAGATCATTTCTGGTGACTACCTCTTGAAGCTCATCAAGAGAATGCCAAGAGTGTGCAAAGCAGTCATCAAAGCAAAAGGTGGCTACTTTGAAGAACCTAGAATATAAGACATATTTTCAGTTGTTTCACACTTTTTTGTTAAGTATATAATTCCACATGTGTTAATTCATAGTTTTGATGCCTTCAGTGTGAATGTACAATTTTCATAGTTATGAAAATACAGAAAAATCTTTAAATGAGAAGGTGTGTCCAAACTTTTGGTCTGTACTGTATGTCTGCAAGAGGTAGAAGGTACTTAGAAAGTGAGTGTAAATCAAGGTGTTTGAGATTTCTGGGAGGGTGTGCAAGTTTGTGGAGTGGGGATTGTGCACTTGGAGAGGAGAGGGAAGAGCATGTGAGTAAGTTGTGGTCAGACAGAGGAAACTTTGCTAGTGATGAAAGGATCATGGATGTATGTATTTCCTTTTATAACCTATTTTCTTACTTCTATTCCTAGAGGTGAATATTGTAGGACTTGGCAGCTCTGACAAGTTGTCCATCATCAGAGGTTGTCCCGGTCTTCCAGGACCATCCGGACATAAAGGAGACCCTGGAGCAGCCGGACTAACTGGTGATTGCTATTCCTATTTTTTTGTGGCTTTCTGTAGAGATGTATTTTCACATTTTATTTTTTGCAGCTACTTCCATTTGTGTAACGAATAAAGTTTGATTTGCTAGCGCCTAGTGCATGCATGTGGGCTGTCATGTGGATTTTCCTACCACAATGTAAGAATTTGTTTATCTTATGGGATACAGTGGCGACCAAAAGTTTTGCTTTTTTTTTAAAGTGTGATTACTTCTGTCTGGTTGTTGTGATGCCATTTTCCTGGTGATTTTAGTAAACCGGAAGCAAATGGTTGTCAGCTATAAGGACGAAAATTGTGTTTGACATTGTTTTATCCCTTAATGTTTTAGTTATCAACATTTGCTGGGCCAAATGTTTTGCATATTTTGTCATGGGTAGTCGTATTTTGGCTAATTTTTTTATTTTTTTTCCTATGTGTGTGTGTTTTTAGGTTAAAACCTGGCAAAAACAAAGCCAAATTTATCACCAGATGTCAGGAAGCTTATTATTCTGAGAGTGAAGTCGGGCAACAGGCAAAATGAGGTACCTATGGAATTCACCTGTTCTCAGAGTCAAGTGTCACGTATATTAAAGAAAGAAAGAAAAAGAAGGTTGTGGAACAACTGACAAACCTAGACGTGGACGACCAGAGAAAACGTCCTCCAGAGTTGATCACATTATTAAGAAAAATTCCGTATCTGATGTCCATAAAAATGCCTTACAGATTTCGCATGAAATGAATGAATAGTATGGGGTAAAAGTGAGTCGCCAAACTGTGGTGTGACGGCTAAGAGCAGTAGGGCTGAATGCACGAGTTCCAGTCAAGACGCCTTTCATCTCTGAAAAGAGCAGGAAGATCTGACTTGAGTTTGCCAAAGAACAAAGAACACAGCCAATGGAAAGAGACAGATTGGTCTAAGGTGTTGTGGTTGGATGAATCCAAGTTCAATTTGTTTGGTAGCGATGGCAGCACTATATATATTGCCCAATTGGAAAGCGTAATGATGGAAGGTACCAAACACCTACAGTGAAACATGGAGGAGGCAATGTCATGGCTTGGGGCTGCTTTTCTGCATCTGCCATTGGCCCTCTGCATAGAATTGATGGAAATATGAAAACTACCATGTACAAGGATATACTAGAGAATATAACGCTAGCACATGGTAAAACCAAAGTAAGCAGGGGATGGAAATTCCAGCAAGACAATGATCCTAAGCACACATCCAATTTAGTCAGAAATTGGATAGCAAAGAAAATTGTTCACCTGTTGCAATAGCCAAGCCAATCACCTGATTTAAACCCTATAGAGCACCTTTGGGATGAGTTAGGGTGACAAGTTGGGGCCTGTATCCATAGCAATAAAGATGGATTGTTTGCAGATTTGCAAATGGAGTAAGATCCCTCAAGATGTCTTGAATACCCTGGTGGCTTCAATGTCCCCGTCGGTGTGGTGCAGTAATTAAAGCAAGAGGTTATGCTACAAAATACTAAGTTATGGCATTGTAAGCAATGAATTACTCTCTATGTTGTGATCAATAAATAGTAGATGCAAAACTTATGGCAGTCAGTTTTCTTTAATTAAATGACCATACCTATATTCAAAAGCATTTTGGTTAAAATTAAGGTCTTGTATGATGACAACTTCATGCACTTTCAATTCATCACCGGGGAAATGGCATCACAACAACCAGACAGACGTAATCACACTTTTTTTAAAAAAATGCAAGACTTTTGGTCGTATATGTACCCCATTATGGTGCTGGGTTTTGCCACCATAGACAGGAGGGCATAGTGCCATGTTTGCCTCCATTCCCCTCATCTTTATAACCTCTAGACCCCTTCATTTCCTAACAAGATAATTTTCCAATGTAGTTCTCTCTACCAAATATCAAAGGGAGTGCCCACACTACTAAGACCCCATAGTGTCCACATGGGCTGGTCCTATGGCAAATACACGCTTGGTGGGAATATACGGACATAACACACCCAAGACTCATAGAATTGGAGATTAGTAAGAGGAATGGCCATATCTGTAGGGGGGGACCAGGCGATCAGACAGTTCTTCATTGCCTCAAAAATGGATGACAATGGTGGCCTTCTTTCTCCATCCTTTGAGCTTAGCTGTGAGGGCCGTAAAATTCAGCAGGGTAATCTTCAGCAGATGTGCTGGCTTAGTGTTCATGAAAACTTCTTATGTTTTCCAGGAATCGATGGAAAGCCAGGAAAAGCCGGACCCCAAGGAGAAAAAGGTGATGTGTAAAATTATCGGGGTCATCTTTAATAGAGGTCATCTCCAACCGGTGGCTTTCCAGCTACTTAGAAACTACAACCCCCAGCATGCCCTGACAAACATAGGACACTCTAGATGTATTACAAATTTGGGCACATTGAGTACCCACAGCAGATATAACATGGATCCATTGCACAGCCATATGCACAGGTCTGCCTGGGCTACAACAGGACTTATTGTGGCAAATGACTTCAGAAAATCCAAAATAAGTGATACGTCTTTAACTTCCTTGGTCAGGTGAAGCTGGGAAGACCGGAGACATTGGAATAAAAGGAGAAAAGGGACAACGTGGAACCTCAGGAATAACAGAAGAATATCGTGAGTAGAGACATCTGGAATATGATAGATTGCACTGCTCCATTATCACACACTATGAGGGGGGTCTAGATTACATGCATTGCATACTGGGGTTCTAAAATCCTCATTCTGCCTAATCAGATGCTCAGACACTTGCTCTTTTCCTCCCCCATGCTTTACACCGCAGCTCTGTTTACTGTGTATAAAGCTCTCCAACACTTTATTCTTTTTTATATTATTCCAGGTTCCAGGGATTGCAAGGAGCTGCAAGAGCGGGGAGAAGTATTAAGTGACTGGTATACAATATTCCCTGACGGAAAGACCCCCCTGAAGGTGCTGTGTGATATGCACACAGATGGAGGAGGCTGGATCGTAAGTCAGTGGAGAGTTTACTTGATTTGATGGTAGTCAGGGTTACGGATTAAGCCGCTAAATAATTCACAAACAAGATTAAGGCATTGTTTGGTTTCACAAAGAAAAACCAAAGACAAGCAAAATATACAAGTAACTGGAAGTAAATGGGTAAATCGCACAGTGCAAAAATAATAATAAATAATGAAGGGTATTTAGTTAACATAATTTTGATCAAAATAATGTAAAAGCAATCCCGCCATGTCACGGCAACCCTTATGGGACAGTCCTAACACTAATATTAAAACCTTACCATTTGTCAAGTGACGTACATATCGATAAGGGCAGAGAGACTGTCATGTATTTCATAAGCTGCCCAGTGAATTTGATACGAACCCTATAATACTTCATTTCTCCTGTGGTGGCGCTACTGGGAAGTTAAACATTCGCTTCCAGGTTCAACTACAAATTACAGACGATCACCAATCTTAGAATGCATAAGAATTATGGCCGGAGCATGGGGGGAGGACAATGGGCAGCATGAATGAAGGTCTGGAGAAGGAGGACAGGGATAAGGAGGGGTGTGGAGAAGATTTAGTAATGATGCCACTTTCCCAATTGCTGATCTTTCCTCTTCTATTCCAGGTTTTCCAGAGGCGCTCGGATGGTTCGGTGGATTTCTTTCGTGATTGGAATGCATACAAGATTGGATTTGGGAACCGCATGAATGAGTTCTGGTTGGGGAATGAAAATCTTTACAAAATCACATCCTCAGGTAACGCTCAAGAGAGGAACATGTACAGTACAGACCAAAAGTTTGGACACACCTTCTCATTTAAAAAATTTTCTGGATTTTCATGACTATGAAAATTGTACATTCACACTGAAGGCATCAAAACTATGAATTAACACATCTTAGTGCTTAGCACTTGTTGGCTCTTTTGCCTTCACTCGGCGGTCCAACTCACCCCAAAGCATCTCGATTGGGTTCAGGTCTGGTGACTGTGGAGGCCAGGTCATCTGGCGTAGCACCCCATCACTCTCCTTCTTGGTCAAATAGCCCTTACACAGCCTGGAGGTGTGTTTGGGGTCATTGTCCTGTTGAAAAATAAATGATGGTCCAACTAAACGCAAACCGGATGGAATAGCATGCCGCTGCAAGATGCTGTGGTAGCCATGCTGGTTCAGTATGCCTTCAATTTTGAATAAATCCCCAAGAGTGTCACCAGCAAAGCACCCCCACACCATCACACCTCCTCCTCCATGCTTCACGATGGGAACCAGGCATGTAGAGTCCATCTGTTCACCTTTTCTGCGTCGCACAAAGACACGGTGGTTGGAACCAAAGATCTCAAATTTGGACTCATCAGACCAAAGCACAGATTTCCACTGGTCTAATGTCCATTCCTTGTGTTCTTTAGCCCAAACAAGTCTCTTCTGCTTGTTGCCTGTCCTTAGCAGTGGTTTCCTAGCAGCTATTTTACCATGAAGGCCTGCTGCACAAAGTCTCCTCTTAACAGTTGTTGTAGAGATGTGTCTGCTGCTAGAACTCTGTGTGGCATTGACCTGGTCTCTAATCTGAGCTGCTGTTAACCTGCGATTTCTGAGGCTGGTGACTCGGATAAACTTATCCTCAGAAGCAGAGGTGACTCTTGGTCTTCCTTTCCTGGGGCGGTCCTCATGTGAGCCAGTTTCTTTGTAGCGCTTGATGGTTTTTGCAACTGCACTTGGGGACACTTTCAAAGTTTTCCCAATTTTTCGGACTGACTGACCTTAATTTCTTAAAGTAATGATGGCCACTCGTTTTTCTTTACTTAGCTCCTTTTTTGTTGCCATAATACAAATTCTAACAGTCTATTCAGTAGGACTATCAGCTGTGTATCCACCTGACTTCTGCACAACACAACTGATAGTCCCACTTATTAAACCTGACAGGGCACACCTGTGAAGTGTGTCCTGTCCTGACAATAAAGCCAGGCCATTGAAATACATGTCTATGTTCATTACACATTCTTATGTATTGAGCTTTGTTTGTTTGGTAACAGCACCATCTGCTGACCATTTAATATAAATGTTTTAGTTTCAGTTTGCAATGTATTTTGGGAGTTTCTGAGGCATTCTCGGAATATTGCAATGCATTGTGGACTTGATATTATGACACTGCAGAAATACCAGCAGCCATTTCCTGCATTCTCTTGAAGAGGTATCAGACCACTCATCTCCTGTCTTATGCTCCTCAAACAGCCTGTCCTAAGCATAGTTGGTAAGCTACTATCTATGTGTTAGTATGCAGTGTAAGAGGTACAATGCACATTAGAAGTATGTTGATGTATTAAATAGGTGTCATCAGTTTGTATTACCTCATGTTACACTGTATTGCAGATTACCTGTATCTATGTATTGTACAGTATATTTTCTGAATACCTTGTTATTATATCCTATAGTTTCACCCTTTCCTGTCAAATCTACAATCAATAAAAGAAGGTTACAAGTTCACAGCCTCTCTTTTTCTTAAAGAAGACAGGATGTCTCACTGCACACCGTGCTATCGTGTGAGGACAGAATAGTGAAACAACTGCTAAGAATAAGCTCAGATGATCTGACTATATGACGCCCGCAATTATCCACGTGGAGCCCGCAACGGATATCGCAGCTGTCTTCTAACGGTCACATCATGTCTGAAGGACGAGCATCCTCTACCAAGACGAGATCACGAGTTGGTTCCTCAAAGGCATCATCCGTCAGCAATGCCGCCGCCATTGCCCGCGCAGAAGCAGCGAAAGCACGAGCCGCCTTTGCTGAGGAAGAGATCCAATTGAAACTACAACAAGCATCCCTGGAGGCAGAAAGAGCACGCCAACAAGCTTCCCTGGATTCACAAAGAGCAATAGAAAAGGCACGCTTAGAAGCAACGTTAGAGAGGCTTGCTATCGAGAAAGAAACAGCAGCAGCCATAGCAGAAGCTGAAGCGTTAGAGGATGCCATATCTTTTGACAGTGAACACAGCGGACGCAGCAGTGTATTAGGTCCACAGCAAGACCCTCACGATTCATTGCAGCGCACTTCAGAGTACGTCCAGCAACATTCCAAAGCAGACGGCCACCCAGACCTAAAGCCGGAGGGAGTACATTTTGTCAACAAGACAAGCCAGCCCGATTATCCGGACTGCCAGAAAGCCAGCTATCAGTTGCCCTGCCATGGACAAGAGAGTACATATAGGGGTAAGACTGAATACAATAATCTTTCTCCAGAGCAGAGGATCCAGAATTGGCCCCAACTTAGAGAGACTCCCTTTGCCTCAGAGAGGTACTACACCAGTTGGACTCAACCAGAGACGTCTAACAGGTATGACCACACAGCACACATGCACTCTGACAACACACCATCAACTGGTATCAACGCCAACCGTTCTAGAATAGACTTTGCCAAGTTCCTTGCTCGACGTGAGTTGGTCACTAAGGGACTTGTAAAGTTCAGTGATCGCGCTGAAAATTACAGAGCGTGGTGAGCCGCCTTCCAAAACGCCATCAGAGACATAGGTCTATCAAGTAGCGAAGAAACGGATCTCCTGGTAAAATCGCTAGGAAGTGAGTCTGCCGAGCACGCAAAGAGAATCAGAGACATTGATGTAAATTGTCCAGATGTCGGACTCAAAAGAATTTGGAATAGACTTGATGAATGCTACGGCTCCGTAGAGGTTATAGAAAGTGCCTTGTTTAAGAGAATAGAAGACTTTCCTAAAATAGCTAGCAAGGACTATTCAAAGCTTAGAGAGTTAACTGACTTGCTAATGGAGTTGTATGTAGCAAAAACACAAGGGGATCTTATGGGGTTGACATTTCTTGACACTGCTAGAGGTGTGAACCCCATAGTTCAAAAGCTCCCATACAACTTGCAAGACAAATGGCTTATGCATGGTTCTAGGTATAAACAAATTAACAATGTACCATTTCCTCCATTCGATGTGTTTGTAGATTTTGTCTCTGAACAAGCAAGAATTAGGAATGATCCTAGCTTTGACTTCACGCTGTCATGTGCCGGTACCTCTGTAAGTAAACCTCGTAGAGCGACTATAGAGGTCCACAAAACTAACGTTTCCTCCACAGGTTCTGTTCACAAAGAGTTCAGTTCCCGTCAAGGAGAAGATAAATCCAAGGACCCAAGCAGACAGTGTCCCCTACACAAGAAGCCACATTCCTTACTTAAGTGCAGAGCTTTCAGAGAAAAGCCATTGGAAGAACGGAAGGCCTTCCTGAAGGAGAACCACATCTGCTACAAATGCTGTTCTTCAACATCCCACTTCGCCAGGGACTGTGAGGTTAGTGCAAAGTGTGTCGAATGTGACAGCACTGGACATAATACAGCTCTACACCCTGGACCACCAACGGGGACTCTGCCCCAAGTCCAAGAGCATAGCGGGGAGCTAAAGGAAACGAATACCGATGCTCCAGCAATTACTTCTAAGTGTACAGAAGTTTGCGGAAACCTTATAGGAGGCAAATCCTGCTCTAAAATTTCCTTAGTGAGAGTTTACCCATCAAACAGAAAAGACAAAGCCGTCAAAGTATACGATATTCTAGACGATCAGAGTAACAAATCGTTAGCAAAGTCTGCCTTCTTTGATAGCTTTAATGTCAGAGGACCCAGTGCCCCTTACTCTCTGAAGACTTGTGCTGGTATTGTAGAGACAGCTGGTAGAAGAGCAACAGGTTACGTAGTCGAGTCTTTAGATGGCAAAATGTGTCTGCCCTTGCCAACCGTACTGGAATGTAATCAGATTCCCGACAACAGGTCTGAAATACCTATTCCTCAAGTAGCATAACATCATCCTCATCTGAAGCGTATAGAACGCCTGATCCCCAACCTTGATTCAGAGGCTCAGATAGTCTTACTCCTTGGGAGAGATATCCTACAAATTCACAAGGTTAGACAGCAGATCAATGGCCCTCACAACGCTCCATATGCCCAGAGACTTGACCTAGGATGGGTCATCGTAGGAGAAGTCTGTTTAGGAGGTGAACACAAACCAACAACGGTCAACAGCATGCTTACCAGTATGCTTGGGAATGGACGTCCATCTCTCCTTCAACCGTGTGAAAATCACTTCTTCATAAAAGAACTACCGCAAGGCACTTCAGCACCTAGTATCCTAGCAAGTCGTGCCTATGATGATTGCATTTGGGATGGCGACCAAGATCACCTTGGGTGTACAGTCTTCTGCAAAACGAAAGAAGACAATCGTACAGCAATGTCGTTTGAAGATAGACTGTTCCTAGAGATGATGGAGCAAGGAATGGTGGAGGACGAAAAAAGTGCTGGATTGCACCCCTACCCTTCAAGCCTCAAAGACAACGCATGCCTAACAACAGAGAACAAGTTTATAAACGATTTATCTCCCTCAGGCACAGCTTCCGTAATAAACCAGAGATGAAGGACCATTTCTTTACCTTCATGGAGAAGATATTTAAGAACGGTCATGCTGAATTAGCACCTACACTTCAAGACTCCGAAGAGCGCTGGTATCTGCCTTTGTTTGGAGTGTATCACCTGAAGAAGCCAGGTCAGATCCGGGTAGTATTTGATTCGAGTGCCAAGCATGAAGGTGTCTCATTGAATGATGTCTTGCTATCAGGCCCGGACCTAAACAACAAGCTCCTGGGAGTGCTTCTCCGTTTCCGTAGAGACTCTATCGCATTCACAGCAGACATTCAACAGATGTTCCATTGCTTCTTTGTAAAAGAACAACACAGAAATTTCTTGAGGTTCCTGTGGTTCAAAGATAATGATCCTTCCAAAGAGGTTACAGAATATCGTATGAAAGTACATATTTTCGGTAACAGTCCTTCTCCTGCAGTGGCCATCTACAGTTTGAGACGCTCCGCTCAAGAGGTAGAAGCAAAGTACGGGACAGATGCCAGACTCTTTGTAGAGAAGGATTTCTACGTGGATGATTGCTTGAAATCGATGCCTACAAATGAGACCGCGATTAGTCTTCTTAAAAGAACTCAGGACATGCTCGCTCTGTCTAACCTGAGGTTACACAAGATCGCTTCTAACAGCAAACAATTGATGGAAGCCTTTCCTCCTGAAGATCGCTCAAATGACTTGAAAAATTTAGATCTAGGCATAGACTCCCCACCAATGCAACGGAGCCTCGGCCTATTATGGGACATAAAAGCGGATACTTTCACCTTCCAGGTTAGCAGAGAAGATAGACCCTTTACTCGCAGAGGAGTGCTATCGACCATAAGCAGTTTATATGACCCACTGGGGTTTGCAGCTCCTGTAACCATCGAGGGCAAGGCCATGTTAAGAGACCTCACCAAAGAGGTGTCAAACTGGGATACTCCTCTTCCCACGAAAGAGAAAACCAAGTGGATAGCTTGGAGGAACTGCCTCACAGCCTTATCAAATCTTCGCATAGCACGCTCATATGTATCTGTACCTACTACCAAGATAAAGACACAAACACTTTGTGTGTACTCCGATGCTTCGATCAAAGCAATTGCTGCGGTAGCTTATTTAAAGACGATAGACACCAGTGGGCAATGCTTTGTAGGGTTCGTCATGAGCAGAGGAAAACTAACACTGGTCCGTGAACACACCGTACGATGCCTAGAACTTTGTGCTGCAGTGTTAGCAGTCGAGTTGGCCGAACTCGTCACCATGGAAATGAACTTGGAGATTAAAAATGTTGAGTTCTACACTGATAGCAAGATAGTGTTAGGGTACATCCATAATGAAGTGAGACGCTTCTATGTCTATGTCAACAACCGAGTGCTCAGGATCAGGAAGTCTGCTTCACCCGAACAATGGAAATATGTACCTACACATCTCAACCCTGCGGACCAAGCAACCAGATTCGTTGCTGCTAATTGCCTCAAAGACACAATTTGGTTTACAGGCCCCGACCTTTTGTATAGACCATTGGCCAGCATGTCAGAAACAGCCTTGTTTGAATTAGTAGATCCACATGCTGATATGGAAATACGCCCTCAAGTGTCTGCCTTGCATACGGAGACTTTGAACCGCCGCCTGGAATCCCAGCGATTCAGTAGGTTCTCTACCTGGAGTTCACTCATTCGTGCCATTGCCTGCCTGACCCACATAGCTCAGTCATACAAGAAAACCTCATCAGCAAAAAGGAGAAACTGCTCAGGTTGGCACCATTGTAAACTCGTTCACACAGCTCTTGATCTAGAGCAGTCAAAAAATGTAATTATCCGAGCTGTACAACATGAAAACTACGCCAAAGAAATTGACTGTGTAAACAACCAAAGACCAATGCCAAAGGATAGCGTTCTGAGGAAACTCAACCCAGTCGTTGACTGCAATGGTCTCTTGAGAATAGGAGGACGGCTTAAAGAAGCAAAAATAGATTCCGCGGAGAAACATCCCGTGATCGTTCCTGGATGACACCACATAGCTACTCTGCTTGTTCAACATTACCATGAGCGGACGAAGCACCAAGGTCGTACGTTCACAGAGGGAGTCATACAAGTAGCTGGATTGTGGATAGTTGGAGCCAAGAGATGTGTGTGCAGATTCATCTTTAACTGTGTTACTTGCAAGAAACTTTGTGGAATGGCACAAATTCCAAAGTTGGCAGATCTTCCGTAAGACCGACTTAGTACGGATCCGCCTTTCACCAACGTCGGCCTAGATGTGTTTGGTCCTTGGTCTGTGGTTGTCAGACAAACCAGAGGAAGCCACGCCAGTGGGAAACGATGGGCGATTATGTTCACTTGTCTATCCATTAGAGCCGTCCACATAGAGGTAATCGAATCTATGGATACTTCATGCTTCATAAACGCTCTCCGGCATTTCATTGCCATCAGAGGACATATTCGTTCTGACCGAGGCACAAACTTTGTCGGAGCAGTAAGAGAACTGCAACTCTCTTCCAACTTGGATGTGAATGACGTGGAAAGATACCTAAGTGTACAAGGGTGTACTTGGACTTTCAACCCACCGCATTCTTCACACATGGGAGGTGTGTGGGAGAGAATGATAGGTGTCGCAAGGAGAATCCTCGACTCGATCTTACAAGAGGGATCTACAAGACTGACGCACGAAAGCTTGACAACTTTCGTGGCAGAAGTGTCGGCTATCATAAATGCCAGACCATTAACTCCGATGTCCAATGATCCTGATGACCCAACTGTTCTCACCCCAGCCATGTTGCTTACCCAAAAGACCGAACCTAATTGCTCTCCACCCGGAGAATTTAATGTTAAAGACCGTTACAAGAGTCAATGGAGCCAAGTACAGAATCTCTCCAACGCCTTTTGTAACAAGTGGAGGAAACAGTACCTTCCTACTCTGCAACTGAGGAGAAAGTGGCAAACCAGCAAGCCTAACCTCCAGCCCGGCGATGTAGTACTAATGAAGGACTGTCAGTCTCAAAGAAATGAATGGCCGTTAGGTCTCATTACCCAAACGTTCCCGAGTAAAGACGGAGTTGTACGTAAAGTTAAAGTTAAAACAGGGAAACAAGGCGAGGCAAAATTGTTCCTCAGGCCAGTAGGGGAACTCGTCCTCTTGTTCTCGTCTGATAAACTCAATAGTGACGCCGGTTGACGTCAAGCGGGGAGTGTCCTGTCCTGACAATAAAGCCAGGCCATTGAAATACATGTCTATGTTCATTACACATTCTTATGTATTGAGCTTTGTTTGTTTGGTAACAGCACCATCTGCTGACCATTTAATTTAAATGTTTTAGTTTCAGTTTGCAATGTATTTTGGGAGTTTCTGAGGCATTCTGGGAATATTGCAATGCATTGTGGACTTGATATTATGACACTGCAGAAATACCAGCAGCCATTTCCTGCATTCTCTTGAAGAGGTATCAGACCACTCATCTCCTGTCTTATGCTATTCAAACAGCCTGTCCTAAGCATAGTTGGTAAGCTACTATCTATGTGTTAGTATGCAGTGTAAGAGGTACAATGCACATTAGAAGTATGTTGATGTATTAAATAGGTGTCATCAGTTTGTATTACCTCATGTTACACTGTATTGCAGATTATCTGTATCTATGTATTGTACAGTATATGTTCTGAATACCTTGTTATTACATCCTATAGTTTCACCCTTTCCTGTCAAATCTACAATCAATAAAAGAAGGTTACAAGTTCACAGCCTCTCTTTTTCTTAAAGAAGACAGGATGTCTCACTGCACACCGTGCTATCGTGTGAGGACAGAATAAAGTGAAGACCATTTCCGGTGTCTACCTCTTGAAGCTCATCAAGAGAATGCCAAGAGTGTGCAAAGCAGTCATCAAAACAAAAGGTGGCTACTTTGAAGAACCTAGAATATAAGACATATTTTCAGTTGTTTCACACTTTTTTGTTAAGTATATAATTCCACATATGTTAATTCATAGTTTTGATGCCTTCAGTGTGAATGTACAATTTTCATAGTCATGAAAATACAGAAAAATCTTTAAATGAGAAGGTGTGTCCAAACTTTTGGTCTGTACTGTATGTGTGTATGTACGTAATATGGGATGGAGGCGCTGGAAGAGGGCACGGTGCAAAATGAAGTACGGCTCATCGAGTGAAGAATGGCGAGCCCAGGAGGTATGGCTAAAGGCGGAGTCATTGAGAGTGATGCGGCAAACGAGTCAGAAGAGGTGGAGCCAGAAGAGCAGGAAGCGCGCAGTCAGAAAGAGACCGATGCCATTTTCTCATCAGATGTAGAGAGAGAAACACTGTGCAGTGCTGTGTGACGGAAAAATGGCAGCCGGATACCCTCCAACACCAGAAGAAAGGATCGAATAGGCGGAGCTGGAACTTGCCAGGTTATCAGCAGGAGAAGATGCGCTGGAGGTCGGTGCTGATGGCCTCCTGCACATCATTACTCATGGGGAGAGAGCTATAGATGAGAGCAGCAGGAGGAGAGAGGGACCGGATCTGAAGGGACAGATGCGGGTTCAGTGGAGAGAGGTCCCACAGCCGGAAGTAGGGATTATCCTCCTGGAACTGCGCATGTGTAACTGGGGTCTGATGCTGGGGAGTACCGGCCCAGTCAGAATTATGACACCACCACCCTTCGGGGCAGCCGGCCCAAAAGCGCGACCCTCAGGTGCTACCGAGCCAGTTATGGCTGCGACAGTCCCCGCTGATGATGTCGGTACAGCGGTAGCACCCCCAGGAGCTGGCAGCAGTGTGACACTACTCGCTCGGGACACTCCAACTCCTGCAAAAAAGGTCGAGACAGAGGGGCAGAATTTGATGACTGGAACCACTGTTCCCACCTAAATTCCTCTGGTGGTCAAGGTAAACTGGAGAAGGCTCTCTTTTCCCTCGCTCTCAGCTAAAGGACCCCCGGTGTGATTTGTTTTAGACCCCTCAGCGTGCTGCAATGAACATGTAGTGGAAGACCGCAAATGGACAGACACCTTAGCCAGAAAGTGGCTAGCCGGAACCCACCGTTTTTCGCCTTCGAGGATGCCCGTTCAAATGGGTGGGCAATTAGTTTTGACATAGACTAATCATCCACCTTCGGCTTTTTGGAAGAGAAGGGGCCTGGAGACCAGATATACATACACAGAAACGTGGTCAAACAGAAGTACCTGCCTCCTAGACTCCACAATTTGTACGTGTGGGAAACAGTAGAATTCATGAAGATGTAGTGTCGGAGGGGATGGTGCGCAGTGGAAGTGACATGACTCGCCATGGCCAGTGATATGGAGGACTGGGAGGAAGAGAATGCCAGTGCCAAAACCCAGCAAGAATGGGCTAAACTGGTCCAGTCAGGGTTCCAAAGGAAGGATGTGACTAAGGAAGGAGCGGTCTGCCCGCCACAGAGGCAGGTTGTGGAGGAAGGGAGATTGGTCCAATCTGAGACGGCCGCAGAAGAGAAGGAGTTTAGTGCAGCCTGGTCGCCACCCGGGCCAGTTCAGCAGAACAACCGGGTCAACAGTTATGGCCCCGCATTTGTGAGCTATGGTAGGCCGCCCCAGACGATGGAGGCTCCAGGGCAGACCAAATACCCTTACCAGCCGTGGAAATAGAGGAGGCCACCTTCCCCAACATCATGGGAGAAGCTCTGGGCGGACGGGAAAAAGCCCTCTGGAAGGCTGTGAATTAGGGTGGGCAAAAGCGCCCCTTCAGCTATTCCCGTGTTTGCTAGTAGGCCATGTTCTGGGGGTCAGGTTCCAGAGAACCCCCATAATTCAGTCGGGTCACGGAAAGGCTTAAATTTAAAGGCGAAGCGCCTTTGTTCAGTGGAACTGTTGCGGAAAATCCTCATTGCCATAAATCTTGGATGTTGTTCAGGTATTGGAAAAGGAAAAAGATTGACGGGACTGTTCCAAACCCTCGTGGCCAATGAAAGGCCTGATATAGTCAAATAGGCTGAACCTTTATTTTTGTTTCATTGTGCCCTTTGCGCCTTTTACTGCTAGACGTCAGGTGCTGGTGCAGCCGGCAGGGTCTGATACCCTCAGTAAAAGGGACGTTGATTTTTATGGATTCATTTATGTGTTCCAGGATCCTAGAAGGACCGGGTCCAGTGGTGTTTTAAGGACTGTGGACATTGTCGCAAGTCAGAACTGCAACTGAGTTCCTGTTAATTATTTAACTGTTAAGTAACTAGCAGGAAGTCAGAACGGCGGCTGCTGCTCACTTCCTGTCAATTACTTAGTCGTCCGAAGGCGGGGAGAGAGAAGCCAGCGATGATTGGGTGCTGGAATGGTGCCGGCACGGAAGGTGAGTATAAGTATTTTTATTTTAAAAGGGGGAAAACACTCCGATTGAGAAGGGGTTGACCTAGTGGTGGAACAACCCCTTTCAGTCCGAGTGTGTTAGAGTGTGTGAATTAACCTTTTTGTTATAGGTCCTAGATTGCCGCGAACGGTACAAATAAGAAAGGACACCCTCAGAGAAGAATCATTAGCATTGGGTGTGTGTGGAAGCAACAGATAGGCAAGGAATCAAGTTATTCAACAAGCAATTCTACAGTGGTGGCAGGTTCCTCACAACAGGCCAGTTGGAGCACCTAATCTGGAAGAGCTTAAGGTCGAAGTGTTAGCCAGACCTGGAGGTCAGCATGAAAGAATACGGGGGCACGTCAGTAAGGCGGTAGCTAGTGAGAGCTCCCTTACACCGTTCACAAGAGTACAGTTAGGGTGCAGTGGGCACAGCGCAACACATTGACCCATGCATCATTGTAGCATCGGCGTCTCTGCCCCCTGACAGGCAGAGACGCTGTCCCCCTTACCGCTGCGCTCCTGGCTCGGCGTCTACCGGCCCTCCTGCTGCTGCCGGCGCGCGCAGCTTCCCGAGCACTGTGCTTAGGGCTTACGCGCTCCCTCCCTCTTAAAGGGGCCGCGCGCGCCGTCCTAAGGAGTCCCCGGCCAATGGCCGGAGGACCTCTCATATAAAAGGCACCTCCTCCAAAATGGAGGTGTCCGTGCAAGGTTGTAGCTCTGTGTTCTAACTCTGCTTCAGCCCTCAGGTCCCGCTCCTAGTCTGACTACCAGTCCAGTTCGCCAGCCTGACTACCAGTCCAGTTCGCCAGCCTGACTACCAGTCTAGTCCGCCAGCCTATCAGTCCAGTCCGCCAGCCTATCAGTCCAGTCCGCCAGCCTGACTATCAGTCCAGTCCGCCAGCCTGAGTACCAGTCCAGTCCGCCAGCCTGAGTACCAGTCCAGTCCGCCAGCTTGACTACCAGTCCGCCAGCCTGACTACCTGTCTCCACCAGCCAAGTACACTCTCCAGCCCGACGGTCTGCCTATGGTCAAAAACCCGCCAGTCTGTCTATGGGCCAGGCTTGCCTGCCTACCCGGAGAACGTACCAGTTACCTGCCATGCCTACCAGCCAGCCTACCTGGAGGCTCCTGCCAGTTACCCGTGGTGTCTGCCAGTCCGTCTACCCGGATCACCTGTCAGCCTGCCTGCCGTGCTCATCTGCTGTACCGGTCAGTCCCTGCCTTCTGACCCATGGGAGTCACCTGCTCTCATACAAGGACTGGTCCAGAGTAGCCCCTGGTTCCTCTGCTCGGTCCTTCCCTGGTTCACGGAGTCGATTGAGCCGCCGTGCAACCTAGGTCAGTCCGAGTTGATACCTAGTTACATCCTCCTGGCACCGCAGCACAGAGGTTCCACCACCCGGATCCGTAACAATTATTTTTGTAAAGTCGTCTGCTTTATTCATCGGAACTTTAAAGGGGTCCGGTGCCACACAAATGGTGCCAGAACTGAACCTCAAGGTGTCCGTAACAGTAGCACAACTGCACGCAAACATCCTGGGACCTTATGTAAGGTGTTTTGGGGCGCGGATATAGATGTCGGCCGAATTCCTCCATTACAGACTTCTCAATAATATCACTCAAAGGTGATGGGGAAAGATTTAGGAGGGAAGAAATGTAATGGCCGGACTTATTGCATCGGGGCTGCTAATACAGGACCGCGCTGGTATCAGTGAGATCTACACTACCGGCTGTGTAAATAGGTGGTCGGATATAATAGCGCAGAAGATGAGGACACAGTGGTAACTTAATCAAAGATTGTTTATTAAATTATCACAACAGTTTAGGTGATTAGGATACAGAATCAAGAAGGTTTGAAAAATTATTTAAATACAGTGAATTATTTTATAATGGAAATTCCACCTTTTGAGGGTGGAAGTTGTTATAACTAATCTAAGACTAAAACTATCATACAAGGAAATAAACAATAACAATGGGTAATGGCGTCTCTGTCCGAATATCCTGGCCTATTGTGCACCACAGTCAACCTCGTGCTCTTCACCGTCGTCACTTAGTACGTCGTAGTAACAATCACAGTCCAGGCCCTAACAAGAGTCTGTGGTACTAATCCATTAGGCTCCAAGTTTCTTATCGACTAGTCGTTTCAGCGATACCTTTACTCTGGCCGCTTCTATTTCCTGAAGCGAAGCCCCCAGTCCCGTTTGTACCATAATTGACACCACAGTCGCCTCAGTTCCTCTGGTCATCTCACTCTCTCAGGTCGTCCGATTTCTTTGGTCGGCTCTCTCTCTCAGGTCGTCCGATTTCTTTGGCCAGATCTCTCTCTCAGGTCGTCCGATTTCTTTGGTCGGCTCTCTCTCTCAGATCGTCTCGATTTCTTTGGCCGGATCTCTCAGGTCGTCCGATTTCTTTGGTCGGCTCTCTCTCAGGTCATCTCGATTTCTTTGGCCGGATCTCTCAGGTTGTCTCGATTTCTTTGGTCGGCTTTCTCTCTCTCTGGTCATCTCAATTTCTTGGTCGTTTCTCTCTCTCAAGTCGTTTTGATTTCTTTTGTCGGCTCTCTCTCTCTCTGGTCGTCTCGATTTCTTTGGTCTCTTCTCTCTCCTTCGGGTCATCTTGATTTCTTTGGCCGGGTCTCTCTCTCTCAGGTCTTCTCGATTTCTTTGATCGTCTCTCTCTCTCGGGTTATCTCGATTTCTTTGGTCTGCTCTCTCTTGAGTCATGTCTCATTCAAGGCTGAGGCTTCGCTTCACTGGTCTGGCCCATGCTGGTAGTTGCGGCTATTAGCCGATTCAGCTACTTCCATGTGTCTGTCCTGATACAGGTTCACTTGTCGACTCCTCCCCTTCTCCGCCCCACTGTGCCTTTTCTAATTTTTAGCAACGACACCGTTATCACATGACCTCTTACTTTTCTTTTGGTTCCTCCCTGACAAACTACACCTATTTTATGGTTCCTACCCTCTGATAATGTTGCACTGTATTACATGGGTAATATCTGTGTATTAATGTATTTCAGGCTCCTGGACGCTCCGGGTCGATTTTCAGGACGTGGAATATAATAATTATTTTGCCACATATGAATCGTTCTCGGTTCTTGAGGAGTCGCAAAAGTACAAACTATTGTTGGGCACCTTCACAAGTGGCAATGCAGGTGAGACCCCCGGGCCGTACACTTCACTACAGTCACAGGTAATCATGGTAGCTATATAATCCAGAAGCACTTCACTATCACATCTCTGCTCAGGATGCTGAGATATGTGGTGCTGTTTGGTGCATCCTCGCACAGCTGCCCCTATGTCTGTCTGCGTCTCATTTTTCTATCCACAGAAAAAGTGATTGGCGACCACATAGACAGGCGCGGGGATGGTGTGAAGACCCCACCAGACAGCCCCTCATATCTCACCTGGACCCCTATGACTGTGATGGGGATGGTGTGGGATATCGGGGTCAGGGTTGGCCTTAGAGATATAAATTGTCTGTCCCTGATGATCTGGCAGCTGTGACATATGGGTGTAAGGTAGACGCCAACCAAGGTGCTAGACCTTGCACCAGAAGATCACGTGTGACTGTGAAAATCCAAATAGGGGTTATGAGAAGTTCTGGATGTAAAACCCAGATGTAGCGCAGATCTGTGGGATAGGAATCTATGGTGCTGCGGGTAGTTCTGGTTAATAAGAGGCCTAATAATGTACATTTTTCTGAATTTCCAGGGGACTCCTTCACTATCCACAATAATTCAATGTTTTCCACCAAGGACCAGGACAATGATTCCAGCACAAGGGACTGTGCAAAAAACAACATGGGAGGCTGGTGGTACAACAGTTGTTGCTATGCTAATCTGAATGGACTTTACCTCCACGGCTCGTACGATGGCACCACAACAAATGGCATCATCTGGAAGACTGGGAAAGGCTTTAGATATTCCTACAAACTGACCGAAATGAAGATCAGGCCCAACAAGTGAGGAACGTAGGAAAACATCTCATGTATCTACTCATTCCCACAGCCCAGAACATAATCATGCAGCCGCCATCTACAGTATATATCAATATCATAGACGGAAGCAATGCATGAATCATCTACTCGCTGTTAACTTGATAACAATAAAATATACTCCTGCAGTCCCATTTTATACTTTTTTTGTACGGATTTTGCTGTTACCAATGTAACTGCTGCTACACGGCTCAGTGCCGGACCATTGTCTGTCTGTCTATCTTTTTGTATATTGGAATAGAACATACAAGTAAAGAACAATTTACAGTGGTGTAATGTGGCGCGGGGCGGTAGCCGTGGGCAAGGTACTCATCTTCCGCATCCTGGCACGCTACATGAAAATGGGGGTTCTGCCTGGGTGTGTGGACTTTAACTCTTGGGGCGCTACGTCTTTGCAGACCTCATGATAACAGTGACTTCGGCTGGCCAGGACCAGATGTTGTAAAGTTCAATGAGGCAGACCATTACTCAAAAATCAACTGTCTTTTACTAAACAATAATGTAGGGAAAAGTATGTACAGTGGATTGCGGGTGCAAAACTTTGTGGACATTTCTTTTAGAATATATGAGATTTTCATACACATTCCGCTTCTTCCTGAGCTCACTCCTCTCTGTCCATTAGCCTCTCTCTCTAACTTCCCCACGACTCAGCACAGCACTTAGGGAGCTTCCGTAGTCTCCAACAAAAGCACCACTAATCGGTAAGCGAGAGTGCCATCTTTCAACCCACGGTTTCACATCCTTTTTCTCTTAGGGGAGCTACTTGTGCCACTATGGCTGTTACTTAGCTTCCCTGCTTGCCAACGCCTTAGAACTACTGCACGGTGCACTCTCTCTTCGTCTCACTTTCCTTCTTAGTGCTGCTCCGTCACTTAACTGTCAGATTACTCCGTATCGTCCCGCTAGGCTTCCTACCCTAGACCTTGTCTCTGGAGAAACACTCACTCCTTCTAATGCTCTTCCTTGTCTCCACTCTATATCATGTTATCCAATATCTCCGTCTCCGCTCACTTTTGGGACACCCAATCCAAAGGTCTGCTCTAGCTGCTGGCTCGGCCCTAGCTGCCTTCCTGACACAAAACTCCCTCTGTCCCTTCACATTAGCCCCTCCCACTCTGGGCTAGTCGCAACCATTAACTCTACCTGTCCCTATAAACTATCTGTGGCTGGATAGAACACAACTCTACTGCTAATAACGCACATCACTAAACACATTACACATCTATGAAGCTGAGTCACTTTGCACGGCCAAGCCGTGAGATGGGATAGTCAGGTGGTCCGAAGTCAAAAGCCAGGAGGGTACGTCATAAACAGAGGGAAGAGACAAAGGTGTAGTCAGGTAACATTCAGTTGGTCAGAATACCAGGAGGATAGTGGATTAGATCAAAAGGGGTTAAACAGACGGATGGTCAGAACAAGGTCCAAGGTCAGGCAACAGAAGATCAATTCATAGAACACAAGACACAGAGAAACAAATCTCACACAAGCTGAATGTACGTCTGGCAGAGGTCTGGGAGAAACAGCCCAGTTAAGCAGCCTGGCAATCACCTGGGATAATGAACACCTGGAAATAGCCAGTGCCTCTCAGTCTCAGATTGGACAGCCGAGCTGTCAATCAACACACTGGCGGATTCAGCACACTCCTGTACCAGATTGGATGACCGAGCTTTCAAGTCAAAGTACTGACAGCTTCAGCACGCCCCTGCACCAGATTGGACGACTGAGCTGTAAGTAATTGCATTGCAGACACACTGAGGGGTGTAACCGTGACAACATCCAAATACATTGTAACAATACATGTGTCTTAAAGGGGGAACATGGGCAACACCTCCAGCTCCTTACACTGGGGCGGGGGACCATTATATAACTGGGGGCGTGCCAGTTACCAAAACATATCCATCATTCGTACACCATAGTGAAGGTCTGCACGAGGAAAGGCGATCATATCCATCACTGTCCATGAAGACCTGCTGGCTCGCCGCCCTCTGTGCTGCTGTGGCAGCTCTCAGTAATGCTGAGGACTCTTGTCCGGGTAGGTCAATCAGCCACAATAGAGCCCAGGTGGATCAGCATCCTCTGAGCCCCCATTTCTCTTCCTCTGGGTATCGCCATTACAGTTCCTAATCCTTTTCTTATTCCTTCTAATCAGAAGTGAAGATCATTGGCGTCAGAGACTAGGATCGGTTGTCCATTCTCTGCGGATGTCCTGGAATACCCGGATCTACTGGACAGAAGGGAGAACTCGGAGAAAAAGGTGAATAATAATAATAATCCACTGACCTTTTAATGCAATAGTAATGTGAACTTTATCCATTATTTTTTGTTGTATTTATGTAAGGCTGTGGAATGTATTGTCTCATTCTGGCCCCTGAAGACAATAATCACGCCATGTGAACAGTGTCATGCGTTTTTATATACAGATATGTTGTGTCATGTGAAGTGTGAACTATGTCCTGTGGTTCTTGGAATGTGTTAGGTAGTCATGTGATATGATGTGAATTGCCATGTATTGTGTTATGGTAATGTACAGCGTATAAGTAATGTGAAGAGTTAATGTACAATGTGGGTAGTGTATAGTGCAGAATGTGTATAGGGTAAGCACAAGATAAGACATAGTTTAGTGCTTAGGATAAAAATATATAGTGACTGTAGTTAAGGTAGGACATTAGGACAATATACAGCTAATGTTTGGGACTTGCCCGCATATGGAGTATGGCCAGTAAAAAGGAGACAACTTCCTGGATAGAGAGAGTTAGAGTTAGTTGGTGACAGTGACAAGGTCAAGTTTAAGGTGCAGTGGGCTGCTAGCAGAAGTGAGTACAAATTGTTCTGGGCGGTATGAGGCCTTAGAAAACTCCCAGCAGACATTCCTGCAATGTCCGGACCCTAAGGCTTGAAACAGGTGGAGAGCACCTTAACACCTTCCGTACAGAGGAAGATGGACATGGAACCGCGTGAGAGAAAGGTAACGGACCTCGGCAATACAGCGGAATCAGACGGGAAATCCCTGGGGCTGACTGGAACATTAAGCATAGGGATAGTCCAGGTAGAACGGAAAGGAAAGCTGGAAATGTACTGTGCTATGGACATAAGAAATTGAGAATGCTGTCCCTGATAGTGCGTGTTACAATCTGATGACCTTGAACTGTCCAGTAAACATTTATGTGCTGGAGCAAACCAGGTGTCTCCTGATCTGTGTGCGGCTGTTCCTGAATGTTGGAATAACGCTTATTATTGTATACTATGTGAATTATATGTCCCAGCTCTTCACAAAATGGATTTTCTAGCTCAGGAGGAGATAGCGAATGCCAGACTGCATCCTAGCCCAATCTAGCGTGTAGGGACAAGGAGATACATGTCCCAGCCTTTTGGAACCTCCTAAAACCAGTGTGTTTGGTTTCCACATGTAGCAGGGGCCTGGCCGGGTCCGTTGACACCAGAACCGGTTCCCTGAGACCCTCCAGTAAGGAGGTATGGCCACTTTAGTTCTTGGAGTCTCTTAGCTAGGAAGGAACAGGGGTGGAGACTTGGGGTTGAGCCGGGGGGCGAGAGTGGGAGTTCCGAGAGAGTTTGACGGTCTCTGTATCCTAAAGCCTATTGTCTTTTCCTGGGGAAGCTCGTGACATCAAGAAGTGTGGGAGAAGCCCAGCAACCAAGCAGGGCCCACAACCTTTCCCATGTGGCCACCCATCCCCTGAGCCATGCTTTCCATCTACTGGTAACTGACTTTAAGATGTTATGCTTGATGTACCATGCTTTTGTACTTGTAACTCTGACCACTGTATATGTATAACCTTTTGTATATAGTAATTGTTTAGTGAGCCCTTATGGCGATTAAATATATAATTCAATCTTGGGCTGTTCTTGTATCTCGATCCACGAACCCTACGTCTGTTGTTCGGTCCAATAAACGCGCTACGGGGCTGGTTTCTAGCCCGATCTAAGTCTGTTATATCAAAAATAAACTGGTGGCAGCTCTATCTTGGCCGACAAGGCTCTGCTTCACTGCAATATTGAAAGTGCCTCTCAGCCTGTCAGGAGTGTGGGAGAGTGTGGGGCCACGTCAGCGTCTGAGTGGACCACCTTGTCCCACTCCCTGGTGCCTCTCTGTACCCGTGTGGACAGGAGGTGATGGTGTAGAACTGTGCCGATCTGACCTTAAGCATCCTTGAGGGGGTGCGGAACGTCACGTTGGTGCAAAGGGTAGATCAGTATCACGTGCTCCATCTGGTGTAGTGTGATGTCAGGCGGGTGGCGGGGTGTGGATCCACTGGAAGAAGCTGCGACAGCGGGATTCTGCGGGGCCCCCCTGGTGCCATTTCTTCACAGTATGTAAATTTGAAACTGCAAAAGAAATGTGGGAAAAGCTGCAGAAAGTGCATGAAAGGATAAATCTCAGCAATAAGCTCTATTTAATGAGAAAGCTGTATCAGTCCAAGCTAAATAAGGGCTAAGATATGCAGGATCACATAAGAAATACTCTAGAAATTGTGGAGCGCCTGCAGGGCTTTGAGGAAGGATTTCCATGTTGCTGCACTACTACTACACGGTCTACCAGAAAACTATTACACACTTTTAACTGCACTAGATGTGGCCAAGATTATGAGATAACATTGGAGTATGTCAGAGAAAAGCTTGTAGATGAGTATAAGCGAAAGACAGAAAGTGTAAGCAGTAGTGGGGTTTCCAAAGCAGAATCTGTTTTAAAAACCCAAGATCTACCCAAATATAAAAGTAATTTGAAGGAAATACGTGAATGTTTTTTCTGCAAGAAATCAGGACACCTAAAGGATGATTGAAGAGTCTGGAAAGCTAGAATGAATCAGCTGAAAAGGCAAAATAATTATCAAAGGGTTAAAAGTGCCATTATTGAAGAAGCTGTGTTTACTGTTAATGTACATCAAAGCATACATGGTGTATAGACTCCGAGGCAACTAGTCATGTGACTAATGACAGAAGCTTCTTCTCTAACCTTGACCAAAGTAAGTCAGAGAAAGTGATCTTTGCTAATGGTCAGTATATGAATTCCGAGGGAATAGGAGATGGTTACATTAATTGTCAAGTCTCTTCAACACAAAGCAGAAAGATCCCAATAAAGGACGTGCTCTATGTCCCTAGTCTTGAAGGCGTCTTGCACATAAAGACCCAGAAGCAATAATTAAGTTAGCTCAAAAACAACTTGCTTATGGTATTACAGTCAATCTGTGTAATCAGACAATGAAATGTACTACCTGTTTTAAAGGGAAAATGTCAAGAAAATCCTTTCCTAAGAATAGTACTACAAAATCGGAACAGCTGAACTTCTGAACTTAATACAGATGTTTGTAGTCCAATCAGTACTCAAACTCCTGGAAAGAAGAGATATTTTCTTACATTTATCGATGATTATTCAAGAAATACAGTTGTTTATCTGCTTCACAGCAAAGATGAAATTCCAGAGAAACTTGAATGATATCTCACTGAAGAATGTAACAAATTTGGGAGAATGCCAAAAATTCTGAGTGCAGATAATGGAACTGAATATACAAGTAATGAGACACAAAGCATTTTAAGGACAAATGGAATCATGTTTCAGACCACTGTACCATACAACCCTGAACAAAACTGTGTAGCAGAAAGAAAGAACCGAACACTTTGTGAAAGTGGAAGAAGTATGTAATTTGACACAGATTTGCCAATAACATATTGGGGTGAAGCAATCATGACAGCTTGCTATCTTCAAAATAGGCTACCAGGTAAAGCTACTGAGAAAACTCCATTTGAGCAATGGAACAGCAAGAAGCCTGAACTACAACACATAAGAATGTTCAGAAGTAAAGTATTTGTACATATTCCCAAAGAAAAACGTACCAAGTGGGAATCTCATGCAAAAGAGGGTATCCTGGTGGGCTACTGTGAAACCCAGAAAGGATATACACTGCTCAAAAAAATAAAGGGAACACTTAAACAACAGAATATAACTCCAAGTAAATCAAACTTCTTTGAAACCAAACTGTCCACTTAGGAAGCAACACTGATTGACAATCAATTTCACATGCTGTTGTGCAAATGGAATAGACAATAGATGGAAATTATTGGCAATTATCAAGACACCCTCAATAAAGGAGTGGTTCTGCAGGTGGGGCCACAGACCACATCTCAGTACCAATGCTTTCTGGCTGATGCTTTGGTCACTTTTGAATGTTGGTTGTGCTTTCACACTCATGGTAGCATGAGACGGACTCTACAACCCACAGAAGTTGCTTATGTAGTGCAGCTCATCCAGTATGGCACATCAATGCAAGCTGTGGCAAGAAGGTTTGCTGTGTCTGTCAGCGTAGTGTCCAGAGGCTGGAGGTGCTACCAGGAGACAGGCCATTACACCAGGAGACGTGGAGGGGGCTGTAGGAGGGCAACAACCCAGCAGCAGGACCGCTACCTCCGCCTTTGTGTAAGGAGGAACAGGAGGAGCACTGCCAGAGCCGTACAAAATGACCTCCAGCAGGCCACAAATGTGCATGTGTCTGTACAAATGGTTAGAAACCAACTCCATGAGGGTGGTATGAGGGCCCGACGTCCACAGATAGGGGTTGTGCTCACAGCCCAACACTGTGCAGGACGCTTGGCATTTGCCACAGAACACCAGGATTGGCAAAGTCTCCACTGGCGCCCTGTGCTCTTCACAGATGAAAGCAGGTTCACACAGAGCACGTGACAGACGTTACAGAGTCTGGAGACGCCGTGGAGGGTGATCTGCTGCCTGCAACATCCTTCAGCATGACCGGTTTGGCAGTAGGTCAGTAATGGTGTGGGGTGGTATTTCTTTGGAGGGCCGCACAGCCCTCCATGTGCTCGCCAGAGGTAGCCTGACTGCCATTAGGTACCGAGATGAGATCCTCAGACCCCTTGTGAGACCATATGCTGGTGCGGTTGGCCCTGGGTTTTTCCTAATGCAGGACAATGCCAGACCTCATGTGGCTGGAGATCCCACAGGAGACCATCCGCAACCTCATCAGGAGCATGCCCAGGCGTTGTAGGGAGGTCATACAGGCACGTGGAGGCCACACACAATACTGAGCCTCATTTTGACTTGTTTTAAGGACATTACATCAAAGTTGGATCAGCCTGTAGTGTGTTTTTCCACTTTAGTTTTGGAGGTGACTCCAAATCCAGGCCTCCATTGGTTAATAAATTTGATTTCCATTGATGATTTTTGTGTGATTTTGTTGTCAGCACATTCAACTTTGTACAGAACAAAGTATTCAATGAGAATATTTCATTCATTCAGATCTAGGATGTGTTATTTGAGTGTTCCCTTTATTTTTTTGAGCAGTGTAGAATCCTGCACCCAGAAACACAAAAATGAACAAAGTCTTATTGGAAGAAGGATTTAAAAGAGGTCAAGCAGATCCATGTTTATACACAAAATGTACAGACGGAAAGTGGATGTACAGTTGAAACCATAAGTTTACATACACTACATAAAAAGACACATATCTATGTTTTTCTCAATATCTGACATGAAATCAGAATAAACCTTTCCCATTTTAGGTCAATGAGGATTACCATAATTTTTAATATTTGCCAAATGCCAGAATAATGAGAGTGAGAGAATGTGTTACACTAACGCCGCTAGGTTCAGATAGGGGCGAGACAGGTTACATGAATTCTTTGGAATCCTGGGGGAACCGTTACTCAGGGTGACCATAGACCATGTGCTGCAGCTTCTCTCAGGCACACAGGGGTATTGACCCTTAGGCACAGACATGTAGGTTGTTTCACTTGCTGACCAGACACACTTGACAATAGTCCTCATAAACGGTAGAACAGTAACATTTGATAAGAAGCCGCACAGCCAGTGCAAGTGAAGTCTTATGAGCAACAAGCTCCAGTGACAAACAATACAGTTTCCTTAGCAGCACAGCAGTTCACAGTCTTCCCAGTAGTACAGGACAGCACAGTTGTAATGCAAAGGCACATTAATGAACACAGCATTCTTTACAGCACAGTGAGATGGAGGGGGGGAGGGGTTGCTGAGGGAGATGGTCCCTGTGACACCATTTCTTCCAGCCCTTATCTTTTTGCCTGACAATACTCTGCACTGCTAGTTCAGGAACTCTACCTGACCTGTGCTTAGCTTCACTCCTGACTTGAATCCTTTTCACTTGCAGGGGCGCTTCTGTGAGATACAGAACACACACACCACCTTTCTCTTCGGCTCCAGCCAAACAGTAAACAACATCCCCACAATCCCCCTGGGGCTCTGCTAAAACATTCCCTTTCTCCTGTGACTGTGTTAACCCCTCTAGTTGCTGGATGCTTTTAAAGCACAAGCACTACTTCTGCATGTCACACTCTGCAATAGCACTACTTCTGCATGACACAAATTTTTTAAGGCATTTTTATTACTTACTGCAAAGTCAAAAGTTTACATACATTTCATTAGTATTTGGCACTACTGCCCTCAAACTGAATGACTTGGGTCAAACATTTGGGATATCCTTCCACAAGCTTCTCACAATAGTTGGTTGGAATTTGGGCCCATTCCTCCTGACAAAACTGGTGTAACTGATCCAGGTTTGTAGGACGCCTTGGTCGCACCAGCCTTTTCAGCTTTACCCATAAATTTTCAATAGGATTGAGATCAGGGCTTTGTGATGACCACTCCAAAACAGGGACTTTGTTATCCTTAAGCCACTTTGTTACCATTTTGGCAGTATGCTTCAGGTCATTGTCCATTTGGAAGACCCATTTCCACCCAAGCTTTAACTTCCTGGCTGATGTCTTGAGATGTTGCTTCAGTATTGCCACATAATCATCTTTTTTTATGATCCTAACTATTTTGTGAAGTGCACCAGTCCCTCCTGCAGCAAAACAACCCCACAACATGATGCTGCCACTCCCGTGTTTCACAGTTGGGATGGTGTTTTTAGGTTTCCAAGCTTCTCCCTTTTCCCTCCAAACGTAACGATGGTCATTATGTCCAAAAAGTTCAATTTTAGTTTCATCAGACCACAAGACGTCTCCAAAGCTTAAGGGCTTTGTTCCTGTGTGCATTTTCAAACATTAATCTGGCTTTTTTATGTTTCTATTGGAGTAATGGCTTCTCCCTGGCAGAGTGGCCTTTCAGCCCATGCTGATACAGTACTCGTTTCACTGTGGATATTGACACAATTTTACCAGCTTCCGCCATCATCTTCACAAGGTCTTTTGCTTTTGTCCTTGGGTTGATATGCACATGTCGGACCAAAGCACGTTCATCTCTTGGACACAGAACCAGTCTCCTTCCTGAGCAGTATGATGGCCGGACATTCCCATCTTGTTTGTACTTGCGTATAATTGTTTGTACAGATGAATGAGGCACCTTCAGGCATCTTGAAATTGTACCCACGGATGAGCTAAACTTGTGCAAGTCCACAATTATCTTCCTGATATCTTGGCTGATTTCTTTAGACTTTCCCATGATGCTACACAAAGAAGCAGTGTGTTTCAAGTGTGCATTAAAATAGATCCACAGGTGTGTCTCTAATTAACTCACATGTTGCCAAAAAACCTATCAGAAGCTTCCAAACACATGACATCATATGGGCAGTCCAGGATTGTTTAAAGGAATAGTAATCTTAGTGTATCTAAACTTTTGACTTTGCAGTGAGTAAAATGCCTTAAAACATTCTCTCTCTCATTATTCTGGCATTTGGCAAATATTAAAAATTATTGTAATCCTAATTGACCTAAAACGGGAAAGGTTTATTCCGATTTCATGTCAGATATTGAGAAAAACATGCATATGTGTCTTTTTATATAGTGTACGTAAACTGCTGGTTTCAACTGTATGTTCTCTTATATGTGGACGATGCAATTATGGATCATCAAGAGGAAACAGAAATTGCAGAGATGACTAAAATTTTCAATAAACAGTTTGAAACTAAAGACCTTTGAAAAGTGACATATTATCTAGGAATCCAGGTCCAAAGAGAAGAAGATGGAAGCTTTTTTCTCAACCAAAGTGCAAAAATCAACTCGATTCTGAATCCGGTTGCATGGATTTATATAGTGTGACCAAGTTGTCAAGCACTTTCCAAGTGATGCTAAAATCGCTTGGAAAGCGCTTGTCAACCCGCATGCAGAAGTGCATGTGAAGAACGCTTCACTTCCGCTTGTCCCCGGCAGGAAAAACGCATGTAAAATCCGCATGCGTTTTTTCTGCCAGGGAGATGCAGAAACGCTCAAAAAAAATCCGGATCATTTCTGCATCATGGGCACATAGCCTTACATTAATTATATGACTCAATATTGAGCACATGTAGCCATCTAAACAAGGCGGGAGGCCACACGGTGCCATCTATACACAGCGGGAGGCCGCACGGCGCCATCTATACACGGCGGGAGGCCGCACGGCACCATCTATGCACGACGGGAGGCCACACGGCGCCTTCTATGCACGGCAGGAGGCCGCACGTAGCCATCTATGCACGGCGAGAGGCTGCACGTAGCCATCTATACACGGCGGGAGGCCGCACGTAGCCATCTATACACGGCAAGAGGCTGCACGTAGCCATCTATACAAGGCGGGAGGCCGCACGTAGCCATCTATACACGGCGGGAGGCCGCACGTAGCCATCTATGCACGGCGAGAGGCTGCACGTAGCCATCTATACACGGCGGGAGGCCGCACGTAGCCATCTATACACGGCGGGAGGCCGCACGTAGCCATCTATACACGGCGGGAGGCCGCACGGCGCCCCCCAGAGACAACGGGAGGCCGCACGCAGTCACGCACACACAAACATATACAGACATATACCGTACATACATGCATAAACACATTTGAAACACAAAAATACATATAAACAGACATAACACATTGATATCGGCCTACTCTCACACACACTCACACACACACACTCTCACACACACACACACACACACACACACTCACACACACACTCACACACACTCACCATCCCCCGGCTCCAGTCCTCCTGCTCCTCTCCGGTGCAGCAGTGCAGGCCGGGCGCGAACTGTGTGACGTCACAGCTAGGAGACACGGCCGCGCACAGGGTCGTGTCTCCTAGCTGTGTCGCGGCTGGGCCAGCACAGGGAACTTAACAGCTGCAGTGCTGGCCCAGCCGAAGAAGAAGTAGCGGACGTGCGCCGCTGCTGGGAGAGCGGTCCGGGGGCCCCCCGCCACTGTCTACCGGTATGTGCCACGGCGCCGCACATATAATGAGGGCAATCTGGCCATAGACACCCCGGGGCCCCTGGAGGCCCGTGGCCCTGGGCGGTAGCCCAGATTGCCCTCATTATAATCCGCCTATGGAACTCATTGACCAAAAATTGCTAATAATTTCAGAATTTTCTAGATGGAAAGGGAGAAGTCGCTACAGAGAAGGTATTTTATGGTGAGTGAAGGCATTGAACTCAGTGTAAAACCTAAATTGATAAGTTGGAGGTTGGGGAGGAGACGACAGGGGCCATGCATTTCTCGGAAGCAGGGGTGACTCTGGGACAAACGTTCCAGGTTAATCATGGGCAAAGCTGAAAAGGCAGGTGCGAGCAAGGCAACCTACAAACCTGGATCAGTTACACCAGTTTTGTCAGGAGGAATGGGCCCAAATTCTGACCAACTATTATGAGAAGCTTGTGGAAGGATATCCCAAACGTTTCACGCAAGTCATTCAGTTTAAGGGCAATGGTACCAAATACTAATGAAATGTATGTAAACTTTTGACTTTGCAGTAAGTAATAAAAATACCTTAAAACATTCTCTCTCTCTCTCTCTCTCTCATTATTCTGGCATTTGGCAAATATTAAAAATTATGGTAATCCTAATTTACCTGAAACGGGAAATGTTTATTCTGATTTCATGTCAGATATTGAGGAAAACATGCAGATGTGTCTTTTTAAATAGTGTATGTAAACTTCTGGTTTCAACTGTATCTATCTGTTCTATCTATCTATCTATTGTAAGGTGGCGGTGTTCACACCGTGCAGTAACTGAGGCAGTGACCCAAGCAAGTCCAACATAAACAGCTTTATTCAGCAACTCACGGGTAAACAGAAAAGTCCTCCGGTTCGCAGCCGGGTTAACCTGAGTCCTTAAACGGGTGCAGAGCCTTCCCAGGCGTGGGTTCAGCCACACTCAATCCTGCTGAGCTTTCCTGCTATCCTCCTAGCAGGTTCCAACATAGAACACCACTAATCCTTAATGCAGGGTTTTTAAAGGACCTGTGGCAAGAGCCACTGGAAAACCCAGGTTGGAGGGAGGAGGCCGCCCCACTGCCTTCCTGTATCCTCCCCCAAGAAACGAAGGCCCTGCCGGGTTTTACTTAATCTGCCTTAGCCAGATAGACTGACCAGGTCAATGCTCACCTTCATTCCTGCACTGCAGCCGCAGGTGTGTCTGTGACTGCAATGCACTCCAATGGATTTCATAGGTCTCTGTACACATTCTGGGGGATATATAACGTCCCTCGTATACGATCCCAGTCACTGCCTCACATATCCCCACCTCTGTTCAAACTTGAGAGGTTGAACATTTGTCACCATACAGGGTGCCCGGGACAGGGCATCCGCGTTTGCCTGCGACTTCTCCGGGCTTCGGGTACCCGGTACGGTCTCATTCGTACCCTTACCCCAGGCTTGGTGACAATGTCAGGTTGGAGAACCGCAGTGCTACCCGGTAGCTCTGAGAACACGTCGATATTGTGCTGCACCAGTGAGCGAGCCTCCCGTCGCTGCTGTTTAGTGAGAGCATCACTTATCCTGACCTCTCCCTCAGACGCACCCCTGGCTGAGGGTACGCGTACTACCACCCGATCGCCCATTGTTAAAAGACCTGTCCGTGGCTCTTTTATTATATGTGCGCCTCCGTGCTGCCCTGGCATCTAACAGATGTTCTTTCACGATGGGCATGACCGCCGCAATCCTGTCCTGCATACTAGCCACGTGTTCAATTATACTCCTATGTAGAGTCGGCTCTTGTTCCCACGTCTCTTTGGCTACGTCCAACAGACCCCTAGGGTGACTGCCGTACAATAACTCAAAGGGAGAGAACCCTGTGGAAGCCTGGGGTACCTCACGGACGGCGAACATCAAATAGGGTAGCAACATATCCCAATACCTCCCGTCCTTAGAAACCACCTTTTTTAACATGGACTTGAGGGTTTTATTGAACAGTTCTACTAGCCCGTCGGTCTGAGGGTGGTATACCGAGGTGCGCATTTGTTTTATTCTCAGCAGTTTGCACAGTTCCCTCGTCACCTTGGACATAAAAGGGGTCCCTTGATCCATCAGGATCTCCTTAGGTAGTCCAAGGCGACAGAACATGGCAAACAGCTCCCGTGGAATCAGTTTCGCTGAGCGGTGGCGTAGCGGTATAGCCTCCGGGTACCGGGTGGCACAGTCAACGACCACAAGTATATATTGGTGGCCACGAGCGGATTTTACAATGGGCCCTGCCAATCTATTGCAATCCGTTCAAAAGGTACCTCTATCACTGGCAGAGGTACCCATGGGCTACGAAAGCTTGCGGTGGGGGTGGACAGCTGACACTCGGGGCAGGATTCGCAGTACTTTTGAATCCCCGAGTAAATCCCTGGCCAAAAGAACCGCTGCAAGATACGCTCTTGCATCTTTTTAACCCCTAAGTGTCCACCTAGCAGGTGTGTGTGTGCCATCTCCAGAACCGCCCGACGGTACGACTGAGGTACGCCTAACTGTTCCATGTCCTCGCCCCTGATTTTGTCTACCCTATAGAGCAACTCACCGTTGACTACCATGCGTGGAAACACAGTATCTACACAGGGCTGTTGATCTACACCATTTACCTCTAACACCCTTTTACGCGCCAGAGTCAGGGTGGGATCCTGTAGCTGAGCTGTCCCAAACGTGCCCCGGGACACCTCCAGCTCGAGGATCAATGGGGTCTCCTTGACCTCTCCTGCCAGTACCTCTAGGGGAAACCTATCAGAGTTACACTCTGTCCCTGGGTTGGACACCCCACGGCAGGTACCCCTGACTCGGGTTCTTCGGGTACAGCGCCCGAAATAAATTTTACCGGGGAAGCGTGGTTTTTGTTTTTCCACAGAGTCCAGAACAGGGGTAAGTCTCTTCCCAACACAGTCCCATAGGAAAGAGTTTTTACCACCCCCACCACATGTTTCGTGTCCCCACATGGCGTGGACAACACTACCTCCGCGGTTGGGTATTCTCGGAGTTCCGCATGGATACACACTACCCCAACGGTCCGTCCTCTGGGGTTGTCTCCTGCCACCAGTGACTCATGCACTAAAGTCACTAGACTCCCCGAGTCTAAGAGGGCCTCCGTTGGGTACCCATTAACCAGTACCTTGCACAGTTGGGGTTCACTGTCCGGGGGGTCGGCACTCGCAGAGCAGACGGTCTGGATGTACAGTGAGACTCGGCGGTTATACCCGCAGACCATGGGCTCTGTAGTCAGGGGGCAGTTAGCAACCACGTCTCCTGGCCCCTGACATCGCCAGCACCTAATGGCGGAGGTACTGTTAGACCTTGTGACCTTCTGGGAGGGAACCGGTCTCCTGCCACTCTCACTCCGGGGTTCCCCTTCAGCATGGATACGGTGCTGACTGTCCTCAGCAGTGGGACGCGACCCCTTTCCCGGTTCTTGGTCTGGCAGGGTCCAGCGTGACAACCGCGAGGGGAAAGAGTCCCGTATAAAGTCCTGAGTGGCCGAGTAGCGATCGATCAGGCTGACCACCTGGTCGAGGGTGCCAGTGTCCCCTTCCCCCACCCAACATTGGATAGCGGCCGGAAGAGTCCTCACCAGCCGGTCGACCACCACCCTCTCCACCATCTGGGCTGGAGTCAAAGATTCAGGCTGGAGCCACCTCTTGACCAGCTGCAAAAGGTCATAAGCCTGAGACCGGGCGGGTCTCCACATAGGCCCATGAAAATGCACGCTGAACCCTCACGTACGTATTGACCCCCAGCCGGGCAAGGATCTCACCTTTGAGCCTCTGGTAGTCCTGGGCGTCCTTCCGACTGAGGTCGAAGTAGGCCTTTTGGGCATCGCCGACCAGAAACGGAGCCACCACTTCTGCCCACTGGCCGGCCAGTAGGATTTCCCGCTCTGCTGTGCGCTCATAAATGGTCAGGAAGGCTTCCCCATCGTCCTCTGGTCCCATCTCCCTCAACGCTGAGCGAACCTTGTCCCGGGCCTCGCGACGTTCTGAGGCTGGTGCTGTCGGTGTCTCCCGCAGGGCAGCAATCTGTTGCAGCAACAGTTCATTTGTTTTTTGCTGCTGCTGGTACAATAGCTGCTGCTGATTGTGCTGCTGTTCCCGCTCCTGCTGTTGCCGTTGGAGACTCTGGTGCTGCTCCTACAGTTTCCGCTGAGACTGCAGCTACTGCTGCTGGGTGAGTACCAGCTGCTTTAACAGCTCCTCCATTTTGTCCACGGGGTGGGGCAGAAAGGTGGCCGGCCGGATTGTAGTAATGCAGCTGCCGGTGGGGTATGCCTCAGTCACTATGCCCGCATTCTCCACCAAGCTGTAAGGCGGCGGTGTTCACACCATGCAGTAACTGAGGCAGTGACCCAAGCAAGTCCAACATAAACAGCTTTATTCAGCAACTCACGGGTAAATAGAAAAGTCCTCTGGTTCGCAGCCGAGTTAACACAAGTCCTTAAACAACGGTTGCAGTGGGCAACGGTGGCGCCGGGCCGCTCAGAGCCTGACAGGTGCAGAGCCTTCCCAGGCGGTGGTTCAGCCACACTCAATCCTGCTGAGCTTTCCTGCTATCCTCCTAGCAGGTTCCAACATAGAACACCACTAATCCTTAATGCAGGGTTTTTAAAGGACCTGTGGCAAGAGCCACTGGAAAACCCGGGTTGGAGGGAGGAGGCCGCCCCACTGCCTTCCTGTATCCTCCCCCAAGAAACGAAGGTCCTGCCGGGTTTTACTTAATCTGCCTTAGCCAGATAGCTAACCAGGTCAATGCTCACCTCCAAAGCAGGCAGTACTTCAGTAATAGTGACAAAAGTGAGGACTTTATTAGCCCATTAGATGTGGCAACGTTTCGTCTGGCTTGAAAAAGGCTGTGCTCAGCCGAAATGTTGCAACATCTGATGGGCTAAATAAAGTGCTCACTTTTGTCAGTATTACTGGAGTGCTGCCTGCTTTTCTTTTGGAATATCTATCTATCTATCTATCTATCTATCTATCTATCTATCTATCTATCTGTTCTATCTATCTATCTATAGTAGCCGAGATTTCAGACTTGGGGGTTTCTGGGGGAAACTTTGGTACTGTGCTAATGCAGGATCTGACCTTGAAGTATGCCATTGATAATGTACCAGTAATCAATGGGGTTGCTCAAAAGCCGGGGGCTGACACCAGGTACCCATATTTTACACTCCATGTGTCACGGGTGTGTCAGAGGTGACAGACAGTCGCCCTGCAGTTGGTTTCAGGAGATCTCTGCGTTTGGCATTACAGACATCTTCTTAGCGGCCGGCTGTCTCTAGGACCCAGCAGCTACCTCCCTCTGGCTAATTAGCTGCCTGACTGAGTTTATAAAACACCTGGTGTGTCTGAGAGGGAGGTGCCGGCGATATTCATTACTACTTGTCAGGCTTTACCAAGAGCAGTACTTTGTCCTTTCTGGAGCTTGAGGCCGTGTGCGTATTTGGCTGGAGTCATCTAAAGCTAAGCTATCCCCCCCGTTTGTCTACCCTTGTTGTCTATAGAGTTTAGTGGAGATGGACTAGTGCTCATCTCCTCACTTCCTTAGCCATACGCCAGGGAAAGTCAGGGCGAGGTATGCGTGCGGCTATTGGTGAAGAGCCAATATAGGGACGGTAGTTGAGACAGGGTGACACTAGACCAGACTAGGAGGTCTCCACTCCCCCCTTTCTCTAGTGTCTGGGCTCCCTTTCCCTTTTCCCTCTGTGTTGCACTAAGTCTTTTCCACATCCTGCTTGACACAATGGGGAACTTCTTTATCGGGTCACTAAGCCAAAAGGGGAGGTGATAGAGCAGTTGGTGGTACCGGGACCCTATAGGCGTAGAGTATTAGGCCTGGCCTATTCTCACATCTTGGGTGGGCATCTAGGGGTAGACAAAACTCGGGAGCGCGTCCTGTAGAGGTTTTACTGGCCTGGATATCACTGTGAGATTGGAAATTACTGCCTGTCCTGTCTCAGCTGTCAGCTAACAGCTCCCGTGCCCCATTTCCACAGCCCCTTAGTACCACTACCTATCAGGTCCCATTTGATCGGATTGCCATGAACATTGTAGGGCCCCTGGCGAAGTCTGCCCGGGGCACCAATACATTCTCGTAGTATTGGACTATGCCACTCGGTATCCGGAAACGGTACCATTGATAAATTCCTCCGCCAGAAGTATTGCCAGAGAACTGGTGCATATTTTCTCCTGGACGGGTCTGCCAAAGGAGATCCTGATGGACCAGGGAACTCCTTTTATGTTGAAAGTGATGAGGGAGTTGTGTAAGGCTCTCCAAATTACACAACTCCGGACGTCGGTATACCATCCGCAGACGGATGGACTGGTAGAGAGATTCAACAAGACCTTGAAATCAATGTTGAAGAAGATGGTGGAAAAGGATGGCCGAGACTGGGATTGTCTACTCCCCTACCTTCTGTTCTCAGTTAGGGAAGTTCCCCAGGCCTCTACAGGATTCTCCCCCTTTGAGCTGCTATAATGGCCGGCATCGTCACAGACTGCTGGATATTGCAAAGGAAACGTGGGAAGCCGAGGTGACCCCCCACAGGAGCGTCATCGAGCATGTGGCCCAAATGCAGGACCGGATAGAGAAGGTGATGCCAATTGTGAGGGAGAGCCTCCTTCAATCCCAAGAGGCCCAAATACTGGTCTACAACCGTGTGGCGAGGCTGAGACAGTTTAGCCCGGGAGACCGGGTGTTGGTGTTAATCCCCACGGTGGAAAGTAAATTCCTGGCCAAGTAGCAAGGGCCATATGAGGTGGTCGAAAATTTGAGTGACGTCAACTACAAGGTACACCAACCAAGAAGAAGAAAGCCATACCAGGTATACCACATTAACCAGCTCAAACCCTGGCGGAACAGGGAACCAGTGGAACCTATGTGCCTGGAGGCCCATCTTGAAGCCAAGGCCGAGGATGTCGCAATAGCAGAGACCCTGTCACCGGCCCAGTAGCAACAGTGCCGAGACCTGTTTTCGGAGTTGCCAGGGTGCACACAGGTTGTGGAACGTGAGATCCGGACAGAACCGCATGTATGGGTGAACCAGAGGCAGTATCGAATACCCGAGGCCTGCCGCGAGGTGATCTCCAAGGAGCTGCAGAGAATGTTGAACCTGGACGTCATCGAGGAGTCAAAGAGCAGCTGGTCCAGCCCCATTGTGCTTGTGCCAAAGCCGGACGGGGAGAGGCGGTTTTGTAATGATTAAAGAAGGCTAAACGAAGTGTCTGAATTCGATGCGTACCCGATGCCCTGGGTAGACAAACTTATTGAAATGCTAGGGCCAGCCAGATACATCACCACCCTGGACCTAACAAAAGGGTACTGGCAAATCCTCCAATCTCCAAGTGCCAAGGAGAAGACTGCCTTCTCTACACTCGACGGGTGTTTTCAGTACACCCCGATGTCGTTCGGTTTGCAGGAAGCCCCAGCTACCTTCCAGAGGGCCATGGACCGGATCCTAGCCTTGCACAGGAAGTACGCCGCCGCTTATCTAGATGACATTGTGATCTTCAGTCCAGATTGGGAAAGTCACCTACAGAAGGTCCAGGCGGTTCTGGATGCGCTGAGGAAGGCCAGCTTTACCATTAATCCTAAGAAGTGAGCTATGGGGAAAGAAGAGGCGAAGTACTTGGGCTATATTGTCGGAAGGGGTGAAATAAAGCCACAAGTAAAGAAGGTGGAAGCAATCCAGAATTGGACACAACCGACCTCCATAAAACAGGTTTGAGATTTTCTAAGACTGGTGGGGTACTATTGACAGTCTATCCCGAATATCTCCATCATAGCCGCACTACTGACTGACCTACTGAAAGGTACAAAGACGGCAATGGCCAATTGGTCTTCTGAGGCAGAGATGGCATTCCAGGAATTGAAGCTCGCTCTGTGTAAGCAGCCGGTTTTGATTGCCCTTGACTTCAATAAGGAATTCATAGTCCATGTTGTCTCAAGAAATAAATGTGGAGGAACATCCCGTGTTATATCTAAGCAGAAAACTCTTGGCTTTTGAGAAAAACTATGCTATTGTGGAAAAGGAGTGCTTGGCCATCAAGTGGGTAGTTGACACCCTGAGGTACTACCTGTTAGGTCGGAAGTTCAGGTTAGTGTCAGATCATGCACCCCTGAGATGGATGAGGGAAAGGATGGGGAAGAATGCCCGGGTGACCAGGTGGTTTTTAGCACTCCAAGACTTTAGTTTCTCGGTGGAGCATAGGCCCGGGAAGCTACATAGGAACGCTGATACCCTGTGCAGACGTCCATGTTTAGTAAGTGAAGGTGCCAAAACCCCCGGCTTTGTGCAGAGGGGTGGGATATGTGACAAAGTCACTGGCAGAATACTGGATGGGAGATATGTTTCACTGAGACTATTGACTTCAGTGATGTGAAACATGGACGTTTCTCCTGCACATTAGGTGCAGAGACGGTTAATAGCTAGGTTTACAAGGGCATGTTTTACAGGTGGATGGCTAAGTACTGATAAGGAAGCCATCCACCCTATCTCCACTTCAGGGTTTGGGGCTATAAAGAGCCAGCCTTTTGACTCAGGAGTGGGTCAGTGTCTGGGAAAAACCCTGCTCCACAGAGGAGCTCGCATGTGCTGTGCTGAACCGTGAGCAACTAACCCTGAGTGGCCGGACGCCGACCGATATACGGACTGTGCTGCAACTTTGGTATTTTGTTTTGCATTTATACCAAATGGGCTGTGTTTTCTTTATGGACTCCAGGTTAGTTTATGATGTTTAATAAACTAACCCGAAAATTTAAAGAGACAGTGTTACTTGTCTACCTCCGCATACAGCCAAGCAAGTCGCTTTACCATAGTACTTACTAACCACCATATACAGGGAACACCCCACACGACCCGCCGTATACTGGGAACACCCCACAAGACCTGCCATATACCAGGAAGACCCCACAAGACCCACTGTATACCAGGAACACCCCAGAAGGCCTGCTGTATACCAGGAACACCCCACAAGACCTGCCGTATACCAGGAACACCCTACAAGGCCTGCTGTATACCGGGAACACCCCACAAGACCCGCTGTATACCAGGAACACCCTACAAGGCCTGCTGTATAGCAGGAACACGCCACAAGACCCACCATATACCAGGAACACCCTACAAGGTCTGCTGTATACCGGGAACACCCTACAAGACCTGCTGTATACCAGGAATACCCCACAAGGCATGCTGTATACCGGAAACACCCCACAAGACCTGCCGTATACCGGGAACACCACACAAGACTCACTGTATATCAGGAACACCCCACAAGGCCGGTTCTATACCGGGAACACCCTACAAGGCCTGCTGTCAGGGCCGGCGTCAGCACCCGGTGCACCCGGGCAAGTGACGGGACCCTGAGCAGGCAGGGGGGCCCACTCGCCGTCGGGCACCCCGCCACGCTATGGGACCCGTGAGCGGAGGAGAGCGTTGCCAACCCCAGCTCCCCGCTTGCTCAGGGCCCCGGCACCCGGCGCAATACTTACCTCTCCCCGTGCCTCTGCAGCAGCTTCTGTCTCTTCTGCGGCTGCTGCACAGTGACGTCTCAGGTCAGAGGGCGCGGTGACGTCTTTCCACCGCGCTCTCTCCTGAGCCGTCACAGCGCAGAGCAAGAAGACGCCGGCGCGGGTGAGGAGTCCGGAGCAGCGGCAGCAGGTGAGAAGAAGCGAGGTGAGTATTTGATTTTTTTTTTTATATTGTATGGAGGCATGGGGCATTATAAGGGAGAGGGGGTGGGGGTGTGTGACATCTTGCACAGGGCACTATAAGGGAGGATGTGTGTGACATCCTGCATGGGGCATTATAAGGGAGGGGGTGACATCCTGCACGGGGCATTATAAGGGAGGGGGGGTGTGACATCCTGCATGGGGCATTATAAGGGAGAGGGGGTGTGACATCCTGCATGGGGCATTATAAGGGAGGGGGGGTGTGACATCCTGCACGGGGCATTATAAGGGAGAGGGGGTGGGGGTGTGTGACATCCTGCACAGGGCATTATAAGGGGGGGGGGGTGTGACATCCTGCATGGGGTATTATAAGGGGGGGTGACATCCTGCTCGGGGCATTTTAAGGGAGGGGGGGTGACATCCTGCATGGGGCATTATAAGGGGGGGGGTGACATCCTGCATGGGGCATTATAAGGGAGGGAGGTGACATCCTGCACGGGGCATTATAAGGGAGGGGGGGTGACATCCTGCATGGGGCATTATAAGGGAGGGGGAGGGTGGGGGTGTGTGACATCCTGCATGGGGCATTATAAGGGAGGGTGGGGTGACATCCTGCATGAGGCATTATAAGGGAGGGGGGGTGACATCCTGCATGGGGCATTATAATGGAGGGGGGGTGTGACATCCTACATGGGGCATTATAAGGGAGGGTGTGGTGACATCCAGCATGGGGCATTATAAGGGGGGGTGATATCCTGCATGGGGCATTATAAGGGGGGTGACATCCTGCATGGGGCATTATAAGGGAGGGGGGTGACATCCTGCATGGGGCATTATAAGGGAGGGGGGTGTGACATCCTGCATAAGGCATTATAAGGGAGGGGGGTGGGGGGGTGTGACATCCTGCACGGGGCATTATATGGGAGGGTGGGGTGACATCCAGCATGGGGCATTATAAGGGAGGGGGTGTGACATCCTGCATGAAGCATTATAAGGGAGGGGGGGTGACATCCTGCATGGGGCATTATAAGGGAGGGGGGGTGGGGGGGTGACATCCTGCACGGGGCATTATATGGGAGGGTGGGGTGACATCCAGCATGGGGCATTATAAGGGAGGGGGTATGACATCCTGCATGGGGCATTATAAGCGAGGGGGGGTGACACCCTGCATGGGGCATTATAAGGGAGGGATGTGACATCCTGCATGAAGCATTATAAGGGAGGGGGTGTGACATCCTGCACGGGGCATTATAAGGGAGGGTGGGGTGACATCCAACATGGGGCATTATAAGGGAGGGGGTCTGACATCCTGCATGGGGCATTATAAGGGAGGGGGGGTGACACCCTGCATGGGGCATTATAAGGGAGGGGTGTGTGACATCCTACATGGGGCATTATAAGCGAGGGGGGTGTGACATCCTGCATGGGGCATTATAATGGAGGGGGGTGTGTGACATCCTGCATGGGGTATTATAAGGGAGGGGGGGTGTGATATCCTGCATGGGGCATTATAAGGGAGGGGGGGTGACATCCTGCATGGAGCATTATAATGGAGGGGGGGTGACATCCTGCATGGGGCATTATATGGGAGGAGGGGTGTGACATCCTGCATGGGGCATTATAAGAGAGGGGCTGTGTGTGACATCCTGCATGGGGCATTATAAGGGGGGGGAGTGACATCCTGCATGGGGCATTATAAGGGAGGGGGTGTGTGTGACATCCTGCATGGGGCATTATAAGGGAGGGGGGGTGACATCCTGCATGGGGCATTATAAGGAAGGAGAGTGTAACAACCTGCATGGGGCATGATAAGGGGGGGTGACATCCTACATGGGGCATTATATGTGGGGAACAGCCTGCATGGGACATTATGTGGAGGGAACAGCCTGCTTGGGGCATTATGTGGGGGTTACAGCCTGCGTGGGGCATTATGTGGGGGGAACAGCCTGCGTGGGGCATTATGTGGGGGGAACAGCCTGCGTGGAGTGTTATGTGGGGGTACAGCCTGCATTATATGGGGGCCAGTATCCTGAATGGAGCATTATATGCTGGCCAGTATCCTGTATGGAGCATTATATGGGGGCCAGTATCCTGTATGGAGCGTTATATGGGGGCAAGTGTACTATGTGGAGCACTTCTCCGGTTTCTGAGCTATTGTAGAATTTACAATAGATATCACTCATGTAATGTAAGAAGTGAAATCTTTGCATTGTACTATATATATATTTCTCTGCGGTATCTGTGCATCATGAATCGTGGTATGTATTAAAGGGGCCCACTGAGACTCTTTCGCCCAGGGACCACAAAAACCTGGAGCCGGCCCTGCCTGCTGTATACCAGGAACACGCCACAAGAGTCTCCGAATACCGGGAAAACCCCATAACACACGCCGTATATCAGGAACACCAGTCAAGATTAGCCATATACTGGGAACACCCCACAAGACCCGCGGTATACCAGGAACACCCCACAAGACCTGTCGTATACTGGGAACACACAAGATCCGTCCTATACCAAGAACACTCCACAAGGCCTGCCATATACCATGAACAACCCACAAGACCCACCATATACCGGGAACACCCCACAAGACTCGTTGTATACCAGGTACACCCCACAAAACATGCCGTATACCGGAAACAGCACACAAGACCCACCGTATACCAGGAACACCCCACAAGAACTGCCATATACCAGGAACATCCTACAAGGCCTGCTGTATACTTGGAACACCCCACAAGACCCGCTGTATAACAGGAACACCCTACAAGGCCTGCTTTATACCAGGAACACGCCACAAGACCCGCCGTATACCTGAAACACCCTACAAGGCCTGCTGTATACCGGGAATACCCCACAAGGCCTGCCGTATACAGGGAACACCCTACAAGACACGCCATATGCCAGGAACACCCCACAAGACCTGCTGTATACTGGAAACACCCCACAAGACCTGACGTATACCAGGAACAGCCCACAAGACCCGCCGTATACCGGGAACACCCCACAAGGCCTACTGTATTCCGGGAACACCCCACAAGACCAGCCATATGCCAGGAACACCCCACAAAACCCGCTGTATACCAGAAACACCCCACAAGACCTGCCGTATACCGGGAACACCACACAAGACTCACCATATACCAGGAACACCCCACAAGGCCTGCTGTATACGGGGAACACCCCACAAGACACGCCATATGCCAGGAACAGCCCACAAGACCCGCCGTATACCGGAAACACCCCACAAGACACACTGTATTCCAGGAACACCCCACACGACCCGCTGTATACCAGGAACACCCTACAAGTCCTGCTGTATACCGGGAACACAACACAAGACCCACCGTATACCAGGAACACCGCACAAGACCCGCCGTATACCAGGAACACCCTACAAGTCCTGCTGTATACCGGGAACACCACACAAGACCCACCGTATACTAGGAACACCCCACAAGGCCTGCTGTATACCGGGAACAGCACACAAGACCCGCCGTATACCGGAAACACCCCACAAGACACACTGTATTCCAGGAACACCCCACACGACCCGCTGTATACCAGGAACACCCCACAAGACCCGCCGTATACCAGGAACATCCTACAAGTCCTGCTGTATACCGGGAACACCACACAAGACCCACCGTATTTCCAGGAACACCGCACAAGACCCGCCGTATACCAGGAACACCCTACAAGTCCTGCTGTATACCAGGAACACCACACAAGACCCACCGTATACTAGGAACACCCCACAAGGCCTGCTGTATACCGGGAACATCCCACAAGGCCCGCTGTATACCAGGAACACCCCACAAGGCCTGCTGTATACGGAGAACACCCCACAAGACATGCCATATGCCAGGAACAGCCCACAAGACTCTCCGAATACTGGGAAAACCCCACAAGACACGCTGTATATCAGGAACACCAGTCAAGATTAGCCATATACTGGGAACACCCCACAAGACCCACGGTATACCAGGAACACCCCACAAGATCTGTTGTATACTGGGAACACACCACAAGATCCGTCCTATACCAAGAATACCCCACAAGACCCACCATATACTGGGAACACTCCACAAGATTTGTTGTATACCAGGAACACCCCACAAGACATGCAGTATACTGGAAACAGCACACAAGATCCACCGTATACCAGGAACACCCCACAAGACCCACCGTATATCGGGAACACCCCACAACATCCGCCGTATACCGGGAACACCACACAAGACCAGCCGTATACCGGGAACACCCCACAAGACCCGCCATATACCGGTAACACCCCACAAGACCCGTCCTATGAAGGAAACACTCCGCAATACCCGCAGTATACCGGAAACACCACACAAGACCCACCGTATACCAAGAACACCCCACAAGACCCACCGTATACTGGAAACACCACACAAGACCTTCTGTATACCAGGAACACCCCATGAGATCCGCGGTAAAGCAGGAACACTCCACAGGACCCGCCATATACTGAGAATAGCTCACAAGAACCACTGTATACAGGAAATACCCCACAAGATCCGCCGTATACAGGGAAGCTCCACAAATCCCACTGTATGCTGGGAACACCCCACAATATCCATGATATATTGAGAATACCCCACAAGACCCGCCTTATACCGGAACAACCTACAAGATCCATCAAATACTGAGAACACCCCACAAAACCCGCCATATATTGAGACCACCCCACAAGACCTGTCGCATATCGGGAAAACCCCACAAGACCCGCCTTATATTGAGATCACCCCACAAGACCAGCCATATACCAGGAACATCTCACAAGATCACAGTACCCATCGTATACCGGGACACCTCACAAGTCCTACTGCATACTGGGAACACCCCCAAAACCTGCCGTATATCGGGAACACCCCCAAAAACCTGCCGTATACCGGAAACACCCCACAAGTCCTGCTATTTTGGAGATGCTCTGACCAGAAATCTAGACATCACAGTGACCACTGCCAGAGTTGCTCATTCTTCCAGCACATCATCTTCGAGATCTGACTGCTCCTTTCACCTTATATATCCAGAATAGCAGGGGAGCGGAGTCCAGACCTATTACCCAAATAAGGTAACGGGTTCAGCTTTGTCTGGGGTGCTGTACAGGACGCAGCTTACGGCAGGGTCTGGGGTGGTTGTGGTGGTTATGCGTTCACTGAGCTCTCTGTCATTAATCCACTTTTCTTAAACTTTTACCAAGTACTAACCCTCTGGATCTCGGGAACATGCTGCTACTAACCGTCTTCTCCTTACTGATCACATCTTATCAGACTGACGACTCATGTCCTGGTAAGTTGCTGGTTTCTTTATATTCTGGTTCATGTCCATATTAACACATAGATTATGGGATTGCTTTATGAACAATTACCTGTTATAACGTCATATATATAATATAATATATTAGAATTGCTTCAAACCAGTAAACTACGACTATCATCCAATTCTGCTGTAAAGTTTATGACATCAGGGGCCTGGCTCAGTAAATACATCTTCAATTTTCATATTGGGGAGTTAATTAAGGGGGATCCCACTCCAATTCATTTAATTAGGTAACATGTAATACCTTATCTTCCCTGTGGGGGCACTGTGGTGAAATTGTGCACTTGCTGTTGGCTTCCTCTACAGGTGATCGCTTGTGGTCTATGTTGCTCTTGCTTTTGACTTCCAACAGAAGTGAAGGTTTTGGGAGTAGGAGACTCAGACAGACTTGCTATCCTCAGAGGCTGCCCTGGTATTCCTGGATCTTCTGGTGCAAAAGGAGAGAGTGGAACCACAGGAGAGAAAGGTGAATATAATAAAATAATTGTTCTGACACAGAGCAACATATCTCCTGAATGGAGATAAAAAAAAGAGATTGACCTCGGCCTCCACCAGGGGGAGCTCATACTGATTTATTATGGAGATCAATGTATACATTGTATGCACTGAGCTCCCCCTAGTGGGGACTGTTGATGAATCTGAGCTCTGTATCTCAGCTCCGACTCCTATAGAGATATACTATAACATTAATTCTGAATTGTTGACCTACAGATTAAAAATATTAGAGTTTTTAAGATTATAAACACAAGATAGTATGAAATTTGAGCAGGGCTAATAGACTAGAGAACTACAGGTGGATAAAATAGCTAAATAATTTTATTTATACATAATTGATTAAAACATGAGAACATTAGATATAATAGTATAAAATGAGTATAAAAATCCTGGATATTGGGATAAAAGGTCCTACTGCGGGCTGGGTTTCAATCAATGACCGTATTGAGATGGAGGGATAGGGTTAGAGATACCAGATGTCCCCTGGAAGAAAAAGAAGTTGAGTAGGTTATTGAGTTAGATGTTCCAACAGGGATACTTGCTAGAATAATGATACCGGTACTTGAGTGTGACTGGTAAGAGGAATAAGTCTGAGGGGATGAGCCAGCTCGTTGGTTGAAGCAAGTGGGATGGTAGCTAAGAATGAATTGGTTAGATTAAATTTGCATGCAAAATTGGTTGCTCGCAATGGTGGGGTGGACTGTAATTACCTGGATTTGCAGAGTTTCAGATATATGTATTCTCCAGTAGGTGTAGAAAGAGGAGGTAAAGATCTTGAGACCTAGTAGGAGAAAATAGTGCGTATGGATGGTTAGAAAAATTAAGATTGATTATAATGGTACCTAGGAGGGCAGGTGGCATGGATTAGTAGACGGGAAGGTTAGTTGGTGTGCATTAGTATAAGATTCCAATTGGGGACGTGGTTGGAGTCCCAGCTAGGGGTTTGCTGCCTTAGGATATGGGCACAGCCCCGTGGTTGCAAGGGAGTGAATAGATGTGAAATGCAGTGAAGTTACTACGTTTTAGTCTGGGACACTCCAGAATCTTGAATCCTGGATGGTTACTAAGATCTGGAAAAGAGTGGTCACTGATAAATGGTTGGTGTTTGGATGGAGTCCAGTGTAGGACCCCTCTGGTAATGCTTCCTGGCACAATATTAAATACCTGAGTTGGTGTATAGGGAGGTTTTTACCTCCTTGGTGATGCAGGAAATGGCAGATGATTATTCCTGGTAGCGGGGCATTCACCCAGAGCAGGGAGAGTCTCCTGCTGGTACTGTGCTGAGGTAGTACTCACTCCGTCTGCGGCGTGGTTAGCGGTGATTGGTCTCAGATTGCAGCGTGGTGGAGGCAGAGTTTCTCACGTGGCAAAGGAGAGCCTTTGGTTGGACTATTAGCCTCCTCAGCTGGTCAGCGGTGAAGTGGGAGGCGTGTGGCTGCGGTGGGTAGTTTACGGAGATATGGAGGCACGGTCCTCCCGTCAAAGGAGAAGCTGCTGCTTTTATGCTTGATTTGCCCTGGTTGTGACTGGGCGGGTGGAAGATGGCGACGGTCAGGCTTTCTGTGGTCAGGCTTTCTGTGGTGCGGCGGTGTGGAGCAGAGTCCCGGCCTGTGATGCGGCGGCGTTCAAGGACCTGGCGTGACGTTGCAGTCACGTGATCGGCTGGGTACGGAGCAGCGGAAGGACCAAAAATTCCTATGCGTTTTGGAGACGTAAGGTCTCCTTCATCAGGGAGGGTCCCACTGCCGCACATGGTCCATTATATAGGGGATGCCTCTCTGTGATTGGTCAGAAGCATATCACGTTGTGCTGGGTTTAGGCATTGAATGCAAACAACTCAGTTTCACTACTCAAACCTTTTGGTTCGAGTGTATCCAGCTTAAAGATCCAGGAACTTTTGGCTCCAGACATCCTTTTAATGTAGTCCCCTTTGTTTTGGTACAACTTGGATTCCTAATATCTGTGTACCTTGTATGTGTCCCCCATGTATTTCTAAAAAATGTTTGAATAGGGGGTGTCCGCTGAAATGGTTTTTGATATTACGGAGATGTTCGTTAATGCGTTGGAACATAGGGCGCTTGGCACGTCCTATGGATATCTTGTTACATGGACATTTGAGACAATAAGTAACTCCTGTTGTGGAGCAAGTAGTAAAGTCCTTGATGGGATATACGTTTTGCTCTGTACTGATCATTTTTTGTTTGGTGGTGAGCGAGTGTTTGCATGCGTTGCACTATTTGCACGGAAAGAAGTAAAAGCAAAACAACATTTTATGAAGTTTTTGGCTTGACTAATGATCAGAAATATTAAACATTTCTTACCAAAAAGCAAAGATGACACATATAGAGCCTGTATATTCTGTATATTTTCATTGTTTTTCTTTCAACAGGGCAAAAAGGATGTTCAGGAGATGCTGGAAAGATCGGACCACCAGGACCAAAAGGTGATTATCACTGTCTGCTTAATGACCCTGAGAGAAGAACAGATCTCTGTAATGTGCAAGAGTCCAATAACTGTAATAACTGTAATAAGAATATAATTCACTGTTATCCTAATACAATTTATTTGATAATTTAATCAGTAGGACAGAAAGGAGAATTTGTAAAGCCTGAGTCAGGACCATCCGGTGAGTGGAAATTGGTAACTGTATTATGTGTCAGCAGATCAGGGGTATCCTGTACAGACCCTGAGTTACTTCCTGTATTATACTCCAAAGCTGCATTCACTATTCTGCTGGTGCAGTCACTGTGTACATACATTACATTACTGATCCTGTACAGACCCTGAGTTACTTCCTGTATTATACTCCAAAGCTGCATTCACTATTCTGCTGGTGCAGTCACTGTGTACATACATTACATTACTTATCCTGTACTGATCCCGAGTTACATCCTGTATTATACTCCAGAGCTGCACTCACTATTCTGCTGGTGCAGTCACTGTGTACATACATTACATTACTGATCCTGTACAGATCCTGAGTTACCTCCTGTATTATACTCCAGAGCTGCACTCACTATTCTGCTGGTGGAGTCACTGTGTACATACATTACATTACTTATCCTGTACTGATCCTGAGTTACATCCTGTATTATACTCCAGAGCTGCACTCACTATTCTGCTGGTGGAGTCACTGTGTACATACATTACATTACTTATCCTGTACAGACCCTGAGTTACTTCCTGTATTATACTCCAGAGCTGCATTCACTATTCTGCTGGTGCAGTCACTGTGTACATACATTACATTACTGATCCTGTACAGATCCTGAGTTACCTCCTGTATTATACTCCAGAGCTGCACTCACTATTCTGCTGGTGCAGTCACTGTGTACATACATTACATTACTGATCCTGTACAGATCCTGAGTTACCTCCTGTATTATACTCCAGAGCTGCACTCACTATTCTGCTGGTGGAGTCACTGTGTACATACATTACATTACTTATCCTGTACTGATCCTGAGTTACATCCTGTATTATACTCCAGAGCTGCACTCACTATTCTGCTGTTGTAGTCACTGTGTACATACATTACATTACTGATCCTGTACAGATCCTGAGTTACCTCCTGTATTATACTCCAGAGCAGCACTCACTATTCTGCTGGTGCAGTCACTGTGTACATACATTACATTACTGATCCTGTACAGATCCTGAGTTACCTCCTGTATTATACTCCAGAGCTGCACTCACTATTCTGCTGGTGGAGTCACTGTGTACATACATTACATTACTGATCCTGTACAGATCCTGAGTTACCTCCTGTATTATACTCCAGAGCTGCACTCACTATTCTGCTGGTGCAGTCACTGTGTACATACATTACATTACTGATCCTGTACTGATCCTGAGTTACATCCTGTATTATACTCCAGAGCTGCACTCACTATTCTGCTGGTGGAGTCACTGTGTACATACATTACATCACTGATCCTGTACAGATCCTGAGTTACCTCCTGTATTATACTCCAGAGCTGCACTCACTATTCTGCTGGTGCAGTCACTGTGTACATACATTACATTACTGATCCTGTACTGATCCTGAGTTACCTCCTGTATTATACTCCAGAGGTGCACTCACTATTCTGCTGGTGCAGTCACTGTGTACATACATTACATTACTTATCCTGTACTGATCCTGAGTTACCTCCTGTATTATACTCCAGAGCTGCACTCACTATTCTGCTGGTGCAGTCACTGTGTACATACATTACATTACTTATCCTGTACTGATCCTGAGTTACCTCCTGTATTATACTCCAGAGCTGCACTCACTATTCTGCTGGTGGAGTCACTGTGTACATACATGACATTACTGATCCTGTACTGATCATGAGTTACATCCTTTATTATACTCCAGAGCTGCACTCACTATTCTGCTGGTGCAGTCACTGTATACATACATTACATTACTTATCCTGTACTGATCCTGAGTTACCTCCTGTATTGTATTCCAGAGCTGCACTCACTATTCTGCTGGTGGAGTCACTGTGTACATACATGACATTACTGATCCTGTACTGATCATGAGTTACATCCTTTATTATACTCCAGAGCTGCACTCACTATTCTGCTGGTGCAGTCACTGTATACATACATTACATTACTTATCCTGTACTGATCCTGAGTTACCTCCTGTATTATATTCCAGAGCTGCACTCACTATTCTGCTTACCAAACGACCGAGTGGGAATCAAAGGAGGAGTAGGTGGGACAAACCAAATGGGAAGAGGAAACACACACAAACCAAAGCCACACATACATTTCCTGAAAACGACTCCAACCGCCTGCTCATAACTCTGAACTCTCCTTCAACTACAAGACAGGAGGTTGTAAGCTATCACTGGCAAAGAAAGAAGCAAGGAGGAGGGTTCTTAAACCTAAGGGGAGTAACCAATTCAGAACAGCTGATACAATAAGACAGAGTACTCCAAGAGTCCCACTAAGCAGTTTAGCCCATGCAGAAACAGAACAAAGAAAACCAGAACTGCTAATAGGACGGTGAAGCTGTTCTAACTACCGCACACATTACCGTATATGTGTCACCAGATGCTACGATCGTCTGACCCCACTCTGTCGCGGTATCCCCATGACAGTTTTGCTGTGGTCTGCTGTTTGTATAGTTGCCCCCACCATGCTCCACTGTAGGATTGGTGTTTAGTGATGAGCTAGCATGCTCCTTAATCAGTAGCGTAGCTACTGGGGAGCAGAGGGGGCGGTGGCCCACCTGGAGCTACGCCAGTGCAACTCTATCGGGTCAGAGCAGGGAGACGCTATGCACTGCACTGCCCGGTGGCCGCTATGGGGTCCTTGAGCAGGAGGGGGGCCCCTGGAGCCAGCATCGGGCCCCCCCGCCCGTCACCACAAGTTAAGTGATGAGAGAGGGAGAGCGAAGTTCCCTTTCCCATCAGTCCCCTTTGCGACTGACGTCATCACTTGGCGCCCGGCCCACTGTTCTGAAGCAAGCCGGAGCAGCAGGGAAACAAGGGGGAGAGGTGAGTATTGTGTTTATTCATTTCTTGCCGGGGAGGGGGAAGCATTATGCTACAGACTCTGCCTATGGGGGGGAGCATTATACTACAGACTCTGCCTATGGGAAGGGCATTATACTACAGACTCTGCCTATGGGGGGGCATTATACTACAGACTTTGCCTATGGGGGGGGACATTATACTACAGACTCTGCCTATGGGGGAGAGCATTGTACTACACACTCTGCCTATTGAGGGGGACATTATACTACAGACTCCGCCTATAGGCGGGCACTATACTACAGACCCTGCCTATGGGGGGGGCATTATACTACAGACTCTGCCTATGGGGGGGAGCATTATACTACAGACTCTGCCTATGGGGGGGTGCATTATACTACAGGCTCTGCCTATGGGGGGACATTATATTACAGACTCTGCCTATGGGGGGGGCACTATACTACAGACTCTGCCTATGGGGGGGCATTCTACTACAGACTCTGCCTATGGGGGGAGCATTGTACTACACACTCTGCCTATTGGGGGGGGGGGCATTATACTACAGACTCTGCCTATGGGGGGGAGCATTATACTACAGACTCTGCCTATGGGGGGGGCATTGTACTACAAACTGTGCCTATGGGGGGGAGCATTATACTACAGACTCTGCCTATGGGGGGGGGGGCATTATACTATATGAAGGACTATGGTGGGTGCATTATACTATATGAAGGACTATCTGGTGAATTATACTATATGCAGACTATTTATACAGTGTGGGGATTACAGTTAGGGTCATACAGTGTGGGAGATAATGTGGGGTCTTTGCACAGTGTGGGGGCCATCATACAGTGTGGGAGATAATGTGAGGTCTTTGCACAGTGTGGGGGTGGGGGCCATTATACAGTGTGGGAGATAATGTGGGGTCTTTGCACAGTGTGGGGGCCATCATACAGTGTGTTAGATAATGTGGGGTCTTTGTACAGTGTGGGGGCAATCATACAGTGTGGGAGATAATGTGGGTGTCTTTGTACAGTGTGGGGGCCATCATACAGTGTGGGAGATAATGTGGGGTCTTTGCACAATGTGGGGGCCATCATACAGTGTGAGATAATGTGGGGTCTTTGCACAGTGTAGGGGCCATCATACAGTGTGGGAGATAATGTGGGGTCTTTGTGCAGTGTTGAGGCCATCATACAGTGTTGGAGCCATCAGTTTGGAGGCTACTAAGGGGTCAGTATACTGTATAGGGTACTATACAGTAAGGGAGCATTATACTGTGTATAGGGGAGCTGTACATGGGGGTAGACTCAAGACATTCTTTAATGTTAATTGGGCAGTTATCGTTATAGGGGAACTCAGGTTATTATGACTGTCAAAGGGGCACACAGAGGGCATTATTACTTTCTAGGGGGCAAAATGTGGTCACTGTTTTCTAGGGCACTTGCACAGGGAATTACTGTATTCTAGAGGTTTGTTTAACCATCTTGAGAGCACACAGCAGGTGCAGTAATATGGACACGTACAGCAGCAGCGGCTCAGTATTGGGGTATCAGCAGGAAGAGGTGTTTGTGCTGGTTAGGAATAGATGGGGACGGGGCCTCAAATGTAAGGTGTCAAATGTGTCTTTGTTGTGATCTCTGCAGACCTGAGACTCTGAGTCCTGGATGGAGAAGTCGTCGTGTTGGTCTGGGCCAGATGGAAAAGACGGGAAAAGTGAACAATTTAATCAGAAAGAACGTCAGCTGTAAGTTACTATAACCGTACTGTAATCTCTTATATGTTCTGCAGGACTGGAATCTATCAATATATGTCACCATATGGCGGTAATATCAGTGCTGGTCTTTGTATAGAGATTATTTTCAGTAACAGCGCTGTCATCTGCTGAGGTTCTCCTACATCCAGTCTCTGGGTGCGCCACCATAGCTGTAATCAGGGTTACCTGGTTAGGGGCCCACTCAGAAGTTTCACCCCCCTCTGAACCAAAACCCTAGCTACTCCTCTGTCATTACTAGAGAGATTTACGAGCATTCTCGGGTGTTTTCCAAGTATCTTCAGCGTGCTTGGGTGTTATGTTTCAGTGACTCTGTGCTCATCATTTGCGACTGTTTGACAGATTTATTACATGTGAGAAATGCCTGTTTCTTAGGCATTCCTCACATGTATTAAAGCTGTCAAACTAAGCCCAGAGGTTGGGGCACAGTTTTGGGCATCTGTTGGCCCTATAGATAGTATGTTCTGATTTTTGTGCAAAATTCAATAAACACATTGTTTAAAAAAAAAAGCTGTCAAACAGTCGCAAATCATGCACACGGGAGTGACTGAAACATAACACCCGAGCACGCTGAAGATACTCGGAAAACACCCGAGCATACTCGCCGAAAGGATTAACAGAGCATACTCGCTCATCACTATTGGTGTTCTTTTCAGCAGATGCTTCATTCTTCCTCCTCCAGACATATATCTGATCCCAAGACCCAAAAAGTTCCATTTTTCTATCATCCACAGATGAGAATCACAGAACTTCTTTGACTTATTTCTATGACTTTGATGATATTGCAGTGATTTTTCTTTTTCTTTTTATAAAGTATCGGTTACTACACATTTGTTACATATTCCTTGTTTCTCAGTTGCCCGGAACTGTAGGGATCTGCTGGATCAGGGGGAAACGCTCAGTGACTGGTACACCATATACCCCGATGGCAGCACCCCTATGAAGGTGCTATGTGACCTGCACACCGATGGAGGGGGCTGGATTGTAAGTATTTGGGATTCAAATTCACACAAAAAAATGAAAGTGACCCTGAGACCATACTAACAATTCCCCAAAATTGAATTAGACCTGACCTCACAGTGATGCTAATGGGTGGAGGAATTTTTATTGGATTGCACCAATTCATGTGGTTGGCTTGGTGGGTGAGGGAGGAAGCCACAGGAGCAGTTGTCCCAGATGCCAAATTCTATGGGGCTATAAAATTTCAGCCCCTTCCACTGACCACTGCACAAAGCAGGGACAGTAAACGCCATTTTTTCCATATCTGAGTTATTGTTGTCGGGATGGTTGCAGTGTCGCTAAGTGTGACGGGGCCTTTAGAGCCGGGACTTGGGATAAGACTCAGGTTAGAGATAAGGCTAAGGATAGGGCTAGTGTTAAAGATAAAGCTAGGGATAGGACTGAGTTTAGAGATATCACTAGGGTTATACACAGGGCTAGGGTCAGAGATAAGGCTAAGGTTAGGGCTAGGACTCAGGTTAGAGATAGGGCTAGGGATAGATATAGGACTAGGATTAAGGCCCCGTCACACTTAGCGACGCTGCAACGATCCCGACAACGATACGACCTGTCAGGGATCGTTGCTGCGTCGCTATGTGGTCGCTGGTGAGATGTCAAACAGGCAGGCTCACCAACGATCAGGGGAGCAGCGACATCGTGGAATCTTTCCACGATGTCCTGCTCCTGGTTACCAGCCTGCTGAAGCAGGAGCAGGCTGGTAACCATGGTAAACATCGGGTTACTAGGGGCACACGCGCACTTAGTAACCCGATGTTTATCATGGTTACGAGCCTGCTAAAGTGAGCGGTAACCTCCCGCTCACCGTAGCAGAGTGGTAACCATGATAAACAGCGGGTTACTAGGTGCGCGTGTGCCCCTAGTAACCTGATGTTTATCATGGTTACCAGCCTGATCGCTGCTCCTGCTGTTCACACACAGCGATGTGTGCTGACCAGCGGGAGGGCAACGACCAAAAAATGGTCCAGGACATTCTGCAGCGATCAGCGACCTCACAGCAGGGGCCTGATCGCTTCAAAGTGTCACACATAGCGACATCGCTGGTGAGGTCGCTGTTGCGTCACCAAAACCGTGACACAGCAGCGATCTCGCTATGTGAGACGGGGGATTTAGAGATAGGGCTAGGGATAGGTCTGAGGTTAGAGATATCACTAGGGTGATTTATAGAGCTAGGGTTAGACATAGGACTAGGGTTAGAAATACAGCCAGGGTTAGAGATAAAGTAAAGGTTGGGGCTAGGACTAAGGATAGGACCCTGGTTAGAGATAGGGCTAGGGTTAGAGACAGGATTAGGGCTGGGGCTAGGGATAGGGTTGGATATAATAGCAAAAGAAAGTCCTACTCACTCACTCTGAAGAAAGAAAACATCTAGCACCAGCGATCCAGTAAAATCCCGATATGGCTTTATTGAATAATTCACAGAAGACGATACAGACACAGGAACAATAATTGACACGTTTCGGTTCAGTTATGATCCTTAATCATAGATGCTATAATTAAGGATCATAACTGATCCGAAATGCGTCAGATATTGTCCTTCTGTCTGTATCGTCTTATGTGTATTATTCAATAACGCCATATTGGGATTTTACTGGATTACCGGGGTAGCTGCTAATGAGGCATTTTTACCTGGATTCTGTGTTCAACATTTTATCATCAGGTTTTCCAAAGACGCTTGGATGGTTCTGTGGGTTTCTTCCGCGACTGGAATTCCTATAAGAAAGGATTTGGGAGTCGATTGTCCGAATTTTGGTTGGGAAATGAGAATCTGCACAAGATAACGTCTTCAGGTAACGTTCTGCGGTGTGAGGAGGACGTGTGTGATCTACGGTGGCCGGGACTACACCGTATACACATGACCACACCACAGCTCTGAGTACGGGGCGGTCTGTGCTGTAAGAAGCACTACTCATAAGGTCTATGCTTGCTGTCAGTGAATAGTAACAATCTTGAGACTATAACTGTGATAACCTGGTCTTTATACCAGTGTAGAAAAAGGCAGCAGCATTTTCCTCTCCTGTCCTGACTGCAAACTGATAGCTCTTACCAACACTGGCACATTGTAACAAACCATTCCCTGACAGCCAGCAGCTTGTTTATAAAGTGACCTATACAAGGAACCACCAGACGTGAGCGTGATGATGAGGAGCGTGACTGATGTACGGACCCTTCCTCCACAGATACATGGCAATTACGCATTGATCTACAGGACTTTGGCGATGACATGTATTTTGCCAAATACTCGTCATTTCAGATCCTCGGAGAAGAGGAAAAGTATAAACTAATGGTTGGAAACTTCGAAGGTGGAAATGCAGGTGAGAACTGAACCTTAGTCTTATTGTTAGTTGGAGTCTTATATTAGAAGATATCACTACTTATACACAGTGGGTGAAATAAGTAATGAACACGTCACCAATATTCTAAGTAAATATACAGTATTTCTAGAGGTGCTATTGACATGAAATTCTCACCAGATGTCGGTAGCAACCCATCCAATCCACACAGGCAAAACAATCACCATAGATGTCCATAAATTACGTATAATGAGAAATTACACAGGGAAAAAGTATTGCACACACTTACTGAAACTTATGTAATACTTTGTACAAAAGCCTTTGTTGGTGATGATAGCTTCTCCTGTATGGAGAAACTAGTCGCAGGCATTGCTCAGGTGTGATTTTGGCCCATTCTGCCACACAAACACTCTTCACATCCTGAAGGTGATAGCACCTTTAGAAATATATTTACTTGGAAAATTGGTGACGTGTTCAATACTCAATTCACCCGCTGTAGGAAGAAGTATATGTGTCACGGGTGTGTCGGGTGTAATAGACAGTCCCCCTGGATCTGGCTGTAGAAGGTCACTGCGCTTGGCATTGCAGACACCTTCTTAATCCTTCTTCCTTTAAGATCCAGCGGCGACCTCCCTCCTGTTGATTGACACACCCTTGCATGGGAGTTAAAAACCCTGTTTGCTCCAGGAAATGACCAGTGATACTTTGATGTTCTTTTGTGCATGCTTGGAGCACTAGCTGTTGGCTGGCTTCTTCTCCAGTGCCCTTGGAGGGCAGTTGGCGTTACTCCTTTGGTGTCTCTGGTGTCTGCTCAAGCCAAGTTAATCGCCTTTGTATGTCTACCTTGTTGTCTTTAGTTTGTAGTGGGGCCTGACCAATGCTCACCCATTCCCCTCCCTATCTAGGGCCAAGCTCTAGGGACATCCAGGTCTTAGGGTCTTGCTCGTCGATAGGTGTGGAACCAATATAGGGACGGTAGAGTAGGTAGGGTGATATTAGATCCGCCTAGAGGTCTCCACTCCCCCTTTCCCTACTGTTTGGACTTCCTCCCCCTCTTCCCTTCGTGTTGCTCTTAGTCTTTAACACACCTTGCGTGACAATACGGCGTTGCTGCTGTATCTAAGCTAGTTATGTGTGTTGCCATCTTCTAAACCTCAGTATCAGAGCCAGTCACGTGTGCTACTGTCTGTAGAACTGCTGCATCTAACCCTATCCTGTGTGATACTGTAGCTAGGCCATTATATTTTCAATCAGATGTGACAAACATGGCTACACCCCCATCCTGTAGTATAATATAGTACACTGTGGATATCTTTTTCTTTTGTCAGGTGACTCAATGAGCTACCACAACCTGATGAAGTTTTCTACAAGGGATGAGGATAACGACCTAAGCACGGACAACTGCGCCTCCGTGTGCTCCAGTGGCTGGTGGTACAACAACTGCTATCGCTCCAACCTGAATGGATTGTATCTGGTGGGGCAGCACAGCAGCAACGAGATCGGCTTACACTGGTTCAGTGGCAGAGGGTTTTCCTATTCATACAAGAGTTCCGAGATGAAGATACGGCCTGAAATCAACAAGTAAACCGTAGACTCGTCCTGTGTCGCAGATCTGTCTGTGCCGTAAACTCAGCCAATAGACCCATCCTATACAGTAGACCCGTCCTGTGCCGTAGACCAGTCCTGTGCCGCAGACTCGTCCTGTGCCGTAAACTCAGCTAATAGACCCATCCTATACCATAGTCACCTCCTGTGCTGCAGACCCCTCCTGGTGGTAAACTCGTCCCATAGACCCATCCTGTGCCGCAGACTTGTCCCCTGTCGTACACTAATTTTCGTAGCCCCATCCTGGCCGTAGACCCATCCTGTGCCGTAGACTCGTCCTGGATATAGATACCTCGTGTGCTATAGAACCATCATGTATTGTAAGCCCGCCACGCGCTGTAGACTAGTCAGCCACAGCTATTCCTGGGCTGCAATGGTTCTTCAGTGATACCTGGCATGCACCGGCATTAGTGATGGCATTTACACTATGGACAGAAATGAGCGCTCCACCTCCCTGCCCTCTCTGCTGCTATAATGAGCACACTTGTTTTACATTACCTTTTGCCCGTTGCCTTGATACTCCACAAGATCCGCACTGCAGACATGATCACCATATCACCATGAGGTAATAAATATAAAATCTAACAGAAGTGAATGCTATAAAATAATAAAAATACTCACCTGTTATATCCACCGCCGCTGCTGCCAGTCTCTGGTGACACGCCGTACACCCACCGGTGCCCCAAGTAACAGTGCCATATAGTACACACATACACAGTGCCATGCATGAGAGCTCCCATTTACAGTGACTGGCGAAATAAAAGTACTGGTCATGATTTAAAGTGGAACTCTTGATTTCCTAACTTTCAAAGGCTTTGTATCCTAATGTGGGGTGAATACGTTCAGAAGGCACAAGGCCACCAGTCCTGTTGGATGTCATGGCATCAGTCCACCTTAAGGAACTGTTGTAAAAAAACAATATCCAGCACGGTGTTTTTTTTTCCGCAGTGTCCTTCTGTTGGGATTGTCTGCACATTCTGGCCCGATGGAGCCCAAACGTACACCTTTTAGGTTACTGTTTGAGGCATCGGGGCTTTTCGTGGCATACAGGTTGAATGCCGTGCACTTGACCTTATTGTTATATTGTATGTGTTACACAATGTCAGGATATTCGTCTTGGTAACCTCCACCTTTCCACCATTCAGGAGCGGCTATCGGAGCAAAGCCAATAAGTCCTTAGTAGAACTGACCCGACCCAAAAAAAAGCCTGTAGTTCTGTGCTGGTGCCTGAGGTGGGTCACTGTTGCGCGATATCTTCCTGTGACATGCCACAGATATGCAGCCAGGGCTGCTCCAGCTGTGTTAGCACTAAATCCATCCTCTGCGGGTGTTCAGGGCAGGTAGCTGAGAAGACAATGATGTTGGTGAGGTAGATATGGTTCCCTGGACACAATATCTTAGTTTCTCGAAAGTCAAGTAACTGATAGAGCACACGCTAAAGGAGAACCGAATATGATCAAATACCATAATGGCTGCTCCCGATCCTAATGAAGGAGCCTTCTGGACACTTACCTTTTCATTGGATTGTTCCTGCCTTAGGACGGACTGGAAGCTCCTGGACCCCAATGCAAAATCAGTAAATGGGCCCCATCTAACAAGTGACATTTATAATAAGGGGACTTGTGAAGAGCGCCGTCCTGGAGTAACGAGCCTTATAGGTCTTACAATGCTCCTCTGGGAATTTATATGCGCAAATCACGCCTTCAGAAAGACTGAGGACAAGAACTGTAGTGCTGTCTATTTGGGGCAGTATATCGACCCTTTAATGAGCCTTGCTGCATTACTTAGGATAAAAAGCCAAACCAGACACTCCATTTACAGACATGTGTTTCGGGTGTTGCCCCTCCTCAGGGAAAAGCAGGAGACCTGATTTGACTGGGGGGACAGGCCTCTGGCAAGCTAGGCACTCTCCACAAGGAGAAACGGTCCTCTTAAACCACCTGTCAGAGGCCTCTCATCCAGCCAAACAGTCCTCTTGCTTTATACTGATGAGGGGCAAACACCTTGACACATGTTTCTGGAAAAGTAGTGTCTGGTTTGAATTTTTATCCTAGGTCATGTGGCAAGGCTGATTAAAGGGTCGATATTGAGTTTTAGGGTGCATTCCCAAGATTTGCTGCGGTTTTGACGCTGCATATTTTTGCAGTGTCAAACTCGCAGCGTCCAGATGTTACAGCATAGTGGATGGGGTTTGTAGAAATCCCATGTCCACTATGCGTCTCCGTGCTCCTGCTGATCATCCGTAGACATGGTCATGCGGTGCGTCTTTCCAGACCGCAGCATGTCAATTTCACTTGTGTGTCCACTTGTGGACTTTCCCCATAGATTTGCAACAGTGAGGAAAATCCGCAGGTGAAAGAAGAAAAATGCAAGTCCACTCATTTGCATAATGAGGGTGGAAGTGGTGCGGATGTCCTGCAGCGGGGCCACAGTGGGTCCTGAGAGTGGGAACGTATCCTCATAATTACTACTTCCAATAGGTGGCGCTCCTCCTTACACATATATGATAGTGACAAATTCTTAAAAGGGGCTTTATGGCTTGCTCATGCCCCAGGACAGGTGTGTGCCAGCCACCTCTGCACGTGCTCCTGATTATAGATTAGGGAAATGGTCGTTTTTACATTAAAAAAGCCCAATTATCCTAATTACAGGAATTCCTTATTAAGGGGGTTCTCCAATTCATTGGGGTAGATGAATGTAATAGTGTCACACTCCTGTCACCCAGAGACAAGACCTGATGCCTCATTCTCCTCTGTGGTGGAGGCTCACGGGATTATCGCCCATGCTGGGGAAGATTATTGCAAACCCCAAGCTTGAAGGAGTTTTCTATTCACTGACAGAAACCAGAGATGATGAAAATGGTGAAGAACTGAAACATGAATTATATTAAATAATATAGTCACAGTTATGAAAACCAGTTCTGAGGAGCTGACAGCCCAGAGCGCCTCATAACCTGATGCTAATGGCGGAGCAGTGTGCAGCTTCTCGCTTTCCCTCTATTGTGAAATCCTCATTCTCTACTCGGAGCTTTCTGCTGGGAGTTGTAGTTTCACAACAGCTGGAGATTCACTGGACTCAAAAGACACCCGGAACTCAGAGAACCTGAACCTTATTTCCGGGAGGGCGATATTCAGTGCTGGACAGGAAGTGACGTTGTTGTGGCTGCGTCTGAAGCGGAAGTGTCCTGGATTTGATTGCAGAGCCCGGGACGGTTTGTGTGCAGCAGTTAGGGCGCTCCGGAGCGGGGCACCGGCCCTGAGCAGTCTGTGGCCCGGCCCTAAGCGGTCTGTGCCCCCAGTGTGGAGGGAAGAGCAGCGCTCAGGATGTTCGCGGGGTTGCAGGGGCTCGAGATCGCCAATGGGGAGGATCTGAAGGAGACGCTGACCAACTGCACGGAGCCCCTGAAAGCCATAGAGCAGTTCCAGGTACTGGCCGTCCTTCCACCAACTCCGGGCCCGTCCTCGCCCTCCAGCCCCCCCTTCCCGGGCCCGCCCTCGCCCTCCAGCCCCCCCTTCCCGGGCCCGCCCTCGCCCTCCAGCCCCCCCTTCCCGGGCCCGCCCTCGCCCTCCAGCCCCCCCTTCCCGGGCCCGCCCTCGCCCTCCAGCCCCCCCTTCCCGGGCCCGCCCTCGCCCTCCAGCCCCCCCTTCCCGGGCCCGCCCTCGCCCTCCAGCCCCCCCTTCCCGGGCCCGCCCTCGCCCTCCAGCCCCCCCTTCCCGGGCCCGCCCTCGCCCTCCAGCCCCCCCTTCCCGGGCCCGCCCTCGCCCTCCAGCCCCCCCTTCCCGGGCCCGCCCTCGCCCTCCAGCCCCCCCTTCCCGGGCCCGCCCTCGCCCTCCAGCCCCCCCTTCCCGGGCCCGCCCTCGCCCTCCAGCCCCCCCTTCCCGGGCCCGCCCTCGCCCTCCAGCCCCCCCTTCCCGGGCCCGCCCTCGCCCTCCAGCCCCCCCTTCCCGGGCCCGCCCTCGCCCTCCAGCCCCCCCTTCCCGGGCCCGCCCTCGCCCTCCAGCCCCCCCTTCCCGGGCCCGCCCTCGCCCTCCAGCCCCCCCTTCCCGGGCCCGCCCTCGCCCTCCAGCCCCCCCTTCCCGGGCCCGCCCTCGCCCTCCAGCCCCCCCTTCCCGGGCCCGCCCTCGCCCTCCAGCCGAAATGTGAAGCACTGTGCGCAAAGCGAAACGTTGCCACATGGACTAATAAATAATGTGTGTATATATGTGTATAACACACACACACGAGCGCTTTATATACAGGTCAAGTAAACATGAATCATTTTATTAAACTGACATAGAAGCCAGAATAAATATATCAAACGCCACAGAAGAGGCAAATGGTGGATATGCCTGGATGTAAACATACAAATCTCAGTCATATACTGTGTACATAGTGAGAACAATTGCTCTATATAAAAATGTGTATTTAACTATATATGTGTGTACAAAAATGTATTTATCAACATTTACCAAACTCTTATACACCTACATAATGTATACACAGCAGTCACTGTATCGCTGGTATAATGTATATACAGGGTGGGCCATTTATATGGATACCCCTAAATTAAATGGGAATGGTTGGTGATATCAACTTCCTGTTTGTGGCACATTAGTATATGGGAGGGGGGAAACTTTTCCAGATGGGTGGTGACCATGGTGGCCATTTTGAAGTCGGCCATTTTGGATCCAACTTTATTTTTTTCAATGGGAAGAGGGTCATGTGACACATCAAACTTATTGAGAATTTCATAAGAAAAACAATGGTGTTCTTGGTTTTAACCTAACTTTATTCTTTCATGAGTTTTTTTACAAGTTTATGACCACGTATAAAATGTGTTCAAAGTGCTGCCCATTGTGTTAGCTTGTCAATGCAACCCTCTACTCCCACTCTTGACACACTAATAGCAACACTGCAGAAGAAATGTTAGCACAAGCTTCCAGTATCCGTTGTTTCAGATGCTGCACATCTCGTATCTTGATGGTATGGTGTCTTGATGGTATGGTGTGGTATGTGGGGTACAAAGATAGTGAGTGGGGCCATTCTTCATCAATGGAAACCTCAATGCCACTGGATATCTGAAATTGCTACATGATGATGTGTTGCCCTCTTTATGCACTGAAGATGGCACGTTCCCTGAGTTTTTCCAACAAGATGGTGTACCACCACATTATGGGTGTAAGGTCTGAGCATTGCTACATGAACAGTTTCCTGGAAAGTGGATTGGTCGTCGTGGGCCAGTTGAATGGCCACCAAGGTCTCCCGATCTGACCCCCTTAGACATTTATCTCTGGGGTCATCTGAAGGCAATTGTCTATGCTGTGAAGATATGAGATGTGCAGCATCTGAAACAACGGATACTGGAAGCCTGTGCTAGCATTTCTTCTGCGGTGTTGCGATCAGTGTGTCAAGAGTGGGAGAAGAGGGTTGCCTTGACAATCCAACACAATGGGCAGCACTTTGAACACATTTTATAAGTGGTCACAAAATTGTAAAAAACTCATGAAAGAATAAAGTTATGTTAAAACCAAGCACACCATAGTTTCTTCTTATGAAATTCTCAATAAGTTTGTGTCACATGACCCTCTTCACTTTGAAAAAAATAAAGTTGGATCCAAAATGCCTGACTTCAAAATGGCCACCATCATCACCACCCATCTGGAAAAGTTTCCCCCCTCCCATATACTAATGTGCCACAAACAGGAAGTTGATATCACCAACCATTGATTTCACCAGCAACCATTCCCATTTAATTTAGGTGTATCCATATAAATGGCCCACCCTGTAGATTGCTGTATACACGTTATATGGCTGATACTGACTACTGGCAGTATCACCTATGTAATGTATAAACAGTTGCAGTATTGCCTATATAGAAATCTATATACATTATATACAGTACAGACCAAAAGTTTGGACACACCTTCTCATTTAAAGATTTTTCTGTATTTTCATGACTATGAAAATTGTACATTCACACTGAAGGCACCAAAACTATGAATTAACCCATGTGGAATTATATACTTAACAAAAAAAGTGTGAAACAACTGAAAATATGTCTTATATTCTAGGTTCTTCAAAGTAGCCACCTTTTGCTTTGATGACTGCTTTGCACACTCTTGGCATTCTCTTGATGAGCTTCAAGAGGTAGTCACCGGAAATGGTTTTCACTTCACAGGTGTTTCCTGTCATGATTTCTTGCCTTATAAATGGGGTTGGGACCATCAGTTGTGTTGTGCAGATGTCTGGTGGATACACAGCTGATAGTCCTACTGAATAGACTGTTAGAATTTGTATTATGGCAAGAAAAAAGCAGCTAAGTAAAGAAAAACGAGTGGCCATCATTACTTTAAGAAATGAAGGTCAGTCAGTCCGAAAAATTATGAAAACTTTGAATGTGTCCCCAAGTGCAGTTGCAAAAACCATCAAGCGCTACAAAGAAACTGGCTCACATGAGGACCGCCCCAGGAAAGGAAGACCAAGAGTCACCTCTGCTTCTGAGGATAAGTTTATCCGAGTCACCAGCCTCAGAAATCACAGGTTAACAGCAGCTCAGATTAGAGACCAGGTCAATGCCACACAGAGTTCTAGCAGCAGACACATCTCTACAACAACTGTTAAGAGGAGACTTTGTGCAGCAGGCCTTCATGGTAAAATAGCTGCTAGGAAACCACTGCTAAGGACAGGCAACAAGCAGAAGAGACTTGTTTGGGCTAAAGAACACAAGGAATGGACATTAGACCAGTGGAAATCTGTGCTTTGGTCTGATGAGTCCAAATTTGAGATCTTTGGTTCCAACCACCGTGTCTTTGTGCGACGCAGAAAAGGTGAACGGATGGACTCTACATGCCTGGTCCCCACCGTGAAGCATGGAGGAGGAGGTGTGATGGTGTGGGGGTGCTTTGCTGGTGACACTGTTGGGGATTTATTCAAAATTGAAGGCATACTGAACCAGCATGGCTGCCACAGCATATTGCAGCGGCATGCTATTCCATCTGGTTTGCGTTTAGTTGGGCCTTCATATATTTTTCAACAGGACAATGACCCCAAACACACCTCCAGGCTGTGTAAGGGCTATTTGACCAAGAAGGAGAGTGATGGGGTGCTACGCCAGATGACCTGGCCTCCACAGTCACCAGACCTGAACCCAATCGAGATGGTTTGGGGTGAGCTGGACCGCAGAGTGAAGGCAAAAGGGCCAACAAGTGCTAAGCATCTCTGGGAACTCCTTCAAGATTGTTGGAAGACCATTTCCGGTGACTACCTCTTGAAGCTCATCAAGAGAATGCCAAGAGTGTGCAAAGCAGTCATCAAAGCAAAAGGTGGCTACTTTGAAGAACCTAGAATATAAGACATATTTTCAGTTGTTTCACACTTTTTTGTTAAGTATATAATTCCACATGTGTTAATTCATAGTTTTGATGCCTTCAGTGTGAATGTACAATTTTCATAGTCATGAAAATGCAGAAAAATCTTTAAATGAGAAGGTGTGTCCAAACTTTTGGTCTGTACTGTAGGTGATATTGCGACTGCTGTTTATACATAAAAAAATTTCCATCTTGGGACTCGCCCAGATCCCTGAGATGAGGGGAGGGTGGAGAACCGCAGCGGGTCCAGCATAGGGCGACGGTCATCGGGCATGTAGAGGAGCAGGATCCCTGTGACTGGTGAGCAGAAGGCTAATTCTGCCCACAAAAAGACCTTCTGACGCTGTTACTGGCCAGCGTCAGACAGAGCGCTGTGCATGCCTCAGCGGCCTTTGTTAGAGCGAACCTCTAAGCAGGAGTTTTAAAGGGCCGGTGGGCCTGTTTGCAAGTCGATGCCATTTGCCCACCTTGGCAGACTGCCACTCTGGGCTGGCCGATCCTCCTGTCGGCACCTGGCCCCTCCTTTTGTCCGCTGCCTGACCTCTATGCTGATACTTTGTCGTTCTGGCTGGTCCTCTATCACCTGCCTCCCGGGCCCCTCTTCCTGTCTGCCACTTTCCCCCCGTGCCAATGCCCATGTCCTTTTGGCCGGTGCTGTATCACCTGCCCCTCCTGTCCGCTGCCTGCCCCCTGTGCTGATGCCGCTGTCCTTCTGGCCGATGCTGTATCACCTGCCCAGCCCCTTTTCTGTATATTCTGACCACGTGTCCTTCTGATGTCTGTTGTGTCCTCTGAGATGATATTTGTCAGTTCATCCAGTCATGTTTTGTCCCTTCAGACAGAGAATGGCGTCCTGTTGCCATCGCTGCAGTCAGCGCTCCCGTTCCTGGATCTTCACAGCATCCCCCGGCTCGAGTTCCATCAGACCGTATTCGATGAACTAAGGGAGAAGTTACTGGAGAGAGTGTCGGCCATCGCATCCGAAGGGAAAGACGGGGACAGGTCTGTGACGCTGCAGGTTATTTCCAAATCGCCAGTAATGTCTGACTGCACATGTTGGGAATGACGGTCGCTTACTGCAGCTCCTGGGAGTCTTATGTCCCTGCAGATTTGTGTCTGGCTGTAATGGTGACTGCATTTCTCTGTATCCTGCTCTCCAAGGAGCAGAGATGCCCAAGAAACTGCATTGAGACCATACAAACTAAAATGTTTTTGGTATTTAAAGGGACATTCACCCTAGAATGAAGCCTACTGGTATATTGGAATTTATTAATAATGATCATTTAATTTTTATTGTAAAGGTACAGTAAATTGGAGGAGTTGCTGGAGAAGTCGTTCCCATTGGTAAAGATGCCGTCCATCCAGCCCGTGGTGATGTGTGTAATGAAGCACCTGCCCAAGGTGACGTAACCGCCGTGTAAATAGGTTTTCCAGACGGTTTGATGACTTCTCCTGACCTGTTTGCCCATCCCCTGGTTTGTATATCAGGTGCCTGAGAAGAAGCTGAAGCTGGTGATGGCAGACAAGGGTCTGTATAAAGCCTGCGCTGTGGAGGTGAAGCGGCAGATTTGGCAGGATAACCAGGCTCTGTTCGGTGACGAGGTGTCGCCTCTGCTGAAGCAGTACATCCTGGAGAAGGAGAACATACTGCTCAGCAGCGACCTTTCCGTCCTGCACAACTTCTTCAGCCTCTCCCCAAAGACAAGACGGCAGGGGGAGGTGAGAGCCCAAGTCTGGGAATACAATTTATATTGATTTATCTATTTTTTTAATCGGGTTGTGCATAAAGCTAGGATAAAACTCATGTGGCCACTTTAACAGCTGTAAGTAGTAGGTTGTCACCTTTTGAAAATGCAGCTCTCTCCTGTAGCAAAGTATGTTGGCAAAGGTAGCATTAGAGAGAAGCACATGGATCACTATCTTTATCGTCTATTGCAGATTGTGTTATATCTGCAGACTTTGATGTATTTGGTAATTTGGATCTCCTCTAGGTTTCTGACAGCACTTCTCCCGACTCCTGCTGTCGTCAGAAGCTCTCAGTAGTGCAGCCTCAGGCTTTGAGCCTGTTAAAATTATAAGATTTTAGGAAAATATTAATACCCAGATGACTTTTATAAAGTGATTATCCAGTTGAGAAAGTCTGCACAAAAACAGGCTATTAGAGGTGGGTGCTGTAGTTCCAGATCTTCACCACAGTTGAGAGCAGTTACTCAGAGCGACTCCATCTCTGGAGGACCCTCCCTGTCCTGCATTACGCAGACAACCCATAGATTTCAGGTGCCTTTGTGTTATACCTTGCTGTGATGTCATGGGCAGCACGGGGGCTCAGTAGTTTGCAGAGTCCATTTGTTGTATGTGCTGGGTTTCTGATCCACCCAAATCTTATATTTTGCAGTAGAATCCCCCCCTAATGTTTTCCTTCCTCTCCCCCATTAGGTGGTTCATAAACTGACTCAGATGATTGGGAAGAATGTGAAGCTGTATGACATGGTGCTGCAGTTCCTGCGCACTCTTTTCTTAAGGACTCGAAATGTTCACTACTGCACCCTGCGGGCCGAGCTCCTCATGTCCTTACATGACCTGGATGTCAGTGAGATCTGCTCAGTGGATCCCTGTCACAAGGTACATGAGCGCCGTAGTGTTTTATGTGACCTTTCCCTCACCTTGTTTTATAAATGAAGAAAAGTTTAAAGGGCTTGGTCATCAACATCTGATGGGTGGGGTCCGTCACCCGAACCCTCTACTATTCACCCGTTTGCAGCTCTGGCAGCAGCCAGTTGTTAACCGTATATGGACACTGTGCTGCCCCGGCTGCGGACGTGAATGGGAGCTGAGTTGCAGTATTTTAAATATTACTCTCCTATCTGAGAATAGCCAAGTCCTGGTATACCCCTATAAGAAGCCTCTATAGAGGTAATGAATCCTTAATGTCAGCCCCCTATGACCCTCACAATTTATAACTCATCTCTACCAGATGCCATAATCCAGATTGGTGTTCTCCAGTCTGCTTATTGACTGTTTCTTGTCTTCAGTTTCAGCTATGACCAATGACTTGAAATGATCTATGCTAGAAAATGCTATACAGGATGTCTCAAAAGTTCCCTTTCCCCCATGCTTTACACTGTAGCTCTGTATGTTTGGCTATGCTCAGCAGGAAGTCAGTTCATGTTGACATAATTTCCATTACAACAAGTGCAGAATGATTAAAAAAAGCAGTAGTTCCAGGGCTCAACGACCATGCTTTATCCTGAAGCTTTGTTTTTTCAAATTGAGAATTACAAGTAGCATCAGTCAGGGAGACTACTGAATATCTGTGAGCTGCTTAATGTATTCATGTAATGTACTAAGGAAAATGAGCCTTATAGAGGGGAAAGCTCCTGAGCAGCAGTATTTCATGTGTTTATTTGGGGCAGTTCACCTGGTGCCTGGACGCCTGCATCCGAGAGAAGTTCGTGGACGCAAAGAGAGCGCGGGAATTACAGGGATTTCTTGATGGAGTGAAGAAGGGTCAAGAGCAGGTTCTGGGGTGAGGCCAGCACAACGTGCAATCCTTGTCTGTAGTCGCTGTGCCTCCGGCGTCGTGTCATCCCCCTTCTCTCTCCTGTATGTGACAGGGATTTGTCCATGATCCTGTGCGACCCATTCGCCATCAACACTTTAGCCCTGAGCACCATCCGGAACCTACAAGAGCTGATCAGCCAAGAATCCCTCCCGAGGGTGAGTGACGTACACTGCCCCTCACAAGGTGGCTTTGCAGGGTGACACATATGGATTTCTTTTCACTGCTCATTGCCCTTAGACATGATTGACACTGTTTGATGCAGCCGGGTCAGAATTTGTGCAGTGTCCTCACTTCTTGCTAAACATATGAGTCATATGAAGAAGGAGATTAGCAGATGTACTTGTGTGTCATAGATTTTATCATTTTACTGAATTTTCGGCCTGCGTGTTGTGCAGTAATTTTCTATGGCCAGCAGATGTTGCCATTGTTGTCCATGGATGGTGATACCTCCGGCATTTCTCTGTTTCCTTCTAAGCTGATGTTATTTCTCTTGACCTTTTATGTAACTTTTATAATGTCTGCATTGGTTTTGCTTTGCAGGACAACCACGAATTGCATTTGCTTCTTCGAATGCTTTCGCTGGGGCATGGAGCCTGGGACATGATAGACAGTCAGGTGTTCAAGGAACCCAAGCTGGTAAGAAAGAGCACGAGAGCACGCAATATCTCCTCAGTAGCATTTCTGTTATTCCTGGCATCAGAAAGTTTCTTGTAGCCACCCAAAAGGGCAAGTAAAGACCCCAATATAATGTCCAATATACACTGGGCACAACTTGGCCAAAAACGAAGTGTCTCTTACCTAATTTCCCCAACCAAGACTTCAGTAGGTTGCATAAAAAGAAAAGGAGGATTGTGGCTAAATAATAATTTCTTCCTTTCTTCCTCTTCTCCTTAATCGTGTCTCACCAGTGTATTATTCCTTCCTCCAGGATTCGGAGGTGATCACCAGATTCTTGCCTCTCCTGATGTCTTTAGTAGTAGATGACTACACGTTCAATGTAGAACACAAGTTACCTACAGAAGAGAAAGTGCCGGTCACGTACCCCAACACCCTGCCGGATGTCTTCACCAAGTGAGTTAGGGGCAGGGTTAAAGGGGACGTCTCATCATAACTTTATAATTTAGTGATGGCAGACACTATAGCAGCTTTATACAAGGGCTGGATGATTTCCTCAGCACACCTAACACTGTGGGTTATAGATAATTTAGTAACAAAGAATTCATTTGTGGCGAAAGATTGAACTTGATAGACCTAGGTCTTTTTTCAACCTATGAACCTAGAACAACTCCCTCTTTGCTCTCAGGAATGGCGGGATGTTTAATTTCACTGTTTGCTGCTGTTCCCTGGGTTTGTTCCTTCTCTGCAGCCGGAGAGGTGGCCGGTTACACACAGCTCTTGCAGGCTCTTTTCTAGAGAGCTTGTACTCGCAGCATCTCTGAGTCTGTCTGGATCACTGTATGCAACCAGCTTCAGTTCCCCCAGTGCTCCTCCGGCCCAGCAGAAGCAAAGCTGCCTCTACTAGCCGCATCAGTGATTGCACAATTCGGGTCAGCGGTGCGACCATGCCGCTGGTCTGGATTATTATCAAGAAGGAAGACTGGAGGTAGAGGAGCGATGAAACCCCTTTCTGGTTATGTCACTGATGTGTTATTCTTAGTGCCGGGTCGTAGGGGCTGCCTCTGGTGTACTCTGAACCCCTCAGACCCTGCACTAGGTATAAATATTTTGCCTAGAGTGTCCTTATATCTAATATAGCTCTATCCTGATTAGTATGTTTTTTGCTGATCTGTGTGATGTCTGTCTCTCAGGTTTCTGCAGGAGAACAGAATTGCCTGTGAGGTAGGACTCTATTACCTGCTGCACATCACAAAGCAGAGGAATAAGAACTCACTGCTGCGCCTGCTGCCCGCCATCAGTAAGTGCAGCTCTTACCATTTATAGTCTTGTAATTTGAAAAGTCAGAATTTTACAAATTTGAATTGATGAGAAACCATATCCAACGCATTACAGCAATATGGTGATGGGGTCTGTATAGTGTGGTCCCGAGAGCTTCTGTATAAAGACCTGATAACCTGGCTCCACGGCTGGTGTTTGCTGGGATCTGAAGATTATGGAAGTCTTTATGCACCTGTCTCTTCATGGTAGCACATATGCTGAGGTATACACACACTATAATGTGTACTGGTCTCTAGTAGCTCCTGTAGTGTGTGTGTGTATATATAGAATATATATGTGTCTGTCTCCCGACAAGTTATTAGTGTTGCTCACCTCCCAATGCAGTGTCAGTGGACAGCCCCTTTAAGACATACATATTTTGTGTGCTCACAGTTGCCCCTCACTTGCACATTGGAAGCTGTAGACTCTCATCTGCGCCACTCACCTCCCAATGAAGTGGCAGCAGACAACCCCTTTAAGTTTCTTGTTATGGAAACTATTAAAGGGCCATCCATGCTCCCAATTGATCGCACTGACAATATTTTCTTGTTTGCAGAGGAGACCTACAATGACACAGCGTTCACAGACATCTTCCTGCACCTCTTCACCAGTAACCTGACGCTGCTGTCGGAGGAGTTTGGCTCAGAAGACTTTTGCAGCCACATATTTGATGGTTTCTTCCTTGTTGCCCTCACCAAGTAAGCAGCGCCCCTTATTATCATCGATGCCCCGGCCCAGAGCCCGGCAGCTGCCGTCACACTGATAAAGCCTGGTGCTCAGGACAGGCGATTGCTGGATTGTCAGACATTTTCTGGGATGTTTGTTGGTCCAACAAGTCAGTTTTGCTTACTTTTATGCTAGGAGGTCTTTTAGTCTGCTTTTGTAAGATGGAAATGAAGAGATCTCTGAAATCAGCAACAATTACAATTCTGGAGCGGATTTCCTTAGGACTCTTTATGTTGTGCTCTTCCTTTTTTGTCCTGCCTGGAATGGTATAAATTGCCATCTGGGCATTACCAATCCCTTTTTATTTATTTTTAAGTAGCATATGTTCCTACAAAGTCTGCAGGGATTGGACTGATAATAGGCTTGGTAATGCCCAGTTTTCAGTGCATTTCCAGGAGGAATAACTGTGAAACGGCTCAGTGTGAAGTTGTACAAAATCATGTTTCAGCACTGCTGTGTTTATGGGGATGCTGACGTTTCTCTCCTTAAAGAGAACCAATGACCCCCACCCCCCTGCTGGTCCTACATTGTGATGTGTTATAGTCGCAATCTTCTGAGATCTGAAAATGTCAATAATCCTCCTCCTGTGAACCCAACACAGCAAACACCACATGAATTTACTTTCCTCATGGACGGAAAATTCCTCCCGCGTGTCCCGAATAGAGTCAATGTTTGCCCGGCGTCATGATAAGTTTGGGTCGGGCTGTTTCCATCAGGCGGCCCAGGTATTTCTCATGGTGCTGTGTTTCAGGAGAGGTCATCCACTCTGTCATCTCTGACAAGGACAGATGCTGTGCCCTGTGCACCATGTGAAATACTGGCAGCCATGTTGGCAAGAACAGTGTTCCCAAACTCAAGTCCAACAAAAAAAGGTTCCTAATTACTCCAGGGATGATGTCATTGTGATCGGCGGCTTGTGCATTGCCGCAGATGTTCTCTCTATAGGACGACTCCAGTCATGACCTGTTGGGAGGAACCTGAGGACTGGAGTTGGGAAATGCTGGGGGTTCAGGTTCATTAAAAAAATGGATTTCCTATAGAAATGTAATGGAAGAGTTTTCTAAAATTTTTGGAGAAGATCTTCAAAAATTTCTGTGCTCACAAAGCCTTAGACAGTGCATCCATAGCCACCAGACTGTTACCGCTCTAATGGCACAGAAGAGGGAGTAGCTCGGCTGCGGTCAGGCCACGTGTCCAATCACATCTTAGTCAGACTTTTCTAAAAGTACATGGTGAGGTTATGGTGAAATACTCTGCACTGCCTCACGGTGGCAGCACACACAAGAAATAGCGCTGCAATTATTGTGTAGAACTAAAAGGGTAACTAGTCTAAAAAAAAGTTTTGAAAAGTTAGTGGTATATTGTTTTTATTTTTTATTTTTTTTTACCTGAATACTAGAATAACAAATTTGTATTTGTAGAAAGGAAAACATTCACAGACACGTCCTTCGCCTGCTGCTTCACCTCCACCACAAAGTGGCACCTCCCAAACTGGAAACTTTACAGAAAGCCCTGGAACCTACCAAAACAGTAAGTAGGAGAGTATAGGGTCCATTAATGTTAAATGTGTCCAAATAGTGTAGAAAGCGCCTCATGCGTGCCTGCCCCTTCCCTTACAGAGTGGAGAGGCCGTGAAGGAGCTTTATACCCAGCTAAGTGAGAAGCTCCAGCAGAAGAAAGCCAGCCCCCCTGCCGCAGAACCGGAGCCTGCAGCCATGGACCTGCCTCTACACAACATGCCCACACCTCCGGTGGTGTAATATCAGCCATGGTACCACGATTGGTGTATAGTGATGGACATGGTCAGGGGCCCAAACATTCTGTGATCCAGAAGCCCATGTCAGGCAGCTGCTCTGCATCACAGATTATGAGGGTGAAGGGGAAATGGAGCTGAGGGCCGTGCCCTGCACGGGGCTGGTGACTGCCCTATAACTGTAATACTCCCTGCCTGCTCCAGGTCTATGAGCGGTGTAATAGGATGGCATTAGCTGCTGCCCGGGTACGGCCAGTATGGCGGTAGTGGAGTCAGCACAGAACACACTTTTGCTTTGAGTCAAAATATAGTTTTTATTTTTACCAAATAGAAATAAACCTTCTTACGATGCATCAAGGAGGCAAAAATGTATCAAGACAACACCAGCCACGTTTCTTACAGCAGGTAAGATCACAATAAAGATATAGGATTTATTAATATCGCAGTCCCTGTCCTGCATACACTAAGGACCATCATAAAGGGATGTTATAGTGTGCGCATAGCAGTGATGTCACATTATACACTAGTGCTGTCACATATCTGTATTCTACCTGGGACACTCCAGGTCCGCTGTGGCTGCATTATAGCCATATGAACGTTCAGTCGGTGAGGGTCTCGCTCTGAGTCCTTCACTTATTGGGAGTACAGGGCTCTGCTGACCCTGATTCTCAACTCCATTTATGTGGGTGGAGAGGCGGCCATGCTTGTGTGCGCCCCCCGCTCATTGAAACTCATGGGAGCTGCAGAGAGACGTTTCATAGGTCCTAAAATCAAGAGCTGGGAAAACAGCTTTACCGCAGATCTGCACCAAAGCTTTCAGATCTTGTTGCCGATTTCCTGCAGGAAGAGAACAACAAAATGTTCTGCCACTCCTCACATTATTTCCACAACCTCCTGTTGTGACATTTCATCCATGTTACCGCTACAACCTCTGATGTACCGACACCAACATGGAAACACTGCCAAGAGGAGAAAATGGCCATTATTGTGGATTCTGACATTTGCATTATGGAAATTCTGCAATGAAACAACATTTTTTTTCCCACAACAGAAAATGACGTAGTGCAGATATAAAAACAAAGCAAAAAGCACTGCAGGTTGTATATACCCACAGCATGTGGATGAGAATTATAGTTTCTCATCCACTTTGCTATTAGTGTGAATTGGGCCAAACATCCAGACCTGAACATCTGCATCATTTCCAATAAATGGGACAAGTTGTTAAAGGGGTTGTTCACTACTTGGATAACTTGTTCTTTAACGGTACGAGGCCTTATTGACAAAACATCTTACACTCTCCACCCAGACTGACGTCGTTCCAGCGATGTTGGCACCGGATCTGCCAGGACTCAAGTGAGCGCTGAAAGCAATTGGCATCCACTAATGGGCTGGTTAGGTCACACTTCCCTCAGTCATACGGGGTAGGTGTGAGCTCTGCAGCGTGAGTTTTTTCCTATCAGTGGCTGCAGCACTGACGTGACATAATTTCACACGTCCCGATAGACGCGGTGTGGATGTCGCTGTAGTGGATGTCGGCAACTAAACGGGATGATAGTGTAGGCTTTTTTTTTTTTTTTTTTTTCCCTTCTCCTTTTCAATGTGGCCCTGTTTCATTAACGACTGGGTTGTCTAAGTAGTTTACAATCCCTTTAATGGCTTGCTCATACGTATTGGAAGTGCTGCAGATTTTCTGTCTTTTGTTTTAGGGCCCAATTTACAGTAACAGCAAAAATGTGGATGCGAATTTAAAATGCTCATCCACACGTCGCAGCATGTATGCGTTTTATCCTCAGGTCTTCTGCCACTGTCCAAAATGTGCAATAACAATCTTCTCTGATTAAAAAAGCAATAATGTGTTTCCCCCTTTTATTTGCTAAAGAATTTAGTACATTAAAGCTTTGATTCTGCGCTTAAAAACTTAACTTTGTGTTTTTCAGCGTCCCAATAAAAGCTTATAGGCAAAAAAATTTCACAGTTCTACAGCGTCTTCACACCGTGAAATCACATTCACTTTGCTTGGACAGCTAAACCCAGCACATTCTGCATGAAAAAATGCAGCATTACATCTTGTGGAAACGCCCCACAGGCTTTTAGGGGAGATAGAAAAGTGTTGTCCTGGTTTTAGGACGGCGCTGCTCGCACCCCTCAGATCAGTTACACTGGTATACAGGGATTTTGATGCTAACCATGTCTGAACGGTTTTATATTAACCTTTCTGATGTGGAGCGTAATAGTATGCCCCTCGTCATATTCCCCTGTTTGGTGCGGGCTTCGGCGCTGAGCCCGCACCTTTCCGGGCACATGTCAGCTGATCTATACAGCTGACATGTAGCCGCAAGTGGAATCGCGATCCACCTGCAGCTGTTACCTAATTAAATGCCGCTGTCAATCTCTGACATCGGCTTTTAACTCGTGCTTCCAGGAAGCGCGTCATTGGCCCCGCCCATGGGCGACCCCATCACATGATCACGGGTCACTGATGGATTGGCATGACAACCCAGGGTCTGCAGGAGACCCCTGTTGTTGTTATTGCCAGATTGCTATGAGTGCTGCCCAGTGGTCGGCGCTCATAGCAAGTGAGCAATTCTGCTACACACAGGCAATCTGATCATCGCCTGTATGTAGCAGAGGGGATCAGACAACTGCAGCTTCAAGTCTCCTATGGAGACTATTGAAGCAAACAAAAAGTAAAAAAAATCTAAAAGTTTTAATCACCCCCCTTTCGCTCTATTCAAAATAAAACAGTAAAAAAAAACACCCACGTACACATATTTGGTATCGCCGCACTCAGAATCGCCCGATCTATCAATATAAAAAAATAATCCAATTGGTAAACGGCATAACAAGAAAAAAAAAACTAAACGCCAGAATTACAATAACGGGCGATCAAAATATCGTATCTAACCCAAAATGGTATAAAAAAAAAAAAGTCAGCTTGGTGCACAAAAAATAAGCCCTCACACGGCTCCAGATCATGAAAAATTGAGGCGCTACGGGTCTTCAAAAATGGTGCCTTTTTTTTTTTTTAAGCAAACTTAAATAAAAAAGAACCTATACATGTTTGGTGTCTACGAACTTGTAATGACCTGGAGAATAATAATGGCAGGTCAGTTTTTGCATTCAGTGAACGTGGTAAAAAAAAAAACGGTGGAATTGCACTTTTTTTGGAATTTCTTTCCCATTTTCCAGTACATGATATGGTAAAACCAGTGATGTCGTTCAAAAGTACAACTCGTCCCGCAAAAAATAAGCCCTCACATGGCCATATTGACCGAAAAATAAAAAACTTATGGCTCTGGGAAGAAGGGGAGCAAAAAATGAAAACGCAAAAACTGAAAATGCTACGGTCATGAAGGGGTTAAAGGGGTTTTCCCCACAAACAGTTAATTTTAATCAACATTTTGATCAATAGATCTTTAATTTCCTCAATTGGATGTGTTTAACCCCTTACTTACCGGGGACGTATTAGTACGCATATTTGCGTACCCCCCTTTCAGTGAGGGCTGCTGCGCTGAGCCCTCACTGAACGGAGCACATGTCAGCTGATTCTTACAGCTGACATGTGCCCACAACAGCCGCGGGTGGAATCGCGATCCACCCGCGGCTGTTAACCAGTTAAATGCTGCTGTCAATCTCCGACAGCAGCATTTAACGCGCGCTTCCGGGTAGCGCGTCATAAGCCCCGCCCACCGGCGACCCCGTCACGTGATCGCGGGTCGCCGATGGGCGTGCATGACAACCCAGGGTCTGCAGCAGACGCCTGTGGTTGTCATGATCTTGTCGCTATGAGCGCCACCTAGTGGTCGGCGCTCATAGCACAGGACCATTTCTGCTGCATGCAGGGGACCTGCTCGTCCCCTGTATGTAGCAGAGGCGATCGGATAGTTGCTGCTTCTAGTCTCCTATGGAGACTATAGAAGCATGCAAAAAGTAAAAAAAAAAAAAAAGTTTTTAAAAATATAAAAAAAAATATAAAAGTTTAAATCACCCCCCTTTCGCCCCATTCAAAATAAAATATATTAAAAAAAACCCCACATACACATATTTGGTATCGCCGCGTTCAGAATCGCCCGATCTATCAATATAAAAAAAGAATTATTCCGATCGGTAAACGGCGTAGCGAGAAAAAAATTCTAAATGCCAGAATTACGTTTTTTGGTCGCCGTAAAATGCAATAACGGGCGATCAAAACATCGGATCTACCCCAAATGTTATCAATAAAAACGTCAGCCTGGCACGCAAAAAATAAGCCATCAACCAGCCCCAGATCACGAAAAATGGAGATGCTACGGGTCTTAGAATATGGCGCTATTTTTTTTATTTTTTTTTTTACCAAATTTTGGAATTTTTTTTCACCACTTAAATATAAAAGAACCTATACATGTTTGGTGTCTATGAACTCGTAATGACCTGTAGAATAAGAAGGGCAGGTCAGTTTTAGCATTCAGTGAACATGGTAAAAAAAATAAATAAAAAACAACTGTGGTATTGCACTTTTTTTGCAATTTTACCGCACTTGGAATTTTTTTCCCGTTTTCCCGTACAGGATATGATAAAACTAGTAATGGCGTTGAAAAGTACAACTCGTCCCGCAAAAAATAAGCCCTTACATGGCCATATTGACCAAAAAATAAAAACGCTATGGCTCTGGGAACAAGGGGAGCAAAAACGAAAAATGCTCCGGGGCTTAAGGGGTTAAAAAAAAATGTTCCTGTGCTGAGATATTCTTATAAACAGGGATGCAAAACAATATATAAGACAGAATCCGCTGTGATCCCCTACTGTCCTTTCTGTGAGGTAAAACATTGCATAAAAACAGGCAGGGAAATGTTTTACCTCACAATCAGAATCAGCTGTGATCCCCCTGCTGTAATGTCTGTATACTCTTTTGCATCTCCCCCTGCCCAGGAGATGTGCAATGATCAGACCGTTCTCTTGTGCGGTCAGACACGGACAGTACACAGCAGGGGCACATTTATAAGATTATCTCAGCACAGGAACATTTTATTTTACCCATCCAATTGTGGAAGTTATTATCATTCCAAGATCTATTGATTAAAATGTACTTTGTTCATGGGAAAACCCCTTTAAGCTTATGGTGCTGATTAAGAATATGACCTCAGTTTTGCCAGATTGGCTCTAGTTTCTGAGATATTTAATAATTGCAGTAGAATTCTGGCTTCTAAAGGTCGCTTTTATAGCACTGTAAACCTACAAATTTCAAAAACAAAATTATATGGGATATTTCATTACTTAAGACATTGTTAAATGCAATTGCGTTTGGTCTTTTGATTCTTTATCACACACACATCGCATTGGTGAATGCATTATTTTCATGAATGAATTATCTAAAAAAAAAAAAAAAAAAAAAACAGAACCAATTCTGCAAAAGTAATGGGATTTCTGAATTCCGCACCCTCAAAATACCTTAAATCCATTCAAAAACCTCGGTATCTGAAAACATTTTTTTTTTTTTTTGTAGACGTGTTATCACTTCACAGTTGAGATTAGAAAGGACACAGACTTCACCAAGGTGTTTTCCCCTCCATTATTTTTAGAGCCGTCTTCCTTTATGCTGCGTTATTTGTGTGCTGTCCCCAGGAGGAGGTGGGCTGTACAGCAGAGTCCGAACAAAAGAACAAATGGTGCACAGAATTTTTTTATTTTTCCTTCCAGGCAGATCCTGGCAGAGGATATTACAGTCAGTGGGGCTCCGATAGAGCGAGTGAAGAGGTAGAAGGATAATACTGTATTCAGTCTATATCCAAGCACATGTATCTGGGATAAGCCTGTAGCGTTAGAAATGCCAGCAGCGCCACAGAGCCACTGTATAGACCTCAATAAAATACTGCGCATATGTAAGGACAGAAGACGAGGCATGTAGGTAACTGGGCTCTGTGCACTGATCACCTGACATTCCAAATAACAGCCAGCGTGAGTGAGGAGTGCTGCAGTATAAATCATGGAGTACAGACATCTGTATTGTGAGTCTGAGTTAGGAAATGGAGATTGGACTACTTATAGACCATACATCCCACCCTAGTCCTCATCATAGTCTTCCTCAGTTAGTAGTATTTTGGGAATATCTGCTGGGATTTCCTGCTCCTCATATTTACCCTGGAAGGAAATGGAGAGATCCACAATTCTATCCAGAGGACACGCACCAATCATCGAGATATCCGCAAGGGCAGATTCTGAGGAAACACCTGGCACAATATCTTGACCATATAACATGGAGGACTTCTTCAGCATGCTCTTACTAAAGGTAGGTCCTCGAGGTGTACAAGTATTCAGGACCCCGAGATGGTTCTTTATGGGTGCCCCTCCTTTCTTGGTGCCCAGCGGTGGTGGTGCACCAGGCCTAGTCCAGTCTACGCTGTTGTCAGGGGTGAAGTCAAACTTAAGTTTGGGGATGAAGACTGCGTTGTCATCTGTGCTTCTCGTCAGCACCAGGACTCCTTGGCTTTGTCTTATAATGTCATAGGTTCTTGACCAGAGAGGTTCTTGGTTCCCCATTTCTGAGGCACTTTGTTCATCTTGGGGTAGATTGGGTCCCAAGATTGTTTTGCATCTATTGCTACTGGCTGAATTGGACTCTGGTACCGAGTCCTTTTCACCTTCTGGTGGCACAGGTTGTGACTTGTGATCGCTGGTACCAGTGTCTGTCAGCTGGTTACAACTTGACTGATCATTTTTTTTACTGCTAGCGCCGGTGGTTGGCTCTGCTTCTGGAGATGGTTTCAATAATCCATCAACCACATTGTCAGGACAGCTCAGGTGGGTAGGTGGACCTTCATTGTGGCTTTCCTTCGTTGCATGGTTCTCTTCCTGATGACATGAAGGTTGTGGTTCTTTGTAGTCTCCCTGTTCTTGGACATTACCAGTCTGTGGGTCCGATACTAAAGTTCTCTCTTCTGCCTTATCAATCTGCCAAGACTTTGCTTGAAGGTCAGTCATGTGTGAGGACTTCTCTTGGTCATGTATGTTGGATTCTTCTAAGCTGCCAGCATGGTCCGGGACGGTCTGACCAGAGGTCTTGCCCTCTCCAGGTTGGACATTTTCCAATTGACCTTTGTCACATTTTCTGGATTCCTCACAGCCTTTGTCATCCAGGAGCAGATGATTCATTTGGTGCCACAATTGGCAGCTTCTAGTATCAATATCATTCGCCTGCCGAATCTTCACCCCTCCTGATGGGTTAATAATCTCTCTGGAGGGAGAATGTACATGAAAATAAATGGGCCATATGGTCTGCAGCCTAAATACCTACATACAGAATGGCGTGCTCTGTCCTCACCGTCGGCTGTCAATTCCAGTCCTCTTCCTTGAAGACGTGGTCAGTTTCACTGATGATCTTGGTAATGTACTCTGCTTACAGCTACGAGGCGGCTGCTTGTTAATGGTGGTCTGATGAAGAATTGGGTTCTGTTTTGTGCCTCCTGACTCCACCAAAAACAAGAATATAGAGATAAGGCACCATTCAATGACTGGTTGACAAACACTTAATACGGTCTTGAGATCAGATATTTTTTTCCCCCAGAAACTGCACCAACCTTCTCCATTTACTTGTTCTGGTACTGCAGCTCATCCCCATACAAGTGAATTCTGCAGCAGCAGATGTCAGCAGCGTGATGGTACATGAGCGTCGCAGCGCTGATTGTCAGCCCAGCTTATCAGAAGAGCTGCGGAAGCCGTGGGGTAGGATGCACCTCTCTGGATTCCTGTCCCGCAGCCATAGATTACTCACGTGAGTCCTGCGAATCATTGTGCCCCACCTCTACCCACATACCCTGCCGGTCAGATAACTGCACAATCCTGCTTTAAATACAGACCAATCCCCTCCCCCCTGAACCGCACCTGACACATGGAGCCGAGATGCTGAGGTCAAACTCCTCACTTTTTCAGGATCCAAAAGTTTCAACCTTGCAAGAAAAAAAAAAATACATCAATACTTTATGGGAAATTAATAAACAGAAAATAGGAGAATGAGGAAAAGTGCAGGGACTATGCATTTCTATGAAGCCTAGGGGACTGAGCGTGCGGTTACTGTAAGTGCTGCCTCCCCGACTCTGCTATGTAGGAGAAAGCACAAAAAGGAGGATTCTCAGCGCCACAAACACTTTACTGAAAAAAATTGAAGGGATAAAATAGGTTGTAATTTCCCAGTGTATATAGATGGAGCGGAGTTTGCCACTGGCGCAACTCATGGTGATATCTGAATGTTTTCTATCGGACGCCGCGCACCCCGCAGTATCTATGCTCAGAGAGTTATCATTTTGAAAATAGGGGTTAAGTTACCCAGAAAATTCAGCTCTGCTTCATCTATGAATGGCCGGAGCGGGTGTCTGACAAGTGGATTGTGCTTCCTGATGTCTGACAGCTTCTAATATGTAGGCAGATTCAGTCTTATATTTGTTATCTGCTCCTGGGAAAGCTGGGTGACAGCCACTAGGGTCATCATTACAGTACAGACTCCTGAACAGTAAATCTGCTAAAATCTGGTGAGTCGTTTCTTTGGTTTAATCCCACCATTACTTTATTTTTTTGTCCCCCAACTTTTTTAAAAACAGGAATAATGAAGAGATGGCTGTATTAACCCACAGATCAACACCTTCAGCTCTGAGCAGATATACTGGTTGGCAGTCTGGAAAAGCAGTATGATAAATGGCCACCATCATGGCCACCATGGGAGATGTCACTCAGCATCCTGGGGCCCTGAACAGAAGCTCTTCACCGATAACCAGCAGGGGATGACTTACTATATGATTAAGCTAATTTGGCCTTCATGAGTCTGAGAGACTGGTGACAACCACAGCAGTGATCCCATGTCACCCAGCTTTCCCACACGCAGATATAACTGTGGATGTGTACAAGGAAGTTGTGGAGTGAGAAGATTAGGCAATTCCTTCCCTGAGTTGCAGGGTGAGGTGGGCCTTCAGCAGATTATATCAGTAACTATGAGGGGGCAGGGAGCGGCCGATGGGACCTTTGCTCTCTGGTAAGTAATAATTAGATGTTAGCACAGGGGATTATTCAGTAAAATCACTGCAGAGACACATGGGAATGCTGGTATGTGACAAAGGGAAGCAACAGAATGGTTTCCTGACATCCTCTGTGCTGCGGAAAGTCCCCTTCCATTATTAATGATGGTAATCTTATGTAAGGACAGAGCTGCGGATGACGAGACAGATATGATGGTGAGTGATGCTTTGGCGGTATATAACATTACACAGACAGTGAGATGAGCAAGCCATCTAATGTGTATGGGAGCGTCCTGATCCCTTGGACAGCGAAGGATCAGGCTCCTGGAGCCTATCATGTCCAATCCCTCAGGCAACGTAAAAGCATCTAGGACTCTGGGCGCTGCTTACTTCTGTCTCCCTATTTAGAATACATGCACGCTCAGGGGATCGGAGCATACATTTGTTGAGGACTGGCGGAGACAGGAGGAAGAGACAAACGAGCAATTGCCAACAGCTTTTAAAAGAATATGGCCAATGTTATAGTATCAAAGCTGCACAGACTATTTAAAGGGACTGTCTGCACAGTCATTCTCTGCTGACAGAATCCCTTTAAGGAAGGCATGGTGATCTTGAAGGAGGCGTTGACCAGTCTCATCTGGCTGTGTTGGTGACAAGGGTGGTGATAGGACTGGTGCAGTACAGAGTATTTCAGGACGAGTGTTTTACTCTTGTGAGGTATGGTCTTATGAAGGTCGCAGGCTGATAATGGACGGGGCGGACTGTCCCAGACACTCATATATGGAAAGGTCACCAGCTGGATGTATAACTATGACACTTATCCTGTCCTCTTCAGTCTCACAGGAATGAGCACGTACGGGGGTTTCTGGATTGCAGGAACGCTGTGTCTCTCTCTGGGTATCCGGACGCTTACACTGCTCGCTCCTCTCTGCGGAGAACAAAGTCAACTCCTCATAATATACATCCAAAATATACAATGCTGCCTATAGGTTGTACGCAGAGGGTACGTGATGCCTACTTTCAGCATTGTCACAGGGCTTTGGGCTAAGTATGTATGAGCTCTGACTATTTAGCAAAATCTTGCCATTGCTAGCCACCACTAAGGGGATGCTCACTGTATCCATAGTTATACTACTGCTCCAATACAAGTGCAGAAAGCTCCCCCTAGTGCTAGCTATGGGGGACAGCTTCCCCACCGAATATTGGCTTCAAGCACCACTGGGGTGAACACTGTAAAGTATGAATAGCTACATACTTCACAATGCCGTATTGCTAACTTCAAAGAGTTATGTAGCAGACTGTGGGGTTACCAGAAAGCTATCCCCCCCCCCCCCCTCACTAAATATGTGCTTGTGTTCTCTGTAGGGAGAGGAGAGACCTCTCTAGTGATGGTTTATTTCCCCAAAGAACTAAAGGATTGGTCATATTCAAGACCAACAGCCTGATCATCTTCCTCAACATCTGCCACTGGGGAGAGTCCTGAGGCCCCCATGCATCAGGTGGTCAGCCGATAAGTCTAAGAGCGCAGTCAGACGACCGGATCGGACCGCAATGCTCGGACTGGCCGGCGGCTATCCTGACCTGAGAGTAACAGCTACTTCTATTTCTATGCATCGGTCATGCTCGGGTCAGGAGAGCCGTGCCAGTGCACTGCGGTCCGATCTGATTTATACAGCCGTCTGACTACCCTGACAAGCAAAGCTGCAGCCACCAGACACCAACACAAGGAGCTGGGGACTTCTTGCCCTGACTGAGAATAACCTGCTGGTAGTCTTATCTCAGCCCAGGATGCTTGGCACACTCAATGCCTTTTCTTGATTGTGTAACAGCTTTGTGCCCATTTATTCCAGTCCTTATCTTTCCACCTCCCGATCATTAAACTGGGGGGGGTATGAGATAGATCTGCGGTCGTCGCCTTGCTAACCTTTGGGTTCAGAGCGGATGCTCCTCCTGCAGGTGTTCGTCCGGTAGCTGCGGGTGCACTGGTGCAGGGAGACTTTAATGGGGTCTTTGCCTTGCTGAGGGGTTAAATGTAAATCATATTAATAATGTATCAATGTCCAGTAGGGAAGAAACTTTATATAAGAAAATGTGAGAGTTTCCAGGTATGCAGCACCTTCTGCTGAGCCATGTCCACCTTTACCCTGCCCAATAATCATTCCTAGGAACATGCTCAGTGCACGATAATCGAGCATTGTATATAGGCTGCCACTGGTCGGATGAATGAGTAAAATGTTCGTTTGTGGGGTGAAATGACCTTTTGGATCACACAAATGATCATCTTACTCAGCAGCATATTGTCCTGTGTAACCAGGATCTGCGCTGCTGAGAACAATGGCTATCCATTACTGACCACTGACTGCACATCTCCCTGTGTACACCACTGCCAGTTGGTAAACTAGAGGCTGGTTAGCGGCCGTATAGTGCTGCCGGCTGACTGGAGCACAATGGGCCATTCACACCTATCACCCGTCACTCCTCTCTTTACCGCGATGTGCCACATGACTACAGCAACCAATCACAGGGTGTACACACAGCCTTATTAATAGTAGTGATCAGGAGGGCACAACCAGAGCCCGGCCCCAGTAGAGGGGAACCGAGGATTTTAGGCAACATTAGGGCGATTAATCAGATTCATTCATCTCTTGAACTCCAGTCTTTTCTCCTGCTCCTTTCTTTCATTGGGTAGAGGGGTTAACCCTTACCTCCCCATCTGCATAGTATTTATTTTTTCCTCCGCTGTGTTGTCTGTCCTGAGCGGAAGGTAAGGTAAGGGTTACCCCACTCACCAGGGTTCTCTTTGTGGTGCTGCCCTGTAATAAAGATGAATCCGAACTTCTGCTCTGTCCTCTACAACCCCATATCCCCCCACTAAGTCCGACCAGTTTAGAGGTTAACAGGAATAAGTAATACAAAAGGGTACAATCTGTTCTAACCAAAGGTTGGACTGAACCTTAAACCCCTAAGATGCTGCAGTTAATGCTGACCACGGCATCTGAGTGGTATATATATATATGTATAGAAAAACAATAAAAATTAGTATCTGTAATGACCCAGACTCTAAAATAAGTGTCTTGTCCCGCACAGCGAGTACTTAAAAGTAAAAGCGTGAGTCCGGCAGACAAATCTTGCAGTGGACTGAGCAGTGTGGAGAGTGACCACAGCACTGCCAGGAACCTCTGCAGCCATATTCCCCAGGACATCATTACCGTGCTCCGGGGATAGGTGCAGATGTGCTGTGGGCTGCAGGTGGTGTACGGCTGCTCTTCATATATGGAGAGCTCCTCAGGGACGGAGTCTGTACTTTACACACCGCAGTCATCGCCTGCAACGTCCAATACAAATATTATTTACCAGAGCTGAATGGGAAGAAGGAATCGTCAGTCTCCAATGGTTATAATCCCCAACAACATAACAACCTGATAGTGGTAGTAATGCTCCACAGCGGCCATCAGAAAGATATTGGGGAGATACACTGTAGGTATGAAACGGATACATAGAAACCTAGCAGGAAATTCTATACACTACACATACAGGTGCATCTCACTAAATTAGAATATCATCAAAAATTTAATTTATTTCAGTTCTTCAATACAAAAAGTCAAACTCCTATATTATGTAGAGTCATTACAAACAGAGTGATCTATTTCAAGTGTTTATTTCTGATAATGTAGATGATTATGGCTTACAGCCAATGAAAACACAAAAGTCATTATCTCTGTAAATGAGAATACTTAAAAAACACCTGCAAAGGCTTCCTAAGCGTTTAAAAAGGTCCCTTAGTCTGTTTCAGTAGGCTCCACAATCATGGGGAAGACTGCTGACTTGACAGATGTCCAGAAGGCAGTCACTGACACACTCCACAAGGTCCCAGAGTCTGGAGGAAGAGTGGGGAGGCCACAATCCAAGCTGCTGGAGGTCTAGTGTGAAGTTTCCACAATCAGTGATGGTTTGGGGGGCCATGTCATCTGCTGGTGTAGGTCCACTGTGTTTTATCAAGACCAAAGTCAGCGCAGCCGTCTACCAGGAAATTTTAGAGCACTTCATGCTTTCCTCTGCCGACAAGCTTTTTGGAGATGGAAATGTCATTCTCCAGCAGGACTTGGGCTCTGTCCACACTGCCAAAAGTACCAATACCTGGTTTACACACAACAGTATCACTGTGCTTGATTGGCAGCAAACTCGCCTGACCTTAACCCCATAGAGAATCTATTATAGAGAATCTATGGGGTATTGTCAAGAGGAAGATGAGAGACACCAGACCCAACAATGCAGACGAGCTGAAGGCTGCTCTCAAAGCCACCTGGGCTTCCATAACACCTCAGCAGTGCCCCAGGCTGATCGCCTCCATGCCACATTGCCGCATTGATGCAGTAATTGATGCAAAAGGAGCCCGACCAAGTATTGAGGGCATTTACTGAACATTAGTGTTGAGCATTCCGATACTGAAATATCGGGTATCGGCCGATATTCACGGTATCGGAATTCCGATACTTAATTCCGATACTTTTACAATATCGAATACCGGAATCGGAAGTTCCCATAATGCCTGCGCTCTGCAGTGTCTCTGAAGGATGACAAGCTGGATGGCAGCGCTCAGCTGAGATCCAGCCTGTCATCAGAATGCCATCCCAGCGTGGGAGAATTCTCCTGATTGTTTAAAAGCCGGCGGGCGGTAAAAAGCCGCCGGCTTTTAAACAATCACACAGCCCCATACTGCTTCCCCGCAGCCTCCCACCCCGATCCTCCGCTCCCCTCGCCACCTCCCATCCCGATCGTAAGTTAGGACCGGGCGGGGAGCGCAGCACCAAGGAGCGTGGAGCGAAGGACCCGGGCGGGGAAGCCGGCAGTGAAAAGACTTCACCGCCGGCTTTCCCGTTCTGTGCTGCGCTTTCCCGCCGGTTATTTCAAATGAACAGCTGAGGTATCAGGTGATGCTGATCAGCTGTTCATTTGAAGTCGCCACGGTGCCCTCAGAGGGTTCATGTGAGTTCATGCTTCACTGCATTGCATGAACTCACATGAACTTTCCCACGGTCTCACAGGTCAGCCTCACCTCCCAGACCCGTCATGATTGGTGTCTGTGCGATGTCTGCGGGTGTGCGCGATGTCTGTGCGATGTCTGCGGGTGTGCGCGGTGTCTGTGCGATGTCTGCGGTGTCTGTGCGATGTGTGCGCGGTGTCTGTGCGATGTCTGCGGGTGTGCGCGGTGTCTGTGCGATGTCTGCGGTGTCTGTGCGATGTGTGCGGGTGTGCGCGGTGTCTGTGCGATGTCTGCGGTGTCTGTGCGATGTGCGCGGTGTCTGTGCGATGTCTGCGGTGTCTGTGCGATGTGTGCGGGTGTGTGCGGTGTCTGTGCGATGTGTGCGGTGTCTGTGCGGTGTCTGTGCGGGTGTGTGTGGGGTGTCTGTGCGGGTGTCTGTGCGGTGTCTGTGCGATGTCTGCGGTGTCTGTGCGATGTGTGCGGGTGTGTGCGTGCAGGCAGACATAGGCCGATGTGACACTACTACTCCCATCGGCCTATGTCTGTCCCCCGTCCACTCGTGCCAGCAGGATCAGCTCGATGGGAGCAGTAGTTCCCATCAGCCTGATCCTGCTATTTAAATTGCCCTACTGTGTCCCCAATAAATGTTAAATACATGTCATTGGTGGCCAGTGGTTGCCTACAATAAATTAGTTCATACATTACCTGTCCCCGCCGATCGCCACCTAAAATAAAGTAAAAAATAAAAAACTACACCTATACTCACCTAGACACCTAATTCCCCGAAGCCATCGATCTCCTGTAATAAAATATAAAATAATAAACCACAACCTTATCCTTACCCCTCCGTAGTAGTCCACGAGTGTCCCACGAAGATCTCCAGTTCAGAGCAGCCACATAGAACGTGACCGCTCTGAACCGCTGCCGCCACTAGAATGACGGGGCCGTAAAGCAGCCCCGTCATTGCATAAGCGGGTTCACTGGAGTTCAGGCAGCGCTGCTCCGGTTAGCTGCTTTACGGCCCCGCTGTATCGTGAGAAATTCCCACGGTACAGCAGTGCCGTAAAGGAGGTCTCCGGAGCTGCGCTGCCTGAATGCACTCCGGTGACCTCAGTCAGTGGCTCCCGCTGCCGGGAGCGGACGTGTTCCCGGCAGCGTGAGCTTACAGCAGCCATGCACAGCTGTCACCATCTCCAGATGTGACAGCTGTGCATGGGAGATCAGCGCAGGAACGTGGACAGGTAACTATTTTTTTTTAGTAAACTAAGAATTAAATAAAATGGTGTGTTTTATTTCAAATAAATTATTTTTTCTGGGTGTAGTGTGTTTTTTCTTTTTAACACTTTGTAGGTTAGTAATGGGGGTGTCTTATAGACGCCCATCATTACTAACCTGGGCTTCATGGCAGCTGGCGCTGACATGAACCCCAGCCCTATTACCCCCTGCCACCGCACCAGGGCAGCGTGGAAGAGCGAGGCTAAGTGCCAGAATTGGCGCATCCTATGGATGCGCCATTTCTGGGGCAGCTGACGGCTGGTGTTTCTGGCCTGGGAGGGGGCCATTATTCATGGCACCCTTCCTGGGCTATTAATATCAGCCCCCAGCTGTCTGCCTAGCCTTTGCTAGCTATTAAAATAGGGGGGACCCCACGTCATTTTTTTTGGGGGGTCCCCCATTTTAATAGCTAGTAAAGGCTAGGTATTCAGCTGGGGGCTGATATTAGTAGCCTGGGAAGCTCCGTGGGTTTTACCCCCTTCCCAGGCTTCAAACATCTTCCCCAGCCGTCTGCTTAACCTCCGCTAGAGACTAAAATTATGGGGGATCCCACGCCAATTTTTTTTTAAATAAATCCTTTATTTTAACACTAAATGACATTTGATGAGTTAATAAAGATGCAGTCCCTAAATTATTATTTATTTTTTAATTAATTTTTCCCAAAAATTTTGACGTGGGCTTTCCCATATTTTTGTATGCCAGCCAGGTACAGCATCCAGCTTCTATGAACGCGCCATTTTCCGGGGCGGCTGCGGACTGCAATTTGTAGCGGGTGGGGCCCAGAAAGCTTGGGTCTCCCTGCGCTGCGGATTCCAGCCCCCAGCTGCCTAGTTGTACCTGGCTGGACACAAAAATAGGGCGAAGCTCCACGTATTTTTTTTTTTAATTATTTCATGAAATTCATGAAATAATAAAGAAAAAAGGGCTTCCCTATATTGTTGTGTCCGGCCAGGTACAAATAGGCAGCTGGTGGTTGGGGGCAGCCCGTTCCGGCCTGCTGTACCTGGCTGGACACAAATATAGTGCAAAGCACCACGTCAATTTTTTTTAAATTATTTCAGAAAATTCATGAAATAATTTAAAAAAAATTGATGTGGGGCTTCGTCCTATATTTGTGTCCAGCCAGGTACAGCAGGCAGGAACAGGCTGCCCCCAACCACCAGCTGCCTATTTGTACCTGGCCGGACACAACAATATAGGGAAGCCCTTTTTTTAAAAAATTATTTCATGAAATAATTAAAAAAAAATTGACGTGGAGCTTCGCACTATATTTGGGTCCAGCCAGGTACAGCAGGCAGGAACGGGCTGCCCCCAACCACCAGCTGCCTATTTGTACCTGGCCGGACACAACAATATAGGGAAGCCCTTTTTTTCTTAATTATTTCATGAATTTCATGAAATAATTTAAAAAAAAAATACGTGGGGCTTCGCCCTATTTTTGTGTCCAGCCAGGTACAACTAGGCAGCTAGGGGCTGGAATCTGCAGCGCAGGGAGGCCCAAGCTTTCTGGGCCCCACCCGCTGCAAATTGCAGTCCGCAGCCGCCCCGGAAAATGGCGCGTACATAGAAGCGCCATCTTCTGGCGCTGTACCCAACTCATCCAGGGCCCTGGTGCGGTGGCTCACTGGGTAATAAAGGGGTTAAGGCCAGCTTGGCATTATCAGCTGGCCCTAAGCCCGAAATTCATGGGGTCACGCCAATATTAGACATGACCACCATGAATTTCTAGTAAAGTATTTAAAAAAAAACACAACACCCAGAAAAAAGTCCTTTAATTGAAATAAAGACACAATTCTTTATTGTTCTAAATTAAACCAACCTCATCCTTACCTTCCCATGGATCCCACGACAGCTTCAGCTCTGCTACATCGAGATGACAGGCTGGACCGCAGCAGAATGCTGCCATCCAGCCTGTCATCCCGCAGACACTGAGAAGCGAAGGCATGCTTGCGCTCCTTAGTGTCTCTCTGTGACGGCATAAAGATGAGCCGAGTTCATGTCCAATGAACTCAGCTCACCTCATGCACGTCACTGACAGCGTGGGAAAATTCTCCTGCACTCAGCGCTTCAGCGTGAGAATTCTCCCACGCTGTCAGTGACGTGCATGAGGTGAGCCGAGTTCATTGTCGGCTCATCTGGATGCCGTCACAGAGAGACACTGAGGAGCGCAAGCATGCCTGCGCTTCTCAGTGTCTGCGGGACAGACCAAAAGTTTGGACACACCTTCTCATTTAAAGATTTTTCTGTATTTTCATAACTATGAAAATTGTACATTCACACTGAAGGCATCAAAACTATGAATTAACACATGTGGAATTATATACTTAACAAAAAAGTGTGAAACCACTGAAAATATGTCTTGTATTCTAGGTTCTTCAAAGTAGCCTCCTTTTGCTTTGATGACTGCTTTGCACACTCTTGGCATTCTCTTGATGAGCTTCAAGAGGTAGTCACCGGAAATGGTCTTCCAACAATCTTGAAGGAGTTCCCATAGATGCTTAGCACTTGTTGGCCCTTTTGCCTTCACTCTGCGGTCCAGCTCACCCCAAACCATCTCGATTGGGTTCAGGTCTGGTGACTGTGGAGGCCAGGTCATCTGGCGTAGCACCCCATCACTCTCCTTCTTGGTCAAATAGCCCTTACACAACCTGGACGTGTGTTTGGGGTCATTGTCCTGTTGAAAAATAAATGATGGTCCAACTAAATGCAAACCGGATGGAATAGCATGCCGCTGCAAGATGCTGTGGTAGTCATGCTGGTTCAGTATGCCTTCAATTTTGAATAAATCCCCAACAGTGTCACCAGCAAAGCACCCCCACACCATCACACCTCCTCCTCCATGCTTCACAGTGGGAACCAGGCATGTAGAGTCCATCCGTTCACCTTTTCTGCATTGCACAAAGACACGGTGGTTGGAACCAAAGATCTCAAATTTGGACTCATCAGACCAAAGCACAGATTTCCACTGGTCTAATGTCCATTCCTTGTGTTATTTAGCCCAAATAACTATATTCTGCTTGTTGCCTGTCCTTAGCAGTGGTTTCCTAGCAGCTATTTTACCATGAAGGCCTGCTGCACAAAATCTCCTCTTAACAGTTGTTGAAGAGATGTGTCTGCTGCTAGAAATCTGTGTGACATTGACCTGGTCTCTAATCTGAGCTGCTGTTAACCTGCGATTTCTGAGGCTGGTGACTTGGATAAACTTATCCTCAGAAGCAGAGGTGACTCTTGGTCTTCCTTTCCTCGGGCGGTCCTCATGTGAGCCAGTTTCTTTGTAGCGCTTGATGGTTTTTGCAACTGCACTTGGGGACACTTTCAAAGTTTTCCCAATTTTTCACACTGACTGACCTTCATTTCTTAAAGTAATGATGGTCACTCGTTTTTCTTTACTTAGCTGCTTTTTACTTGCCATAATACAAATTCTAACAGTCTATTCAGTAGGACTATCAGCTGTGTATCCACCAGACTTCTGCACAACACAACTGATGGTCCCAACCCCATTTATAAAGCAAGAAATCCCACTTATTAAACCTGACAGGGCACACCTGTGAAGTGAAAACCATTTCCGGTGACTACCTCTTGAAGCTCATCAAGAGAATGCCAAGAGTGTGCAAAGCAGTCATCAAAGCAAAAGGTGGCTACTTTGAAGAACCTAGAATATAAGACATATTTTCAGTTGTTTCACACTTTTAGTTAACTATATAATTCCACATTTGTTAATTCATAGTTTTGATGCCTTCAGTGTGAATGTACAATTTTCATAGTCATGAAAATACAGAAAAATCTTTAAATGAGAAGGTGTGTCCAAACTTTTGGTCTGTACTGTACATCAGTGACCATATACGGCGCATACAGGGGGCATATACATCAGTGACCATATACGGCGCATACAAGGGGCATATACATCAGTGACTATATACGGCGTATACAGGGGGTAACAGACATCAGTGACTATATACTGCGTATACAGGGGGTATAGACATCAGTGACTATATACGGCGTATACAGGGGGTATAGACATCAGTGACTATATATGGGGTATACAGGGGGTATATACATGTATCATCCTATACACTTCACAATTACTTGCTACTTTTTCTTGGTATCACATAAAATCTGAGCACAATACATTTAGGTTTGTGGTGTAATGGGAAAAATGTGGAGAAGTTCATGGGATATGAATACTTTTTCAAGCCCCTGAATACACACAGCCCTCAGGGGGCAGCCGCAGGTCTCCACTTACACACACAGATACAAATACGTACATACATATGTATTCTCATACACCCAAACTCTCGCATAAATACATATATTATAGACACATTTCCACAAATACACATATACACCCATACAGCCCTGAAGTGGTTAGCTGCATGTATCCACATTATAAATACACACACGTATTGTCACGTATACAGCTATATTTCTATACACTCCTCTCGCCTCTGTCCGTCCTCTCTGCTCCTTGCCTCTCATGTTTCTCCTCTCTGAATCCGCTCTCTCCAGCACTGACGCCGACATTCAGCTTCCCTTGTTTCTAAGGAAACCAGACACAACCAATCAATCCCACTGCAGAGCGCATCGATCCACAGATCAGCACCAGAGACAGCTGCGGAGATCACTGCACAGACCTGCCAGTGTATACAGGGGGTATATACATCAGTGATTATATACAGGGGGTATATACATCTGACTATATATACAGTGGGTATATATCTATCTATATATCAGTGACTGTATACAGGGGGTATATAATACATCAGTGATTATATACAGTGTATAAAGGGAATATATACATCAGTGATTATATACAGTGTATAAAGGGAATATATACATCAGTGATTATATACAGTGTATAAAGGGAATATATACATCAATGATTATATACAGTGTATTCAGGGGTATATTCATCACTGACTATATATACAGTGGGTTTATATCTATCTATATATCAGTGACTGTATACAGGGGGTATATAATACATCAGTGATTATATACAGTGTATAGGGGGGTATATACATCAGTGACTATATATACAGTGTATACAGGGGGTATATACAGTGGGTACAGAAAGTATTCAGGCCCCTTTAAAATTTTCACTCTTTGTTTCATTGCAGCCATTTGGTAAATTCTAAAAAGTTCATTTTTTTCTCATTAAAGTACATTCTGCACCCCATCTTGACTAAAAAAAAAACAGAAATGTAGAAATTTTTGCAAATTTATTAAAAAAGAAAAACTGAAATATCACATGGTCATAAGTATTCAGACCCTTTGCTCAGACACTCATATTTAAGTCACATACTGTCCATTTCATAGAATCATAGAATCATAGAATGGTAGAGTTGGAAGGGACCTCCTGGGTCATCTGGTCCAACCCCCTGCTCAAAGCAGGATTCACTAAATCATCTCAGACAGATGTCTGTCCAGCCTCTGTTTGAAGACGTCCATTGAAGGGGAACTCACCACCTCTCGTGGCAGCCTGTTCCACTCATTGATCACCCTAACTGTCAAAAAGTTTTTTCTAATATCTAATCTGTGTCTCCTCCCATTTAGTTTCATCCCATTGCTTCTAGTCTTTCCTTGTGCAAATGAGAATAAAGATGATCCTTCTACAATGTGACAGCCCTTGACATATTTGTAGACAGCTATTAAGTCTCCTCTCAGTCTTCTTTTTTGCAAGCTAAACATTCCCAAATCCTGCAACCGTTCCTCATAGGACATGGTTTGCAGACCAGTCACCATTCTGGTCGCTCTTCTCTAAACTTGCTCCAGTTTGTCGATGTCTTTTTTAAAATGTGGTGCCCAAAACTGTACACAGTATTCCAGATGAGGTCTGACCAAAGAGGAGTAAAGACCGATAATGACTTCACGTGATCTAGACTGTATGCTTCTGTTAATACATCCCAGAATTGTATTTGCCTTTTTTGCTGCTGCATCACACTGTTGACTCATGTTCAGTCTATGATAGCTAATACTAGAGAAGAGAGAGAGAGGATTCAAAAAGACCTAAATAAACTGGAGCAGTGGGCAGCAACCAACAGAATGGTTTTTAACAGGGAAAAATGCAAAGTACTACATCTGGGCAATAAAAATGAAAAAAGCATATACAGAATGGGAGGAATAGAGCTAAGCAACAGTACATGTGAAAAAGACTTAGGTATACTAATAGATCATAGACTGAACATGAGTCAACAGTGTGATGCAGCAGCAAAAAAGGCAAATACAATTCTGGGATGTATTAACAGAAGCATACAGTCTAGATCAAGTGAAGTCATTATCGGTCTTTACTCCTCTTTGGTCAGACCTCATCTGGAATACTGTGTACAGTTTTGGGCACCACATTTTAAAAAAGACATAGACAAACTGGAGCAAGTTCAGAGAAGAGCGACCAGAATGGTGACTGGTCTGCAAACCATGTCCTATGAGGAACGGTTGCAGGATTTGGGAATGTTTAGCTTGCAAAAAAGAAGACTGAGAGGAGACTTAATAGCTGTCTACAAATATGTCAAGGGCTGTCACATTGTAGAAGGATCATCTTTATTCTCATTTGCACAAGGAAAGACTAGAAGCAATGGGATGAAACTAAATGGGAGGAGACACAGATTAGATATTAGAAAAAACTTTTTGACAGTTAGGGTGATTAATGAGTGGAACAGGCTGCCACGAGAGGTGGTGAGTTCCCCTTCAATGGACGTCTTCAAACAGAGGCTGGACAGACATCTGTCTGAGATGATCTAGTGAATCCTGCTTTGAGCAGGGGGTTGGACCAGATGACCCAGGAGGTCCCTTCCAACTCTACCATTCTATGATTCTATGATTCTATGAGTATACCTAAGTCTTTTTCACATGTACTGTTGCTTAGCTCTATTCCTCCCATTCTGTATATGCTTTTTTCATTTTTATTGCCCAGATGTAGTACTTTGCATTTTTCCCTGTTAAAAACCATTCTGTTGGTTGCTGCCCACTGCTCCAGTTTATTTAGGTCTTTTTGAATCCTCTCTCTCTCTTCTCTAGTATTAGCTATCCCTCCTAGCTTTGTGTCATCAGCAAATTTAATCAGTTTACCCTCAATTCCTTCATCTAAATCATTGATAAAGATGTTGAACAATACAGGTCCCAGGACGGAGCCCTGTGGTACCCCACTTGAGACATTCATCCAGCTGGATGTGAAGCCATTTACAACCACCCTTTGAGTCCGATCACTAAGCCAGTTATGAATCCACCTAACAGTTGCCTGGTCCATTGCATACTTGGTCATTTTTTCAATAAGGATGATGAGATACTTTGTCAAATGCTTTGCTGAAGTCAAGATATACTATATCTACAGCATTTCCCTGATCCACCCAGTCAGTGATTCTGTCATAGAAGGAAATTAAGTTAGTCTGACATGACTTGTTAGTTACAAACCCATGCTGACTCTGGTTAATCACTTCATTCTTATCCATGTACTTACATACATGTTGTTTAATAATTTGTTCAAAGATCTTTCCTGGTATAGAAGTCAGACTCACCGGCCTATAGTTCCCTGGGTCCACCTTCTTCCCCTTTTTGAAGATAGGAACAACATTTGCTCTTCTCCAGTCTTCTGGGACTTCTCCTGTTCTCACAAGAATTTTCCTTGTGATCCTCCTTGAGATGGTTCTACTCCTTCACTGGAGTCCAGCCATGTTTAATTAAACTGACAGGACTTGATTTGGAAAGACACACACCTGTCTATATAAGACCTCACAGCTCACAGTGCATGTCAGACCAAATGAGAATCATGAGCTCAAAGGAACTGCCCAAGGAGCTCAGAGACAGAATTGTGACAAGGCACAAATCTGGCCAAGGTTACAAAAGAATTTCTGCATTACTCAAGGTTCCTAAGAGCACAGTGGCCTCCATAATCCTTAAATGGAAGAAGTCTGGGACCACCAGAAGTCTTCCTAGACCTGGCCGTGCAGCCAAACTGAGCAATCATGGGAGAAGAGGCTTGGTGAGAGAGGTAAAGAAGAACCCCAAGATCACTGTGGCTGAGCTCCAGAGATGCAGTAGGGAGATGGGAGAAAGTTCCACAAAGTAAACTATCACTGCAGCCCTCCACCAGTCGGGCTTTTATGGCAGAGTGACCCAACGGAAGCCTCTCCTCAGTGCAAGACATATGAAAGCCCGCATAGAGTTTGCTCAAAAGCACATGAAGGACTCCCAGACTATGAGAAATAAGATTCTCTGGTCTGATGAGACGAAGATAGAACTTTTTGGTGATAATTCTAAGCGGTATGTGTGGAGAAAACCAGGCACTGCTCATCACCTGGCCAATACAATCCCAACAGTGAAACAAGGTGGTGGCAGCATCATGCTATGGGGGTGTTTTTCAGCTGAAGGGACAGGACGACTGGTTGCAATTGAAGGAAACATGTATGCGGCCAAGTACAGAGATATCCTGGATGAAAACCTCTTCCAGAGTGCTCTGGACCTCAGACTTGGCCGAAGGTTCACCTTCCAACAAGACAATGACCCTAAGCACACAGCTAAAATACCAAAGGAGTGGCTTCAGAACAACTCTGTGACCATTCTTGGTTGGCCCAGCCAGAGCCCTGACCTAAACCCAATTGAGCATCTCTGGAGAGACCTGAAAATGGCAGTCCACCAACGTTGACCATCCAACCTGACGGAACTGGAGAGGATCTGCGAGGAAGAATGGCAGAGGATCCCCAAATCCAGGTGTAAAAAACTTGCTGCATCATTCCCAAGAAGACTCATGGCTGTACTAGCTCAAAAGGCTGCTTCTACTTAATACTGAGCAAAGGGTCTGAATACTTATGACCATGTAATATCTCAGTTTTTCTTTTTTAATAAATTTGCAAAAATTTCTACATTTTTTTTTTTTTTCAGTCAAGATGGGGTGCAGAGTGTACTTTAATGAGAACAAAAATGAACTTTTTAGAATTTACCAAATGGCTGCAATGAAACAAAGAGTGAAAAATTTAAAGGGGTCTGAATACTTTCCGTAACCACTGTATATATATCAGTGACTGTATCCAGGGGGCATATATACGTCAGTGACTATTGAACAAGTGTATACAGGGGGCATATACATCAGTAACTATATACAGGGGGTATATACATCAATGACTATAAAGCCAGTGTATACAGGGGTATATACACTGCTCAAAAAAATAAAGGGAACACTCAAATAACACATCCTAGATCTGAATGAATGAAATATTATCATTGAATACTTTGTTCTGTACAAAGTTGAATGTGCTGACAACAAAAATCACACAAAAATCATCAATGGAAATCAAATTTATTAACCAATGGAGGCCTGGATTTGGAGTCACCCCCAAAATTAAAGTGGAAAAACACACTACAGGCTGATCCAACTTTGATGTAATGTCCTTAAAACAAGTCAAACTGAGGCTCAGTATTGTGTGTGGCCTCCACGTGCCTGTATGACCTCCCTACAACGCCTGGGCATGCTCCTGATGAGGTTGTGGATGGTCTCCTGTGGGATCTCCTCCCAGACCTGGACTAAAGCATAATGTCCCAGATGTGCTCAATCGGATTCAGGTCTGGGGAACGGGCGGGCCAGTCCATAGCTTCAATGCCTTCACCTTGCAGGAACTGCTGACACACTCCAGCCACATGAGGTCTGGCATTGTCCTGCATTAGGAGGAACTCAGGGCCAACCACACCAGCATATGGTCTCACAAGGGGTCTGAGGATCTCATCTCAGTATCTAATGGCGGCAGTCAGGCTACATCTGGCGAGCACATGGAGGGCTGTGCGGCCCTCCAAAGAAATGCCACTCCACACCATTACTGACCCACTGCCAAACCGGTCATGCCGAAAGATGTTGCAGGCAGCAGATTGCACTCCAGGGCGTCTCCAGACTCTGTCACATGTGCTCAGTGTGAACCTGCTCTCATCTGTGAAGAGCACAGGGCGCCAGTGGCGAGTTTGCCAATCCTGGTGTTCTGTGGCAAATGCCAAGCGTCCTGCACGGTGTTGGGTTGTGAGCACAACCCCCATCTGTGGACGTCGGGCCCTCATACCACCCTCATGGAGTCTGTTTCTAACCGTTTGTGCGGACACATGCACATTTGTGGCCTGCTGGAGGTCATTTTGCAGGGCTCTGGCAGTGCTCCTCCTGTTCCTCCTTGCACAAAGGCGGAGGTAGCGGTTCTGCTGCTGGGTTGTTGCCCTCCTACGGCCCCCTCCACGTCTCCTGCTGTACTGGCCTGTCTCCTGGTAGCGCCTCCAGCCTCTGGACACTACACTGACAGACACACCAAACCTTCTTGCCACAGATCGCATTGATGTGCCATCCTGGATGAGCTGCACTACCTGAGCAACTTCTGTGGGTTGTAGAGTCCGTCTCATGCTTCCACGAGTGTGAAAGCACAACCAACATTCAAAAGTGACCAAAACATCAGCCAGAAAGCATTGGTACTGAGATGTGGTCTGTGGTCCCCACCTGCAGAACCTCTCCTTTATTGAGTGTGTCTTGATAATTGCCAATAATTTCCATCTATTGTCTATTCCATTTGCACAACAGCATGTGAAATTGATTGTCAATCAGTGTTGCTTCCTAAGTGGACAGTTTGATTTCACAGAAGTTATATTCTGTTGTTTAAGTGTTCCCTTTATTTTTTTGTGCAGTGTACATCAGTGACTATATACAGGGTATACAGGGGGTATATACCTTGATTTCCAGAAATCAAGCATTTGTCCCAGAAAATTATTGCAATTACACGTTTTGTTATACACTGTTATTTTTGTGTTATTTCAATATACACGAAGGAAATAAACGAGAAAAAAATACAAATTTGACACAATTTCACAAGAAACCCCCAAAACGAGCCAGACAAAGTTGTAGGCACCCTCAACTTAATATTTGGTTGCACACTCTTTGGAATAAATAACTGCAATCAATCGCTTCTTATAACCATCAACAGCTTCTTACACCTCTCAGCTGGAATTTTGGACCACTCTACTTTTGCAAACTGCTTAAGGTCTCTCATATGTGAAGGTGCCTTCCTCCAACAGTAATTTTAAGATCTCTCTACAGGTAATCAATGGGATTTAGATCTGGACTCATTGCTGTCACTTCAGAATTCTCCAGCGCTTTGTTTCCATCCATTTGTAGGTGCTTCTTGAAGTATATTTAGGGTCATTGTCTTGCTGGAAGACCCATGACCTAGGACGCAAACCCAGCTTTCTGACACTGGGCACCACATTGCAACCCAAAATCCTTTGGTAATCTTCAGATTTCATGATGCTTTGCACACAGTCAAGACACGCAGTGCCAGAGGCAGCAAAATAACCCCAAAACATCTTTGAACCTCCACTATATCTGACTGTAGGTATGGTGTTATTTTCTTTGTAGGTCTCATTCCGTTTTCAGTAAACTGTAGAATGATGTGCTTGACCAAAAAGCTCTATCTTGGTCTCATCTGTCCACAAGACCCTGTCCCAGAAGGATTTTGGCTTACTCTCGTACATTTTGGTAAACTGCAGTCTAGCTTTTTTATGCCTTTTTGTCAGCAGTGGGGTCCTGCTGGGTCTCCTATTATAGGGTTTCATTTCATTGAAATGTCAACAGATAGTTGGCACTGACACTAATGCACCCTGAACCTGCAGGACAGCTTGAATTTCTTTAACTTGATTGGGGCTGCTTATCCACCATCCGGACTATCCTGTGTTGCAACCTTTCATCAATTTTTCTCTGCCGTCCACGTGCAGGGAGATTAGCTACAGTGCCATGGGTTGTAAACTTCTTGATTATGTTGTACACCGTGGACAAAGGAAGATCAAGATCTCTGGAGATGGACTTGTAATCTTGATATTGTTAATATTTTTCAATAATTTTGGTTCTCAAGCCCTCAGACACAGACAGACAATGCAAAGACTGAGTCAACTTCTCCCCTTTTTATCTGGTTTCAGGTGTGATTTTCATATTGCCTGCACCTGTTACTTGCCACAGGTGAGTTTGAACGACCATCACATGCTTGAAACAAAGTTGTTTACCCACAATTTTGGAAAGGTGCCAACAATTTTGTGATGCCCATTTTTGGGGTTTAGTGTGAAATTATGTCCAGTTTGCCTTCTTTTCTCTGTTTTTTTGTGTTGTTCCAATACACACAAAGGAAATAAACGTGTATAACAAAACATGTGTAATTGCAATTTTCTGGGAGAAATACTTAGTTTTCTGGAAAAATTTCAAGGCCATGAAAGTACATCAGTGACTATATACCGTGTATACAGGAGGTATATACATCATTGACTATATACAGTGTATATACACAGTATATACATCAGTGACTATATACAGGGGGTATATATATCAGTGACTATATACAGTGCATACAGGGGGTATATACATCAGTGACTATATATACACAGTGCATACGGGGGGTATATACGTTACTATATACAGTGCATTCAGGGGTATATACATCAGTGACTATATACGGTGTATACAGAGGCTATATACATCAGTGACTATAACAGTGTATACAGGAGGTATATATATTAGTGACTATATATGTGTATACAGGGGGGTATATACATCAGTGACTATTGTGACACCACTAGCAAAGTACTGAAGGGGAGATATGTAGCACTGAGATTGTTAGCTCCAGTAAGATAAACATAGAAAATATGTTCCAGCACATGAAGTGTAGAGAGGGGTTAATCAGCCATGTTTAGTGCTAGGGTGATTAAACACTGTAGAGAGGGAGGAGGTCAGGGGATAAAATCCCAGCCTTTTAGAGCGTTTGGTGTGTGGTGGGCCTGGAGGCACAAGCTCTGAGCTGTATTGTCATGTGAAGGAAAGCTAAACCTTGTGTTGTTTGTTCCTGAAGCGGGCGGTTACCTGTACCAACAAGAACTGTGCCATATGGTATGTTTTGTTTTTCCTGTTAGGCCGAGTTTGTTTTGCTAACGTTGCTGTGGTTTATGCTGTTCTTTCTACAGTGCATTGTGAAAGTATTTGGCCCCCTTGAACTTTTCTACCTTTTGCCACATTTCTGGCTTCAAACATAAAGATATAAAATTCTAATTCTTTTGGGAAGAATCGACAACAAGTGGGACACAATCGTGAAGTGGAACGAAATTTATTGGATATTTTAAACTTTTTAACAAATTAAAAACTGAAAAGTGGGGCGTGCAATATTATTTGGCCCCTTTACTTTCAGTGCAGCAAACTCCCTCCAGAAGTTCAGTGCGGATCTCTGAATGATCCAATGTTGTCCTAAATGACTGGTAATCAGGGGCGGAACTACCGCCCGTGCAGCCGGTTCATTGAACGGGGGCCCCGAGGGAGAGGGGGCCCCTCCAGCCTCCAGCAGGGCCGCCATCAGGGCATGACTGCCCTGACTCCAGTATGGGGCCCGGCCGGTAGGGGCCCCCCTCTTGTGCGTCTCTCTCCTCATGGGGCCCCCGGCCCCATGCTATGCGCCGGGTCCGGGACATTTCAGCGCTGAGCTGCGCTGTTGCAGCAGCGCCTTCATGATTCCCCTGACTTCCGGTCATGTGACGGCGCCGTCACATGGCCGGAAGTCAGGAGAACCTGCTGTCAGCGATTTGGACGAGCGCCAGGATTCTGCAGGGATCGCATGGGGGTAAGTATAACAAGTTTTATTTTTTTTAAAATACAATTAACTAGGAGTGGAGAGATGGGAGAAGCACATGTGTGTGTGTGTGTGTGTGTGTGTGTATGTGTGTGTGTGGGGGGGAGATGGGAGATGCACATGTGTGTGTGTGGGGGGGAGATGGGAGATGCACATGTGTGTGTGTGGGGGGGAGATGGGAGATGCACATGTGTGTGGGGGGGGGAGATGGGAGATGCACATGTGTGTGTGTGTGTGTGTGTATGTATGTGTGTGTGGGGGGGGGAGATGGGAGATGCACATGTGTGTGTGTGGGGGGGGAGATGGGAGATGCACATGTGTGTGTGTGGGGGGTGAGATGGGAGATGCACATGTGTGTGTGTGGGGGGGGAGATGGGAGATGCACATGTGTGTGTGTGGGGGGGAGATGGGAGATGCACATGTGTGTGTGTGGGGGGGAGATGGGAGATGCACATGTGTGTGGGGGGGGAGATGGGAGATGCACATGTGTGTGTGTGGGGGGGGAGATGGGAGATGCACATGTGTGTGTGTGGGGGGGGAGATGGGAGATGCACATGTGTGTGTGTGGGGGGGGAGATGGGAGATGCACATGTGTGTGGGGGGGGGAGATGGGAGATGCACGTGTGTGGGGGGGGGAGATGGGAGATGCACATGTGTGGGGGAGATGGGAGATGCACATGTGTGGGGGGGAGATGGGAGATGCACATGTGTGGGGGGGGAGATGGGAGATGCACATGTGTGGGGGGGGAGATGGGAGATGCACATGTGTGGGGGGGGGAGATGGGAGATGCACATGTGGGGGAGGGGGATGAGAGAGGGGCACATGTGGGGGAGGGGGATGAGAGAGGGGCACATGTGGGGGAGGGGGATGAGAGAGGGGCACATGTGGGGGAGGGGGATGAGAGAGGGGCACATGTGGGGGAGGGGGATGAGAGAGGGGCACATGTGGGGGGGAGGGGGTGAGAGAGGGGCACATGGGGGGAGGGGGTGAGAGAGGGGCACATGTGGGGGGGAGGGGGGGAGAGAGGGGCACATGGAGGGGGATGAGAGCTGCACATGGGGGAATTGGGAGTAGGGGGATAATGAGCTGCACATAACGAATGTGGGGTGGGGGAGAGTAAATGATAAATGATGATGGGGTGGGGAGAGCACGGACATGATATAATGAATTGGGGCAGGGGGTGCATGTAAATATTGAATGCGGGGAGCAGGAAGTATAGAGTAGGGGGCGTTGCGGATGCAGGAGTGTGACTGGTAACAAATTGGCGGAAAGAGTAGAGGTTCTAATTAAATTATATATTAAGTGCCTATTTACAGTTAATGGGGGCACAGTGGTGGATTACAATTTATATTTGGAATGGTAGGTTGCCTAATAACTAACCATATATTGATGGTGGATGCACGTCTGTATTCAGCTGCGTAATGTAGAAGTTGGGGAATGTGCTCTAGATAACTGTGTTATTTTATGCAGAGACGAGTCCTGGCTGGAAGACGTGATGGCGGTCTGTGCTGGATGAAGGAGAAAAGCGAAGATGAAGGACTTCACCTAGAGACGTCACCGGTGAGTCAGTCTATTACATGTACACTGTGTATAATGTCACTGGTGATCACTGTATTACCTGTACACTGACACTATATACAGAGCTCCTGTGTATAATGTCACTGGTGATCACTGTATTACCTGTACACTGACACTATATACAGAGCTCCTGTGTATAATTTCACTGGTGATCACTGTATTACCTGTACACTGACACTATATACAGAGCTCCTGTGTATAATGTCACTGGTGATCCCTGTATTACCTGTACACTGACACTATATACAGAGCTCCTGTGTATAATGTCACTGATGATCACTGTATTACCTGTACACTATATACAGAGCTCCTGTGTATAATGTCACTGTATTACCTGTACACTGACACTATATACAGAGCTCCTGTGTATAATTTCACTGGTGATCACTAGATTACCTGGACACTTACGTTATACATACCATGTATAGAGCTCCCGTGTATAATGACACTGGTGGTAATATTAGTAATGTAGTGGTAATATGTGGTCTGGTCATGGTGTGGCAGTTTTTCTCCCTTCTGTGTGGTATTATTCGGTCACTATGTTGTGGTAATATGTGGTCTGGTCATGGTGTGGCGGTATTCCCTGTATGTGGTATTATTGGTCATTTAAAAAAAAAATGTATATGACACATTCCCTTAAAGAAAACTAAATAAAAATATATCTAAAAAGAGTATTGGATATTTTAAGAAAATTTTAATAGGTTAGAGTAGGGCCCGCCCAGAAGAGTCTACCTTATCGTGGTGGCGGCTTTAAAAATCTTTTGGCCAAAACAAAAGCTGATGGCTATGTATGTGGCGCCGTCACATGGCCGAACGTCAGGAGAACCTGGTGGCAGCGACGTGGACGAGCGCCAGGATTCTGCAGGGATTGCATGGGGGTAAGTATAACAAGTTTTATTTTTTTTAAATACAATTAATTAACTAGGAGTGGGGGGAATCAGAGATGCACGGGGGGGATGAGAGATGCACATGGGGGGGTGAGAGATGCACATGGGGGGGTGAGAGATGCACATGGGGGGGTGAGAGATGCACATGGGGGGGTGAGAGATGCACATGGGGGGGTGAGAGATGCACATGGGGGGGATGAGAGATGCACATGGGGGGGGTGAGAGATGCACATGGGGGGGATGAGAGATGCACATGGGGGGGATGAGAGATGCACATGGGGGGGATGAGAGATGCACATGGGGGGGTGAGAGATGCACATGGGGGGGATGAGAGATGCACATGGGGGGATGAGAGATGCACATGGGGGGGTGAGAGATGCACATGGGGGGGATGAGAGATGCACATGGGGGGATGAGAGATGCACATGGGGGGGATGAGAGATGCACATGGGGGGGATGAGAGATGCACGGGGGGTGAGAGCTGCACATGGGTGGGATGAGAGCTGCACATGGGGGGGTGAGAGATGCACATGGGGAGTTATGTTTACATAACTTTGTTGCCTTATGAAGGGCAGGGGGGGCCCCCCAAAATTTCTTGCACAGGGGCCCACTACAGTCTGTGTCCGCCCCTGCTGGTAATGATACATAGAATCCACCTGTGTGTAATCAAGTCTCCTTATAAATGCACCTGCTCTGTGATAGTCTCAGGGTTCGGTTTCAAGTGCAGAGAGCATCATGAAGACCAAGGAACACACGCAGGTCCGAGATACTGTGGTGGCGAAGTTTAAAGCCGGATTTGGATACAAAAAGATTTCCCAAGTTTTAAACATTTCAAGGAGCACTGTACTAGCGATCATATTGAAATGGAAGGAGTGTCAGACCACTGCAAATCTACCAAGACCCGGCCGTCCCTCTAAACTTTCATCTCGAACAAGGAGAAGACTGATGAGAGATGCAGCCAAAAGGCCCATGATCACTCTGGATGAACTGCAGAGATCTACAGCTGAGGTGGGAGCGTCTGTCCATAGGACAACAATCAGTCGTACACTGCACAAATCTGGCCTTTATGGAAGAGTGGCAAGAAGAAAGACATTTCTCAAAGATATCCATAAAAAGTCTCATTTGAAGTTTGCCACAAGCCATCTGGGAGACACATCAAACATGTGGAATAAGGTGCAGGGACAGGGAAGATGGTTAAAATTGATGGGAGGATGGACGGAGCCAAATACAGGACCATTCTGGAAGAAAACCTGTTGGAGACTGCAAAAGACCTGAGACTGGGACGGAAATTTATCTTCCAACAAGACAATGATCCCAAACATAAAGCAAAATCTACAATGGAATGGTTCAAAAATAAACGTATCCAGGTGTTAGAATGGCCAAGTCAAAGTCCAGACCTGAATTCAATCGAGAATCTGTGGAAAGAGCTGAAAATTGCTGTTCACAAACGCCCTCCATCCAACCTCAATGAGCTTGAGCTGTTTTGCAAGAAAGAATGGGCAAGAATTTCAGCCTCTCAACGTGCAAAACGGATAGAGACATACCCCAAGCGACTTGCAGCTGTAATCGCAGCAAAAGGTGGCGCTACAAAGTATTAACTCAAGGGGGCCGAATAATATTGCACGCCCCACTTTTCAGTTTTTAATTTGTTAAAAAAGTTTAAAATATCCAATAAACTTCGTTCCACTTCATGATTGTGTCCCAATTGTTGTTGATTCTTCCCCCGAAAATTAGAATTTTATATCTTTATGTTTGAAGCCAGAAATGTGGCAAAAGGTAGAAAAGTTCAAGGGGGCCAAATACTGAGTCGAGTGAGCCAATCTACCACACTATATACGGTGTATACAGGAGGTATATACAGTTATATGAAAAAGTTTGGGCACCCCTATTAATCTTAAGCTTAATGTTTTATAAAAATTGGTGTTTTTGCAACAGCTGTTTCAGTTTGATATATGTAATAACTGTTGGACACAGTAATGTTTCTGCCTTGAAATGAGGTTTATTGTACTAACAGAAAATGTGCAATCTGCATTCAAACTAAATTTGACAGGTGCATAAGTATGGGCACCCTTATCATTTTCTTGTTTTAAATACTCCTACCTACTTTTTACTGACTTACTAAAGCACTTTTTTGGGTTTTGTAACCTCATTGAGCTTTGAACTTCATAGCCAGGTGTATGCAATCATGAGAAAAGCTACTTAAAGTGGCCACTTGCAAGTTGTTCTCCTGTTTGAATCTCCTCTGAAGAGTGGCATCATGGGCTCCTCAAAACAACTGTCAAATGATCTGAAAACAAAGATTATTCAACATAGTTGTTCAGGGGAAGGATACAAAAAGCTGTCTCAGAGATTTAACCTGTCAATTTCCACTGTGAGGAACATAGTAAGGAAATGGAAGAACATAGGGACAGTTCTTGTTAAGGCCCGAAGTGGCAGGCCAAGAAAAACATCAGAAGGGCAGAGAAGAAGAATGGTGAGATCAGTCAAGGACAATCCTCAGACCACCTCCAGAGAGCTGCAGCATCAACTTGCTGCAGATGGTGTCACTGTGCATCGGTCAACTATACAACGCACTTTGCACAAGGAGAAGCTGTATGGGAGAGTGATGCGAAAGAAGCCGTTTCTGCAAGCACGCCACAAACAGTCGGCTGAGGTATGCAAAAGCACATTTGGAGAAGCCAATTTCTTTTTGGAAGAAGGTCCTGTGGACTGATAAAACCAAGATTGAGTTGTTTGGTCATACAAAAAGGCATTATGCATGGCGGCAAAAAAACACAGCATTCCAAGAAAAACACTTGCTACACATAGTAAAATTTGGTGGAGGTTCCATCATGCTTTGGGGCTGTGTGGCCAATGCCGGCACCGGGAATCTTGTTAAAGTTGAGGGACGCGTGGATTCCACTCAGTATCAGCAGATTCTTGACAATAATGTTCAAGAATCAGTGACAAAGTTGAAGTTACGCAGGGGATGGATCTTTCAGCAAGACAATAATCCAAAACACCGCTCCAGATCTACTCAGGCATTCATGCAGAGGAACAATTACAATGTTCTGGAATGGCCATCCCAGTCCGCAGACCTGAATATCATTGAACATCTGTGGGATCATTTGAAGAGGGCTGTCCATGCTCGGCGACCATCAAACTTAACTGAACTGGAATTGTTTTGTAAAGAGGAATGGTCAAAAATACCTTCATCCAGGATCCAGGAACTCATTAAAAGCTACAGGAAGCGACTAGAGGCTGCTATTTTTGCAAAAGGACGATCTACTAAATATTAATGTCACTTTTCTGGTGAGGTGCCCATACTTATGCACCTGTCAAATTTTGTTTGAATGCAGATTGCACATTTTCTGTTAGTACAATAAACCTCATTTCAAAGCAGAAACATTACTGTGTCCAACAGTTATTACATATATCAAACTGAAATCGCTGTTGCAAAAACACCAATTTTTATAAAACATTAAGCTTAAGATTAATAGGGGTGCCCAAACTTTTTCATATAACTGTACAATAGTGACTGTATACAGGGGGTATATAATGGGCCTGATCCATTATTGCATTTGTGTCTTTTTTAGTGTTTGGTGTTTTTCGTTTTCGCTTGAATCTTTCTTCATTTTGCGCTTTTTTTTTTAGTTTATTATTTCTGTGTTCACCCGTTTGTGTTTTTTTGATTTTTGTATGTTCACCATTGTGGGTGAAGTTTAAGGGTTTTTTAGTTTGTTTTTTTCACCCGATTGAAGAAGGAATTGAGTAACGGCTGCAAATGATGCAGAGTGTTTTTAGGCCTGTCAGAAATTATTTGTGCAATTTTTGAGAAATATTTTACATTTTACTCTAAATTTACTCTAATTTGTTGCTAAAAAACAGCAACAAATACCAAAAGACAAAAGTGTTTTAATAAAAAAAAACAACAACACAGAAATGAAGAGTCGTGGCCATTGCGTGTACATCAGGTGTGCTGGCGGTGGATGGCGCTGATTGTAGGAGCGGCGGGACGTCATCACTTCTCCGTCTGCCATGTGTCTTTATGGTCGGCGTTCCCTCTTGCAGGTCGCTGCTCGGCACATTGATCTGGACATTATGGTGCTGTTTGCCGTGTGGCGCGGCGGTGCGCAGATGTCTGGAACACATGCCAGGCTCATGATGTGCCGCCTGTCTAGCAAGCTGGTCCATGCCTGCCAGTGTGTGAGGTGAGCGTCTACATCTTGGCAACTGCTGTTACCATGGAAACTGGAGTTCTCCATCACTTTTCGGCATGTGAACCTTTCAGGCCTGGGAGTCTCCACGTTACCACGGCTCAGTATATAACACGTCTTTTTTCTCCTCATCTATGGAAATGATAGGGTTAACAATCCCACAGGGGGTGAAGGCAGAAATCCTGTCAGCACGTTCCCTTCATACAAGGAGCGAGCGGTGGCCACAAGATACCGTCATACAGAAATGTGCAATTACATCCCTGCAGGATAGAAACCTTAGGCCACGTTCACACATTCAGTATCTGGTCAGTATTTTACATCAGTATTTATAACCCAAAACCAGGAGAGGAACAATCAGAGGAAAAGTATAATAGAAACACGTCACCACTTCTGTATTTATCACCCACTCCTGGTTTTGGCTTACAAATACTGATGTGAAATAATGATCGAATACTGAACGTGTGAACGTGGCCTTACTTCTATTCTCGCCACTTTTCAAATCTCTACAGACAGCCTGCAGTGTAAAGAATGGAGGTTTACATTTGGAAACTGAGTTGCTGTGGTTCCTTCCACTTTTCACCAGTGATGGGGGAATTATTATTATTTATTATTATAGTGCCATTTGTTCCATGGCGCTTTACATGTGAAAGGGATATACATAGCACAAACAATTGCAATAAATTTTGAACAAAACGTGACGGCGACTGGTACAGGAGGAGCGGGGACCCTGCCCGCGAGGGCTCACAATCTACAGGGGATGACTGAGGATACAGTAGGTGAGGGTAGAGCCGGTCATGCAGCGGTATGGTGGAGCGAGGGTTACTGCAGGTTGTAGGCTTGTGGGAAGAGGTGGGTCTTCAGGTTCCTTTTGAAGGTGTCCACGGTAGGCGAGAGTCTGATATGTTGGTGTAGAGAGCTCCAGAGTAGGGGGGATGCACAGGAGAAATCTTGTATGTGATTGTGGGAAGAGGAGATAAGAGGGGAGTAGAGCAGGAGATCTTGTGAGGATCGGAGGTTGCGTGTAGGTAAGTACCGGGAGACTAGGTCACAGATGTATGGAGGAGACAGGTTGTGGATGGCTTTGTATGCCAAGGTTAGGGTTTTGAACTGGAGTCTCTGGGCAATGGGGAGCCAGTGAAGGGATTGACAGAGGGGAGAGGCCGGGGAATAGCGGGGAGACGGGTGGATTAGTCGGGTAGCAGAGTTTAGGATAGATTGGAGGGGTGTGAGAGTGTTAGAAGGGAGACCACAGAGCAGGAGGTTGCAGTAGTCGAGCCGGGAGATGATGAGGGCGTGCACTAGTGTTTTTGCAGAGTCTTTGCTGAGGAATGTGCGGATCCGGCAGATATTTTTGAGTTGAAGTTGGCAGAAAGTGGAAAGGGCTTGGATATGTGGTTTAAAGGAGAGGTTAGAGTCCAGGGTTACCCCGAGGCAGCGGGCTTGTGGGACTCGGGAGAGTGGACAGCCATTGACTTTGATGGATAGTTCCGATGGGGGGGAATGAATGAGATGGTAAAAGATGATGAATTCTGTTTTATCCATGTTAAGTTTTAGAAATCTAGCAGCGAAGAAGGATGAAATAGCCGACAGACATTGTGGGAATATTTAGGAGGGAAGAAATGTGATGAACAGACTTGTTACCCCGGTGGTTAATATTACAGGATCGCGCTGGTATCACTGAGGTCTGCACCACCGGCCGTTCTGCCATATGTTACTAACGGTAGATGGCATGGCGGGGGGGAGGTCGGATTTTATACATCGGGGTGTGAGGAGCCAGGTGTTATACACCGGGGTGTAAGGAGCCAGATGTTATACACTGGAGGGCGAGGGACCGGATGTTATTAACTGGGGGAAGGTGAGGGGCTGGATGTTATACACCTGGGGCGGGTGGTTAGGGGCTTGATGGTATACATCATGGAGCGAGGGGCCATAGGTTATACACCGGGGTGGCGATGGGCCAGATGTAATACATCGGAGGCGAGGAGAGCAGGGGGTGAGGGGCCGGATGTTATACTACAAGGGGTGAGGGGCTGGTGGTTATACACCAGGGGACAATCATTTCTATTTTCAAAAGTAATATTGATAAATGCACCTTAATTATTACTATTATTAATGAAAGTCATATGACAGGTGCAATAGGGTCGGAGGTTATACACCAGGGGCGAGGGGTTGAATGTTACACTATATGGGGGGGAGGGGCTGGAGTTATACACCGGGGGCAATGATTTCTATTTTCAAAAGTAACATTGATAAATTCACCTTAATTACTACTATTATTAATGAAAGAATACATATCATTCCTCCAGTGTGGCAGGTCGGGGCTAAAGGTCAGGCCTGATGGTCGGCTCTGTGCCCGCCCTTGTGGCAGATGGATGTATGATAGTAACAGGGGATGGGGAGAGAGCAGCTTAATTCTAAGGCGATGCCAATGCTGTGGAAACACAGGGCACAGATGCAGCCTCTGCTGTAGATACATCTCTGCTTGCTGTTGCATCCCCCTCCCTCCTCCGCCTCCCGGAGGGCTCTGCATCATTCATGCATCCATCTCCTGTACACCGCCGCTTCCCTCAGCAGCCAGATCCTCCGTCTCCTCATCCGCAGCTGATCCACCTCTCTATTGTCTGCCATGCCAGGGGAGCTGGAGTCCGAGCTGCCACAGATCGACCCCAGGATCCTCATCTTCCTCCTGTACATGGTGATCCTGCAGGAGCTGGTCAGTGGATGGATGGAGTATAAGAAGCTGGCGTGCAAACCCAAGAAGAAGCCTGGACCAGTGTGGTCCTCCAGGTGAGCGCCCATCCCCACCATGCAGGAATGCACTCTGTGCAGCAGCCTCCTCCAGATATATGTGCCATACCAGGAGCTGCGTCTACCTGCACTCTGCTATGATAGATGATGGGGCGGGGAGACCATTGGTGCACCTGTGTGGCTGCAATGGCCCAAGAGGCAAGGGGGCCACTACCATCTCCAAAGCAGGTGGAATTATTCTTATAATGAATTATTGCACTGCAGAGGGCCCATGTACTGCTCTTGTACAGGGGCGTCTTCTGTGCGTGTCCGCCAGTGTGGTGGGTGTAAGGATGAATTAAATAATGTGCCTCAGATTTATAACCCACAGGTACCCAGGCATGTAAATTATACCTTGGGGGACCAGGTTACCCTCACCCAGGAGCAGAGGGGCTGAGGGACGGTGAGCTGCCCCTGACCTCTTACACCAGCTATGTACCACCCGCTATCACACATACAGCTGGAGGAGGCGGTTGTATTACCTGTAAGGCATCCTAGAAAATATACGCCTCCGATTGCATCCATTTTGGCTTAACTTCGTAAACAAATGCATATAATTTTTGCCCCCCTTTCTAGAGTATTGGGGTCCTATTTTGGCTACATACACCAGCTAAATTATATTTATTGAGGCTGTGACACCTTAAAAGTCTTGTTTATTTATTTATTATAAAGTGGATACATTTTAAGCAATAGTATCTATAGAAATTGCAAATGTGTCAACCCCCCAAATCCCGTGTCCATGGCAGTGCAGAATTCAGTGGGCATGTGCCCACCAGTCCTGCCATCAGTGAGCCCACCTGTGCTCTATTATCTGAGCCACTGGCACTAAGGTCCAATATTCGGGGACTCATGCAGACAGTGAAGCTCTGCAGAGAGTCCCACAGGATTATAGTATCAGTTCAGGTTTGTCTATATGTTTAGCACGGACATGACATCACTATTAACCCTGTATTGCTGCTCCACTCTCTTTCATTTTCAGTACGTTTCTATAGGACTGTGATTTATCACCTCCCTCTAAAATGCAATACGTAGAAGTGAATTAGCGGCATGGCGCCATAACCCAGCTTTCCCAGACTCCTGAAAAGCAAAACCACCCAGTGATAAATGCCAGAGAGTTGCACATAGATATCACTGAGGAGAGAATACATGTGGGAGCTGTAACATGGTGGTCATATTGGTTGTTATATCTCTCACTGAAAAAGCAGAGTAACTAAAAAAAAGCCTCCCAAAAAGTAATCCTGTCCACCGAGGTACAGCGCCGCTGGAATACAAGCCTATAAGCAGTAGTGTAGCTCTGCGGGGTGGAGGGGCACATGTCCTGGGTGCAAGAGGAGATGCCAAGTAGCCGGGGTATTAAAATACATGGCAAGGGCAGCCCCGGGTGAGGGGAGGCCAAGCTACGCTTGTGCCACAGACGATCATGTGATTTAGGGCACAGAAGGGTACGTCTATTAACATGAAAAGGTCTCCATTCATGTAGGATTAACCAGTGCTGCTCCTGTACAGTACAGCGTCTGCCCATAAGTCATTCAATAAACCGGTTAAAATTCTGCACATTTTTCACACCGATTACACACAATACAAGCAGTGTTTGCTTCTCCTCCATCAGCTTCAGGATAATCTCGTGGTTCTTGCCTGGTGTACAAAATAAAATTAAAGGGGAACTTTCCATCTGTTACTAAGTCTCATAACATCCATGAACTAGATTCCCTACCAGCTGTAATCGGTGGGCTGCTCCAGTTGGCTTTTCCCCTGCAGCAAGAGCATAGTAGATCCAGGGGAGTCCTGCATAGATTGGATATTACAGATCTTTTGACAAATTTCCGAGTTTTAGGATGAAATAATCTTTAATGTTTGACCTATCCTTGGCACGTGTTTAGCGGAGCGTATAAACCATTAGTGACTTCCCGCCCGTTCCCCTGGATTTTTATGCTCTCTCTGGTTGTTTAGTAATCAGTTGGCATTATTATTTTCAATATTTGACATCTCCAGTGTCATTCTCCTAGCTGCCAGGTGGCACCCTGGATGTGCACATGTCTTACAGGCTGTCGTCTGTGTCCTGCCATATTGGAAGGAGGAACACAAGGCAAGTGAGAGCCGGAGGAAGCTGGCGGCCGTCTCACTACCCTGTTTGCTGATCATTTCTTTACTGGCTGCTATTTTACTGAGTTTTCATGGCGGGTGACATTCACCTGACCACATGTCTGGTCATTCCCCTTTCTGTGGTTCTGCTGCTGTGATTATAAAGAGTCCAATGCCGGTTCACACCGGCCATAGCAAAACTGGACCCATAGCAACTGCATAGACTTCCTTTATGGCATCTTCACTCCTGGCTTCAATAATCTCCATGGCTAGCAGTCCTTCTCACTACTGCTCCATTCATGCAAGGGATCGGTGGGGATCTCAGCAGCCGAACTCAAGCAATCATACATATATCATCTAATCTACAGATGGGTAGCTCCAAAAACAGAGTGTCACCTCTTTTAACATTTCTATGGTGGGATCCAGGCACCTTCACAGGTGCTCAAGGACTCCCTCACCATCCTACACTCTTGGCCACCGGCTCCAGGACCCCACAAGCTGCATCCCACAGTTCTCTAACCCCCTTTACAGCTTCTCACCTATTTCTCATCTTGCCCCTAGTCAGCCCATAAGCAGCATTCAGGACCATAAGGCAGTACCCTGACTATGAGGGTCCCCACACAAAAGGTGGGGCGTTGGGGAGAGGTTTCCAATAATCAAAGAAATGTCAGTATATGGAATTAACTCTACATTCTCACTTTCTCTGCAGCTACACTCGATCCTCATCACGCATGGGCCTCTCGCCACTTACCATGAACACAGTCAAGAGGGACCGCACCAAGGACTACCGCAAACCCGGGAGGATTTTCCGCAAAGCCTAAAAGATGGAGGCTTCAAGCTGAGTGAGCTACTTGTCCTGCCAGTTTGTAGTAAAACTGGGAATGGCACAGAGATCGGCACGGTTACTGTTTGATGGTGTAAGCTGAAGCCACGCATTTCAGGTCTGAAGTTGAAAGTACCACAAATGAACAAGGCTCGTGAAGTTTCAAAACTCGGCTCCAGGCTTCACACATTGAATAAGTCCTCCTGTGGACTGAACCCATTCAGGTTGTCAATTTGCTAGGAGCTAATGACATAAAAGAGTGGCATGGGCCAGCTTGTGCCTTGCACCTCTGTGATGTTACTTGTTCCTACTGACTTGAGAAGATGAACACTAACTTTCAGAAGGGTCTACTATCCTTGTGAGCTGGCACAGATGGACCACCCTCTAACGGAATCCCTAGTTGTGTTGGCGGTGTGTAAACAATATGTTTTGGACTTCAAGAATTTTGTAAATAATAGATGCCAAATATGTGAATTATTAAAAATAAAAAGTTGTTGGAGTTTTTTACTGATACTTTTTCTGTAATTTGTACCAAAAGATCCATTGATTCAGTGGTGGCTAGATGCTTTCAAGCCATTGCAAGTTTTTGGGGAAGTGCATTTTTTAACCAAATGTTTATATACCGCAGTAGCACCAGTCAGTGCCCAAATAACACCGCCATCCAATTCCTTCTGTCAGTGATGGAGATAGTACACAACAGATAAAAATATGGAGAGGGGGGAAAGCATTCACTATACGGGAGGGCAGCTCATTCAGACTGTAGATGGGGAAGAAAGCACATTATCCTTCGTGAGCTGTAGGAGAGGAAATTAAGAGGTACTACTGGTCCAGGGCTGTACCGTTAGTTTGCTCTTGGGGGTACAGTCCTTGCCAACCCTAAACTGGGCACCGATGATTATTTATAGTGGAGTATGAACATAGCATTGTAATGGTGCCAGGGACAGACTGACAGTTCCCTGGTACTCTAGTTGGGCACCTGTGCCTCACACCTTCCTAATGAAACTGGTAGTGGAGTGGTTACTTTGTACCCTATGAATAACTTTAGGTAGGGGTCCTCCACTCTGGTCTTTGTGGGCCTATATCTGACTAATTTACCAGGCCCTGCCCATGGACTTGGGTCAAATATAAATGGTGCTCTAAGCTGTTTGGAAAAACATTCACTCTATGACCAGATGTTTCTGCCTCATCAGAATTATAATTCACTGACCACTCAGGCAGGTACCAATCTTAGGTTGTCCCTTCAGGGTGTTAACAAGGTCCTCTAAGAGAGTGAAGTATGAGCACTTCTATATCATCATCCTTGTGTTGTTTACACAATGTATAACCAGTGACTGTGATAATGCCATTGCAAGCCTCATTACCCAGACAGCTGCCGTGGTCTCGGGCCTCCACAAGACTGGGCAGGGGGCGGAGGAGCAGCGCTGGATTATGGATTTGTCATGTGTGATCTGAGGCCACTGTGTAATGTTTTTGTGCCTGTGAATCAGCCGCCATCTGCTCCCTTAATGATTATGTACCAGCATGAAATGAATCAGAGCTGGGAATTATCCCCCAAATCACATATTGGGGTTAGGGCCCAGCAAATTACAGTCAACTCCTACTACGGATGTCAGCTGTGTAGAGGCGAAGGTTTGGGGGTCAAATACCAGTATGCGTTTTTGAGAGTCAAGCATCAGACTATCCTGAGAGGATCCTCCACCCAAATTCAATGCATTAACATAAGCCCGCTTCCTTAGCAGCACCACCTCCTGAAGAGTCCCCTGAATAGCCCTCACTTACTGAAGAGCCCTCCTGAATAGCCTCCACCTGCTGAGCAGCCCCACCTTCTGAGGTGGCCTCACTTACTGAAGAGCCCTCATGAATAGCCTCCACCTGCTGAGCAGCCCCACCTCGTGAAGAGTCCTCCTGAATAGCTCCACCTACCGAAGAGTCCTCCTGAATAGTCCCACCTACTGAAGAGTCCTCCTGAATAGCCCCCACCTTCTAAAGCAGCCCCACCTTCCGAGGTGGCCTCACTTACTGAAGAGCCCTCCTGAATAGCCTCCAACTGCTGAGCAGCCCCGCTCCACCTCCTGAATAGCCCCTCCTACCGAACAGTGCTCCTGAATAGCCCCCATCTCGTAAGCAGTCCCACCTCCCAAGGAGCCCTCACTTACTGAAGATCCCTCCTGAATAGCCTCCACCTGCTGAGCAGCCCCACCTCGTGAAGAGTCCTCCTGAATAGCTCCACCTACCAAAGAGTCCTCCTGAATAGCCCCACCTACCGAAGAGTCCTCTTGAATAGCCCAACCTACCAAAGAGTCCTCCTGAATAGCCCCACCTACCAAAGAGTCCTCCTGAATAGCCCCACCTACCAAAGAGTCCTCCTGAATAGCCCCACCTACCAAAGAGTCCTCCTGAATAGCCCCACCTACCAAAGAGTCCTCCTGAATAGCCCCACCTACCAAAGAGTCCTCCTGAATAGCCCCACCTACCAAAGAGTCCTCCTGAATAGCCCCACCTACCAAAGAGTCCTCCTGAATAGCCCCACCTACCGAAGAGTCCTCCTGAATAGCCCCACCTACCAAAGAGTCCTCCTGAATAGCCCCACCTACCAAAGAGTCCTCCTGAATAGCCCCACCTACCAAAGAGTCCTCCTGAATAGCCCCACCTACCAAAGAGTCCTCCAGAATAGCCCCTACCTAATGAAGAGTCCTCCTGAATAGCCCCTACCTAATAAACAGCCCTCCTGAATAGCCCTCATCTCCCGAGCATCCCCACCTCCCAAAGAGCTCTCATTAATAGCCCCCAATTGTTGAGCAGCCCCACCTCTTGAAGAGTCCTCCTGAATAGCCCCCACCTCCCAAAGAGTCCTCCAGAATAGCCCCTACCTAATAAACAGCCCTCTTGAATAGCTCCTACCTAATGAACAGCCCTCCTGAATAGCCCTCATCTCCCGAGCATCCCCACCTCCCAAAGAGCTCTCATTAATAGCCCCCAATTGTTGAGCAGCCCCACCTCTTGAAGAGTCCTCCTGAATAGCCCCCACCTCCCAAAGAGTCCTCCAGAATAGCCCCCACCTCCTGAATAGCCCCCACCTCCTGAATAGCCCCCACCTCCTGAATAGCCCCTACCTCCTGAACAGCCCCCACCTCCTGAATAGCCCCTACTTCCTGAATAGCCCCCACCTCCTGAATAGCCCCCACCTCCTGAATAGCCCCCACCTCCCGAGCAGCTCCACCTCCTGAGCAGAAAGCAAATACCAGTGTGGTCTGCTGTATGTTTGAAGCATATAACCAATTTGCTATTTCAGTTTATGGAAACTGCCAACCAGTATGTTAAAGGGGCTTTCCTATCATCAAACTGCGTACATCATAGTTGGTAAAATAGGGGCATACAGAGCTGGCCTGTGACCAGTGGAAACACCCACTTTTGGGTGGTGTTTATGTAGCCCCACCCCTTTTCTCACAGGGACATGTCCAAGTATACCAGGATTGTTTAAAAAAATTTACCAGTTCTGGTAAATTTGGGTCTGTGGGCAGCTATGCTTCATAAATGATCGCATATCACTAGGATGCACACACAACCCTGAGAATGAAGGACACATTTTTAGCAAAGCTGTTACAAGTTGTCTATCAGCTCTAAAATGGACATAGTAAGCACAAGCCACTCCATTTATCAGATCCCAGGGGCGCCCCTGTGGCCTTCACACTTTTACCCCTATACAGGAATGTGGACTTACACAGGGGCCCTTGGGTTTACGGCAACAGTTAGCTGCTGGCCGGTGGAGCAGTCTGGCAGGAGTAATCAGGTGGCCGGGTCAGAACTCGGGGCAGTAAAGGTACAAAATCAGAAGGCAAAAGAATGGTCTAGAAACAGGCCGCAGTAAACAACAGGAATACAAAGCAGAGACTGAAAGCGAGTAGATAAACTATTTGGCAGCCCCCAGCAGTAAACTGGGAGGATTATTAGGGTGTGGTGCTGTCACATTAGTCAAAGCAGGAAGTGGATTATTCCAGTTGTCCAGTACATGCACCTATACTGTCAGACTGGACAGCACTAGTCTCAATGGTTGGACAGAGCTGACTCTGCCCAGAGCTTCTGATCCCGACGTCTGCTTCTGCCACCCGAATGACTATGGCGGCGCCTGGTGACAGTAGCAGATGTTGCAAAGTCAGGTTTATATTTGACTGCAGCGGGCAGAAGCGCTCTGCAGGGAAACAGCCAAACACCCGCACTGCGCCCCCTCCATTATCAGGACTAGCAGACCACTCACCAATCATAAAGTGATGGCATATCCTAGAAATATACCACCACCTCAGACTATGCGGAAGAATACAGGGGCAGCATAATGGCACTGTGGTGGTTCAAGTCCAACCAAGAATTTGGGTCAATCAGCTTCCTAAAATATTGGCCCTTGTATTGAATATAGGGTAATTAGATTGTGATCTCCCCTGGTGATGACAACAGTCTGTGTACAGTGCTGCAGAATTAATGTGGACTTTCCTTCTCAGATCACATCTACTATTTACCTGAATGTGTCCTACTAACCCCCAATCCAGGGCAGGTCACAGTATTGATCGAGGTCAGAGTACTGTATACTGTAGAGTGGGTATGGAGTATACAGGAGGTGCAGGATCAGCATTCCCTGATATTTGTTCTCCAGGTGTGACGCTGGTTTCCTAGAATATCTTGGCGATAGGACAAATCGCTCCCTGTACAGTGTAACCTGCCAGGTGTGTGACAGCAGCGGCGTGCAGAATGCATGAACCCTGCATGATACTGCTGCAAAGTCTCCTGTACCCCGGACTGTCTGAGGGTTGCAAATTCCAGATTATCATATCTTGTGTCATGGCTGAGATTACTGAGGACTGACTACACTGATAAATGACTGTAAACAGCATGGGGCATGGAAAGAAGCCAAATATAAGATCAGGAGTGGCGGAAAGAGCACTGTAACCCTATGCCAGGCCCACAGGTGGCTGAGTCTTCAGCCGCGAATCTGCAGCAAAATCCACGAGTAACTTAAGTATTGTATTCTGCTGTGGATCTTACTTGTACAAAACCACAGGTAAAACACACAGCTCTGTGGACCTACCCATAAAGGAGACAGCTCTTGAAGACTTCCCCAGACCATATGCCCTATTGATGTAATTCGAAAGGAAAGACAGAAAAGTAGACTTGACTATTCTCCTCTGGAAATGACATCTTGCTATGGGCTCAAAAGGTTCATGTGTAATTTAGCTACACGTTTTGGTACCATCTTGAAACGTGTAGCCAAAATTGCAAAAAGACTTATCTATCATTTCCAGAGCAGAGCTGGCCACTTCTCTTTCATTCCTATTATATTTGTTGGATCTCTGACCTTTGCAGCCCTGAGATTGAAGGTCTGGCTGCAGATGGTATTTTGATCAACGAATTCATGAATGTTTTCCTCAAAGGACAACCTTTCCAGGTAGGCATAACCTTGGTTTTCAGGGTGCCGACTTGTCCAGCTCAGACAATGCCCAATGTGCATTGCTGTCTTTTTTAACCTCTACATCCAAATACCCATTATAGTGGTGTGACAAGTTCTGGGTGCCAGAGCAGGACCCCAGATCATAAGATCCATGGGGAGCTCTGCAGGGAGACTGGCACCCCTAATCAAGAGATCAACGGGGAGCTCTGCAGGGAGACTGGCACCCCTAATCAAGAGGTCAACGGGGAGCTCTGCGGGGAGACTGGCACCCCTAATCAAGAGGTCAACGGGGAGCTCTGCAGGGAGACTGGCACCCCTAATCAAGAGATCAATGGGGAGCTCTGCAAGGAGACTGGCACCCCTAATCAAGAGATCAACGGGGAGCTCTGCAGGGAGACTGGCACCCCTAATCAAAGATCAACAGAGAGCTCTGCAGGGAGACTGGCACCCCTAATCAAGAGATCAATGGGGAGCTCTGCAGGGAGACTGGCACCCCTAATCAAGAGGTCAACGGGGAGCTCTGCAGGGAGACTGGCACCCCTAATCAAGAGGTCAACGGGGAGCTCTGCAGGGAGACTGGCACCCCTAATCAAGAGATCAATGGGGAGCTCTGCAAGGAGACTGGCACCCCTAATCAAGAGATCAACGGGGAGCTCTGCAGGGAGACTGGCACCCCTAATCAAAGATCAACAGAGAGCTCTGCAGGGAGACTGGCACCCCTAATCAAGAGATCAATGGGGAGCTCTGCAGGGAGACTGGCACCCCTAATCAAGAGGTCAACGGGGAGCTCTGCAGGGAGACTGGCACCCCTAATCAAGAGATCAATGGAGAGCTCTGCAGGGAGACTGGGACCCCTAATCAAAAGGTCAACGGGGAGCTCTGCAAGGAGACTGGCACCCCTAATCAAGAGGTCAACGGGGAGCTCTGCAGGGAGACTGGCACCCCTAATCAAGAGATCAATGGAGAGCTCTGCAGGGAGACTGGGACCCCTAATCAAAAGGTCAACGGGGAGCTCTGCAGGGAGACTGGCACCCCTAATCAAGAGGTCAATGAGGAGCTCTGCAGGGAGACTGGCACCCCTAATAAAGAGGTCAATGGGGAGCTCTGCAGGGAGACTGGGACCCCTAATCAAGAGATCAACAGGGAGCTCTGCAGGGAGACTGGGACCCCTAATCAAGAGGTCAACGGGGAGCTCTGCAGGGAGACTGGCACCCCTAATCAAGAGATCAATGAGGAGCTCTGCAGGGAGACTGGGACCCCTAATCAAGAGATCAACAGGGAGCTCTGCAGGGAGACTGGGACCCCTAATCAAGAGGTCAACGAGGAGCTCTGCAGGGAGACTGGCACCCCTAATCAAGAGATCAATGAGGAGCTCTGCAGGGAGACTGGGACCCCTAATCAAGCCATCAACGGGGAGACTGGCACCCCTAATCAAGAGGTCAACGGGGAGCTCTGCAGGGAGACTGGCACCCCTAATCAAGAGATCAACGGGGAGCTCTGCAGGGAGACTGGCACCACTAATCAAAGATCAACAGAGAGCTCTGCAGGGAGACTGGCACCCCTAATCAAGAGGTCAACGGGGAGCTCTGCAGGGAGACTGGCACCCCTAATCAAGAGATCAATGGAGAGCTCTGCAGGGAGACTGGGACCCCTAATCAAAAGGTCAACGGGGAGCTCTGCAGGGAAACTGGCACCCCTAATCAAGAGGTCAATGGGGAGCTCTGCAGGGAGACTGGGACCCCTAGTCAAGAGATCAATGGGGAGCTCTGCAGGGAGACTGGGACCCCTAGTCAAGAGATCAATGGGGAGCTCTGCAGGGAGACTGGCACCCCTAATCAAGAGATCAATGGGGAACTCTGCAGGGAGACTGGGACCCCTAATCAAGAGATCAATGGGGAGCTCTGCAGGGAGACTGGCATCCCTAATCAAGAGATCAATGGGGAACTCTGCAGGGAGACACGGACCCCTAATCAAGAGATCAACAGGGAGCTCTGCAGGGAGACTGGGACCCCTAATCAAAAGATCAAAGGGGAGCTCTGCAGTGAGACTGGCACCCCTAATCAAGAGATCAATGGGGAGCTCTGCAGGGAGACTGGCACCCCTAATCAAGAGATCATTGGTGAGCACTGCAGGGAGACTGGCACCCCTAATCAAGAGATCAATGGGAGCTCTGCAGGGAGACTGGGACCCCTAATCAAGAGATCAACAGGGAGCTCTGCAGGGAGACTGGGACCCCTAATCAAAAGATCAAAGGGGAGCTCTGCAGTGAGACTGGCACCCCTAATCAAGAGATCAATGGGGAGCTCTGCAGGGAGACTGGCACCCCTGATCAAGAGATCATTGGTGAGCACTGCAGGGAGACTGGCACCCCTAATCAAGAGATCAACGGGGAGCTCTGCAGGGAGACTGGGACCCCTAATCAAGAGATCAACGGGGAGCTCTGCAGGGAGACTGGGACCCCTAATCAAGAGATCAACGGGGAGCTCTGCAGGGAGACTGGCACCCCTAATCAAGAGATCATTGGTGAGCACTGCAGGGAGACTGGCACCCCTAATCAAGAGATCAACGGGGAGCTCTGCAGGGAGACTGGGACCCCTAATCAAGAGATCAACGGGGAGCTCTGCAGGGAGACTGGGACCCCTAATCAAGAGATCAACGGGGAGCTCTGCAGGGAGACTGGCACCCCTAATCAAGAGGTCAACGGGGAGCTCTGCAGGGAGACTGGCACCTCTAACCTGGAGATTAATGGGGAACTCTGCAGGGAGACTGGGACCCCTAATCTGGAGATTAATAGGGAACTCATTCCCCTGCTGTTCAGATATATCCAATCACAATGCCATAAAATATGTGATGGAAAAAACCCTTTCAAACATCTGACATTGTGTAACCATAATTCATACTGTATATTTTGCATGTGACAGGTGATAGGTATATATAGACACACCTCACCAGCTGCAGAATATGTAAATCACGCTGTACTGACTTTGCTTAGAGCAACATACTGACATGGTGATACATCCAGTCCCTGTAGTGTAATAAGTGCGCAGCGTACACATCAGCCTCCTGGGAGAGGCTTTCAGCAGTCACATACATCGAGCCCAGGTCATAGCAATGACATCAGCCTCATTATGCAGAAGAATGCACCGATTCCAGGAACATACCTGTCCTCTACATGTCATCATGTCCTGTTCACTGCACAAACCTGCGCTAAAAGGGAACATTCTGCCGTTGATTCATCTCCACAGTCATACATTACTGCAGTTACAGTGCCTTGAAAAAGTATTCATACCCCGTAAACATTTACACATTTTTCTCACGTTATACCCACAAACTTAAATGCATTTTATTGGGCTTTTATGTGATATACCAACACAAAGTAGCAAGTATTTTTCTAAGTATTTTAAAAATATAAATCTGAAAATTGTGACGTGCATTTGTATTCAGCCCCCTGTAGTCTGATACCCCTAAATATAATCCTGAGTGACCAATTGCCTCCAGAAGTCACATAATTAGTAAATAGAGTCCAGATGAGTGTAATTTATTCTCAGTATAACTAAAGCTGTTCTGTGAGGCCTCAGTTTTGTTTGAGAACATTAGGGATCAAACAGCATCATGAAAACTAAGGAGCACACCAGGCAGGTCAGGGATAAAGTTGTGGAGAACACTAAAGCAGGGTCAGGTTATAAAAAAAAAAAAATAGCCCAAGCTCAGAACATCTCACAGAGCACTGTTCAATCCATCATCCAAAAATGGAAGAAGTAAAGCACAACTGAAAACCTACCAAGACATGGCCGTCTACCTGACATCCCAAGCCAGGGGTATGCGCTAATTAGAGAAATAGCCAAGAGGCCCATGGTCGCACTGGAGGAGCTGCAGAGATTCACAGCTCAGGTGGGAGAATCTGTCCACAGGACAACTATTAGTCGTATACGCCACAAATCTGGCCTGTAGGGATGCGTGGCAAGAATAAAGCCATTTTTTAAAGCAATCCATAAAAAGCCCCATTTGCAATTTGCATAAAGCCATGTAGGGGACACAGCGAGCATGTGGAAGAAGGTACTCTGGTCAAATGAGACCAAAGGAGAACTTTTTGGGCTAATTGCAAAAATGCTATGTGTGGCAGAAAACTATCACTGTACATCACCCTGAAAACACCATCCCCACTGTCACACATGGTGGTGGCAGCATCAAGCTGTGGGGAGGCTTTTCTTCAGCAGGGCAAACAAGCTGATGGGTAGATAGATGGAGCCAAATACAAGGTCAATCCTGGAGGAAAACCTGTTAGAGGCTGCAAAAGACTTGAGACTGGGGTGTAGGTTCACCTTCCAGCAAGACAACGACCCTAAACATCCTGCCAAAGCTACAATGGATGGTTTAAATGAAAGCATATTCATGTGTGTGTGAACGGTCCAGTCACAGTCCAGACCTAAATCCCATTGAGAATCTGTGACAAGACTTGAAAATTGTTGAACACAGACGTCTCACTGAGCGAGAACGAGTGTGCAAAGAAGAAGGGGCAAAAATGTCACCTCTAGATGTGCAAAGCTGGAGAGACAGACCCCAAAAGACGTGCAGAAGTAATTGCAGCGAAAGGTGGTCCTACAAAAGTATTGACACAGGGGAGCAGAATACAAAGGCATGTCACAATTCTCAGGTTGGTATTTTTAAAATATTTATAAAACTATGTATCATTTCTTTTACACTTCACAAATACTTGCTACTTTGTGTTGGTATCATAAAAAATCCCAGCAAATTGCATTTAAGGTTGTGAAAGTAATATGAAAAAATGTGGAAAATTCAAGGGGAATGAATACTTTTTTCAAAGCACTATATATTCTTGTCCATAGGGGCAGTATTAGGGTATGTTCACACTAGGCATTTTTTCAGTGTTTTTTTTATGCAAATTTTCAGCTGCGTTTTACAGTACCAGTAAAGTCTATGAGATTTCAGAAATCTCATGCACACATATTGGTTTTTGTGTCATCAATATTTTGTGCTTTGCATGTTTTTTTTTGCACAATAAAGCATGTCACTTTTTCAGCATTTTTCTCAGCGGTTTTGCAGCATTTTTCACCCATTGAAAGTAATGGGCAGTGACAAAAACACTGCCAAAATGCAGGTATCAGATTTTGCTGCGTTTTTTGAGCCAAAATCTGAAGAAGTTGAATAGGCAATTTTTTTTTTCACTTAACTTTGCCAGCATGAGACAAATGGACAATGAAAAAAACACAGCAAAAACCAAGCAAAACCTGCTTTTTGGAGGCATAAACTTTGCTGCCAAGAGATCAGGTTTTGCTGCAGAAAAAAACACCTAGTATGAACATACCCTTATGTTACAGGTGAAGGCTACAGGTGCATCTCATAAAATTAGAATATCATCAAAAAGTTAATTTATTTCAGTTTTTCAATACAAAAATTCAAACTCATAGATCACTCTGTTTGTAATGACTCTATATAATATATTTCAAGTGTTTATTTCTGTTAATGTTGATGATTATGGCTTACAGCCAATGAAAACACAAAAGTCATTATCTCAGTAAATTAAAATAATTAACAAAAAACACCTACAAAGGCTTCCTTAGTGTTTAAAAAAGTCCCTTAGTCTGTTTCTGTAGGTTCCACAATCATGGGGAAAACTGCTGACTTGACAGATGTCCAGAAGGCAGTCATTGACAAGCTAAGTAAATGCAACGTAAATTTTGCATTTCATTTGGAAATCAAGGTCCCAGAGTCTGGAGGAAGAGTGGAGAGGCCACAATCCAAGCTACTGGAGGTCTAGTGTGAAGTTTCCACAATCAGTGATGGTTTGGGGAGCCATGTCATCTGCTGGTGTAGGTCCACTGTGTTTTATCAAGACCAAAGTCAGCGCAGCCGTCTACCAGAACATTTTAGAGCACTTCATGCTTCCCTCTGCCGACAAGCTTTTTGGAGATGGAAATGTCATTCTCCAGCAGGACTTGGCCCCTGTCCACACTGCCAAAAGTACCAATACCTGGTTTACACACAACAGTATCACTGTGCTTGATTGGCAGCAAACTCGCCTGACCTCAACCCCATAGAGAATCTATTATAGAGAATCTATGGGGTATTGTCAAGAGGAAGATGAGAGACCCCAGACCCAACAATGCAGACGAGCTGAAGGCTGCTATCAAAGCAACCTGGGCTTCCATAACACCTCAGCAGTGCCACAGGCTGATCGCCCCCATGCCACATTGATGCAGTAATTGATGCAAAAGGAGCCCCGACAAAGTATTGAGGGCATTTACTGAACATACAGTACATTTCAGTAGGACAACATTTCGGATTTTAAAACATTTTTTCAAGCTGTTGTTATAAAGTATTCTAATTTACTGAGATAATGACTTTTGTGTTTTCATTGGCTGTAAGGCATAATCATCAACATTAACAGAAATAAACACTTGAAATAGATCACTCTGTTTGTAATGACTCCATATAATATATGAGCTTCACTTTTTGTATTGAAGAACTGAAATAAACTTTTTGATGATATTTAGTGAGATGCAATTGTATATACTTGTATGTAGTTCTATTCTTGTACATAGGGGGCAGTATTATAGTAGTTATATTCTTGTATATAGGGGGCAGTATTATAGTAGTTATATTCTTATACATAGGAGCAGTATTATAGTAGTTCTATTCTTGGACATAGAGGGCAGTATTATAGTAGTTATATTCTTCTACATAGGGGCAGTATTATAGTAGTTATATTCTTGTACATAGGGAGCAGTTTTATAGTAGTTATATTCTTCTACATAGGGAGCAGCATTATAGCAGTTATATTCTTCTACATAGGGGGCAGTATTATAGTAGTTATTTTCTTGTACATAGCCGGCAAGGGGGCCTTGTCAGGCCTCCAAATGCGGCGGTTGAAGTGTCTCCCCAGCGGCTGCATTTTGCCATCCCCTGGACTGGGAGTTGCCCATTCTCTGAGCTGGCCGTCAAGGTGACAGCTGGCTCACAGAACGTGCAGCGCGTCGGCTCCAAGGGATGAATTGTCCTCGCGTCTAAAAGACGCAAGTATAAATGAAGCTCTGACTACCGGGTCAGAGCGATGTCAGCAACGTGATCAGGTCATGTGTTCACGCTGCTAACGTCACTCGACGGCGCACAGACGTGTAAAGAACATGGGTAGTAAGTGCTCCAGTGGAGTTGAAGACACCAAAGACTCAATGTAGGAGGGGGGAGATTTAGTGTTGGGATGGCAATATTTTTGGGGGTGGGGGACATTTAGTGTTGGGGAGATTTAGTGTGGGGTGAGGGGTGAGGAAGATAAGAGGACACAGTTTGGGAAGGAAGGAAGTGATAAGTGCAGACACAATATGGGAAACAGGAGAAATTTGAAGACACAGCATGAGGAGCAAGGGGAGGGGGGGAGATGGGAGCAGACACAGTATGGGGAGTGGGGGGATGTATGTGGACACAGTATGAATAGTGAGAGCGATGGGAAGTGTGCAGACACATAATGGGGAGTCGGGGGGATTTGTGAGGAGGCAGTTTGTAGAGTGAGAGGGTAAATACATGTATAAGCAGGACAGGGGAAACGTGTGAGGAGACAGTATGGGGGGAGAAAAGTGTGAGTGGGCACATAATTGAGACTGAGTAGTGTGTGGGGAGGTAGCATGGAGGAACAGTGTAAGGTCACAGCCAGGATGGGATAGTACGCCAAGGATGGGGAATGGGATGAGGAGGCACAGTATAGAGACTGGGTCCTAGAGGAGGTACACAGTGTGAGGACAGTGTGAAGAGGGTCCCAGTATGGTAAGCAGAGGGCAGTGTGGAGGGCATGTACCATAAGAGGGACAGTGTGTGGGTCATATTTTGTGCAGGGAATATAATGAGGGGAAATTATCTATTCAGGGGCTCAGCGTAGGGCAGATATTTTTATTCAGGAGCATTATAATGACACTGCTATCTTTAAGGGCATCATGTGGGGATGTGCTGCAGAAGACCGGAGAAGATGGAAGTCTGCAGAGATGGCTGTGAATGAGAAAAGTCATCATGGAGTCTGGACAAGATGAAAAAAAGAAAGTGAACGACTCCAGAGACACAATGTCTTTTATAAGATACCTGGATGTAATTTTTTTGCGACACTGACATTCTCATGTTTGCATTTATGTTAATAGCATTAAAGTGGTTGTCCAAGTTTGTGATGAGCCTGCAGTTACTCTATGTGACTGCAGACTTCTGAATTCTCATAGTGCGCACTGCACGCTGTCAGGATTCTCTGGTGCCGGCGATTTGCATACATGCCGTCCTGTGCCGGCTAGACACGTGTGGCCTCACACGTCTAGTCGGAATGTGGCCAGAAGTATACACATTGCATACGTATGCTTACATGACCGTCCACTCTTGCCACCGGCAAGGGAGAATCCTAAAAGTGTGCAGTACATGCGCCGTGAGAATTCAGAGGCCTGCAGTCACGTAGAGTGACTGCAGACTTTCATCTCAAACCTGGACAAGCTCTTTAATTATAAAATGAAGCCCTGTAGCCAATCCTGACAGCGTGTAATATACTCACTGTCAGGATTCAGCTCTGATTGCTGGTTCAAGCAGTCATCACATGGCCACTTCACTCATATGCGATTTTCATACTTATGGTCACGTGACAACGAGCTTCTCTTCCTTCTTATCTCAGTTTTTCACTGAACATTGAGAGAATTAGGAACAGCACCTCGTCGGCACCTGACTGTAAGTGTGCAAATCGCATATGTGCTTGGGGTGGGGGGGGGGCCAAACTGAATTCTTGCCCCGGGTGCCGGAAAACCTAGATACATACCTCCCAACTTTTGAAGAACAGAAAGAGGGACACATCATATGGTGTGCCTAGCCACGCCCCATGGGCACACCCTATTACACGCCCATTTACTATTCCTTTCTCCCCTGGCAGGAGGAGAGGTCAGATGGGCGCTGGTAATGACAGCAGACCAAAATCCAGGACTGTCTGCTGTATCCAGGATGGTTGGGACTAGAGATGAGCGGATTGATTCACGGGACTCCAGCATTTAGGTCAGTGGTACCTGGTGGCTGGACAGGAGGCCGTGAATCTCTAACCATCCGGCGTCCCCGGCATGGCTTTTGATCACCCAGGGCAGCGCGATGTCATCTGTGCGTCCATACAGTACGGGTCGCATATATAGCTCCATACAGTACGGGCCCCATATATTGCACCATTCAGTATGAGCCCCATATATAGCTCCATTCAGTACGGGCCCCATATATAGCTCCATTCAGTATGGGCCCCGTATATTGCTCCATTCAGTATGGGCAGCATATATTGCACCATTCAGTACGAGCCCCATATATAGCTCCATTCAGTACGGGCCTGCCGTCCCATGTACAAAAAAAATAAAAATGAAAAATCAAATAAATACTCACCTCTCCTCGCTGGCGGCAGATCAGGACTCTTCAGCGTCTTCCTGCACTCTGCACTGTAGTGACGTCAGCGCGCCCTCTGCCCTGACGCAGAGTCAGGGGATGTGTAAGATGCCGCAGCTACAAGGATCGGAGGATCCAGGAGAGGCAAGTATGGCAAGTACCGGGGCCCTGAGGAAGCGGTGGGACCCACTTGTGGGTGCTGACACGGGGCTCTCCCGATTCATAGGGCCTATAGCGTGCATGGGGTCCCCGACGGCAAGTGTGCCCCTCCGCTTCCTCAGGGCCCCGGCACTTGCCTGGGTGCGCGAGGTGCTAACGCCGGCCCTGAGTATAGAAGCCGGGAGGACAGCTGTGCCGTAATGGGACATGGAACTGAGTCCTCAAACCGGGACCGTCCCCCCGAATATGAGACGGTTGGGAGCCATGAAGATACACCTCTGACTATAGTAGTTATATTCTTGACCAGAAATTTGCATAGCGCAGTGGTCATTTCCTTACCACTCCTTTTCGTGTGGAATTATAAGTGCAGTGTTCAGCAGGGGGTAACACTGAGCACAGTAGAAGGCCCCTTCCTGGCTCAAAACATTTTGAAATTTGAGCTGCATCCTGAAACCTGATGAGAGTTTGCCGGTTTACATAATAAATGCACAACTCTAGTTCATTGGGGCTAAAATCCTTTACAAGACTGAGATACCAATCAGACAGGCATTGATGCAGAAACTGAGGCACACTTCATTGCTTTGTACAATTTTTTTTAGAAGGGTTTCTCAATGTTGTTCTGATTTTGTTACACCCAACAATTAATTTTATTCTTCCAAGAAAACATGACATTCAGGCTGTGTGCCCACGTAGCATTTTTCAAGCGTATATGCTGCGGAATTTCCGCAGAGTAAACGCTTGAAAAACGCATGTATATCCGCACCCCATGGTCCCTAATGGCATTCCGCAATGTCAATGCCCATGCTGCGGATTTTTCCGCAGCGTTTATGCTGCGTTCAAAAATCCGCAGCATGTCATTTAATTTTGCGTTTCCGCATGCAGAATTGCCTTTGTCCAATGCATAAAAAACGCAAGGCAATTCCGCATGTGGAAAACGCGTGATAAACGCGCGAAAAATGCGCGATAAACGCGTGCGGAATTCCGCATGCGTTTTTCCGGGAGAGGACTTGCAGAAATGAAGCAGAAATTTTCTGCTTCATAAATGCAACGTGGGCACATTAAGTGTTTAATTCCCCTGTTGCATCACCACAAACAAAATATAACCTTGCATGGTGCCCACTGAAATCAATGGGGTCACCGTTAATGATCCAGCATGTCGTGTCCTCTAGGTACTCTTCCTAACAGACGCTTTAAATAGAGAGTTGATGGTATATGTATGGTCACACTTTACTGAAATAGTTGGAAACATCAGAGTGAGGGGTAGAGTCATTTACTTTTTACAAAGCCCATCTAATTTCTTGGGAGAGAAAATGGCACATTGGCCACTAGTTCTCTCGATCACGATTAATTTTAGGGGCAACTCGTTTAAAGGACGACAGTAGTTGTTATAGAACTGAATGTTTAGTAAAAGAAAAGGGATATTTAAACTAAAACATTTGCACATTCTCTTTTTGCCATATGCAGCTTCTCTGAAAATAAGCTTTCGCCTGCCAAAATGTTAGAATTGGAGGGAATACAACCGGAGAAGCACAAGATTCCCTGAGTAAGCAAAAAAACAGAAAATGACAGACATGAGAGAGGAAATCCCAGCTTCTCACTCCATGATGTGGTCTATATGGATATAGTGTATATGGGAATCCGGCCTTACATGGTTTTCAAACAATACAGCCCCACATTATGTGATATACGGAGAACATGTAGGCGCCACCTACTGGTGAGGAGTGGTACTGAATAGAACAGTTGAGCAGGTTTACCAGTGTGACGGAGCCTCAACTTTTGAGGAGATGGAATAGATAAGCGCAAAAATTACATCAGTTTGTGATATTATATAATAATGGGACCCCGCAATAATGTGGCCTCCACAGACGGTGGTCGAGACCGCCTATGAGATCTGATCGTATATGAGACATGTGACCAATGTGGGTAAATTATCATGCACGTAGTCGGTCACGGTCCATTTCCAGACCCCGGTGTATGGTGGTATTAGGAACCTCTTTGTATTGAGCAGTTTGTGTTTCTTGTGTCGTCATTGTGTTGAGTCTGCAGGAATCGTCGCTCGGTGCCAGGTGCTGTGCTGCGCCTCCGGCTCATATCACTTGGAAAATACCTGAGCTGGCTATTTACTTCTTCCTGGGTTTCTACCAAGTAAACAAAGTCATATAACATTTCAGGGACACAGACCTAAAGAAAGCTTCAGGGAATGAGCCGCTTCCCAGAAGACTCTGTCTAGGAAACTCCATGCTGGATTTTTAGTTATGGTTTTCTGGGCAGGACAAAACCTTTTCATACTGGAACAGCTCCAACAACACGATAATCCCCACGAAAAGCTGACAGAAGAAGGCAGGCACCAAGTAACATGCTTCTCCCTAAATATTTCACCCACGGAACCCCACTGGCCCTCCAGAAGACAGGCCGAGCCCCCGACGGGCCCTCCAGAAGACACGCAGGGGGTTATCGAGCCCTCCAGAAGACACGCAGAGGGCTATCGAGCCCTCCAGAAGACACGCAGGGGGCTATCGAGCCCTCCAGAAGACACGCAGGGGGCTATCGAGCCCTCCAGAAGACACGCAGGGGGCTATTGAGCCCTCCAGAAGACATGCTGAACCCAATGGGGCCTCAAAAAAACTCAAACCATAGGGCCCTCGGCAACAAGCTGCTATGAACAACAGATCTTAGCTGAGAGTTTCTCACTGTTGTCTAGACAATCCTCTGCCTGATACATTGTATCAGTGCAGGTAAAATGTAAAAAGTGTTCAGAACAGTAGAGAGATTCGTCCATTAGGGGGTTTTTAGCCTCTGGATGTATACAAGAATGTTCCCATTCAATGACCCCAAACAGAGATCTTAAAAATGGGTGAGGAATTAAAACACAAGACACAGTTAATTTGCAGAACATTTTGTTACTCGCTGATGTCGCTTCATTTACATAAAACCAGTAAGTCTCCATAGGTCAGTGATATACTGTATGCGCTGCAGTAATCTTGGGGCACGTGGATGCATCACAATAGAGGCAGTGGTAACAACGTGCCCATAAATAAAGTGGATGTTAGGGGCGTCCAGCAGGTGAGGACACACTGCGCTATTTAGTCACTCCAAGGACTTCATCTATCAAAACTTTCTAAGACAGGTTTCACACGTCCGACATTCTTTTCCTGCGTAGGGACCACCATTTCTGGACCGTCCACGGGTCTCAGAGCTAGAAAATCGACAGCAGCATCATATACAGCTCTGGCAACAATTAAGAGACCACTGCACAGTTTTCTGAAAATCCCCATCTCTACATGTCTGACAGCCATTCCATTCCAGGGTCAGTTGAATTCCAACCAAAGTCCACCTCATTCTACTGAATGTGCTTCTGATTAGGTGATCACCTGAACCTAATCTTATGTAATGAGGGAAAGTATAAAAAAAATACTGCTATGGTCTTCACAATCCTCTTGCAATAATACAAGCTGGATGGCAAAACAAGTGCTAGGAATAGCACAAAAGTAACGAATGAAAAAATAACTTTAACCATGCCAAAGGAGTTGAAAAGAAAAGTCTTGAGTGAAGGAAAGAAGGGCTCAATTCTGGCTTTACTAGCAGAGGGATACAGTGAGCGCCATGTTGCCTCCATCCTTAAAATTTGGAAGACGGCAGTCCATTACAACAAGGTCAAGCAGCAGACATTGGGGACAACAAAGCTACAGACCGGCAGAGGGCGAAAGCGACTCTCCACTGACTGGGATGACCGTCAGCTTATTCGAATGGCACTCAGTAACCGTAGGATGACATCAAGTGACCTACAAAAGGAACGGCAAATGGCAGCTGGGGTGAAGAGCACGGCAAGAACAGTTGGTACCAGGCTCCTAGAGGCAGGCCTCAAGTCATGTAAAGCTAGAAAAAAGCCTTTCATCAATGAGAAGCAAAGGAGAGCCAGGCTGAAGTTTGCCAAAGACCATAAGGATTGGGCCATAGAGGACTGGAGTAAGGTAATCTTCTCTGATGAGTCTAATTTTCAGCTTTACCCAACACCTTGTCGTCTAATGGTTAGACGGAGACCTGGAGAGCCATACAAGCGACAGTGTCCTGCACCCACTGTGAAATTTGGTGGAGGATCGGTGATGATCTGGGGATGCTTCAGCAAGGCTGGAATTGGGCAGGTTAATCTTTGCGAAGGACATATGAATCAAGCCACATACAAGGTTATGCTTGAAAAACACTTCCTTCTGCTCAGGCAATGTTCCCCAACTCTGAGGACTGTTTTTTCCAGCAGGACAATGCCCCATGCCACACAGCTAGGTCAATCAATGTGTGGACGAAGGAGAACCACATCAAGACCCTGTCATGGCCAGCCCAATCTCCAGACCTGAATCCCATTGAAAACCTCTGGAATGTAATCGAGAGGAAGATGGATAGTCACAAGCCATCAAGCAAAGAAGAACTGCTTACATTTTTGTTCGAGGAGTGGCATAAGGTCACCCAAAAGCAGCGTGAAAGACTGGTAGAAAGCAGCCAAGATGCATGAAAACTGGGATTAAAAATCATGGTTATTCCACCAAATATTGATTTCTGAACTCTTCCTGAGGTAAAACAGGAGTATTGTTGTTTCTAAATGAATAAAAACTTGTTTTCATTGCATTATTTGAAGTCTGAAAGCACTGTTTCTCTGATTCTCTGTTTCTTTTTTATTATTTTGACAATTTCTCATTTGCTGCAAATAAATACAACATTCTTAGCTTTGAATTTCGGAAACAAGTTGTCAGTAGTTTATAGAATAAAACAACAATGTACATTTTACTAAAAAAAATATACCTAGAAAGAGAAAAATCAGAGAAAATGACAATTTTGCAGTGGGCTCTTAATTTTTGCCAGAGCTGTATATCTTTTGAGACGATTTAGCTCATGTCAGGAGACCTGCAGCCAGTCAAGAAATGGAGGTCCGTACTCGGGACACCAATGTCAGGCGAGTGAACCCGGCCTAAACTGGAGGGAACATTTGTGCAAATGTGTCACCCCAGGCCTGGATGCCACAAATATTAAAGGCTGTGTCTGAGAACAGGAGGGAGGTTCTCTGGTCAGGGACCATTAGCATGCAGCACCTCCTGTCCCAGGCCAGTAGCGGGAGCAGGCTGCCCCTATAAAAGCTGGAACTGGGGCAGGGTTAGAGAGACCAGAACCCACTTCTGAAGCATCCAGAAGGGTTCTCAGAGGAAGGGACAGGTCAGCAGCAGCTGAGGAGTCCGTGAGGCAGAGGAGAGACTGCGAGCCAGGGACTGAGGCGACGAGAGCCGGTCCTGGCTGAGAGAAGCACACAACCGGACATTGGGGTCCGAGGCTGTCAGGGTTGCAAGCCCAGCAGCAGTGAACCAACCCGCGAGGGATTTCAGGTCCCTTGGCCTAAGAAGCCTGGAGGCTCCGCCACACAGAGGGACCAGTACAGCAAGGAGAAGCAAAAGGTACCCAAGGCCCGAGTCGCAAGCCATACAGGCAAAGTACACGGCCAGCTCAGGGACGTGGGCTATTACACCACGAAAAGGGGGATAGTCAGCAAGAGCATAGAGAGAGAACGGTAGGCCTACACACTCACCCTGACCAGCGGAGCTCGCCCGAATGCTCTCAGATACCCAGGCCCACTCCTAACCGGTACTCCTGTTGGGTCAGTAATAACATCTGCAATAAAGACCCTGGACTGTCTGAAGCGGACTCTGAACTCTTACTATTGCGGTCTGCACTATCACCCCCAGCATTCACCTACACTGCCCTGAGGCTACACTCTTCCCGTGGAGAGTTGTCCTATCCCTGTGCTGCACACCAACATCAGCCTCAGCGGTCTGCCTTACAGCGGCGGTCATCCCTGACCGCAATCCACGGGTGGCGTAGTCAGACATTCAAAACACTGATAAATAGACTGCCACAATTTGGTCTGACCACCCTGAGCCACGGGATCGGGTTGCCACTACTACCCCCAGCATCGCATAGAAGCCCGGTTCCGGGTGCCCCACGGCTCAGGGGGCGAGTCACAAACAAGGCACAAGGGATGCCGAGACCTAGGTCCCTACAATTACACGACAATGAGGGCAATTACTTGACTTGTCTGTTGTTCTGAGTCTCAAATTAGCTTAAGAGCTGACCAGGATTAGAAAAACATGGCTGCTTTCTTCATAAAATAGCGCCACCCCCATCTACAGATTGTGTATGGTATTGCAGTTTGGCTCCATGTACTTCAATCGAGCTGCAATACCACACACAATCTCAAGACAGGGGTGTAGCTGTATTGAAGGAAAGCAGCCATGTTTTTCTAATCCTATTAACCAATTTAATGAGGTTATCCACCTTTGGGAATTTATTTATTTATTTATTTTTTTACACTTTGATGCTTGTATTTAGGACTATAACTAATATTTGCACTTTTTTATTAAAACTTTTGCCTTCTATTAACCCAGTGTTCCACTGTCTATTGCAGGCTGCAGAATGAGCTAACTGAGAATCTGTCAGTGAGCTCATATGAAGCTCTGGCAGGGAGTTCCTAACTCCTATCTGGCTTTTTCTGAGCTCCACTCAGATGATTTATGACCACAGACAACATCAAAGTTGAAGGTGTTCTGTCTCTTTAAGGCAGATAAAAATTAATCAGATGATATGTTATCTACTATTAGAAACAGATGGAGATCACGGGATGTTATTGCTTCACTGCCTGCGGGTGAGTGTGGCTGTGAGTAAATTGGGTTGTGTCCGCCACCCCCGGCAGGGTCCGTGCCGCTCCCAGCTCTGTGCAGGCGGATAATTCAGCAGCGTCAGCTCTGGCTTCTGTGGTTACACCGCAAGCAGCGTCATCCACCAGACATGACTGCACGCCTTATGTCACAGCGCTGAGGTCCACAGCTATAGCCTCCTTACATGGAGAGATTTTTTTGTCAAATCTGACTTTTTTTTTTGCTGAAATTTTACTTGTATAAAGTTCGTTTCTTACTTGAAGTTAAGAAAAATTGTCCAAATATTAGTAAATCAAAAGTTAATGCCCCTTTTTTTTGCCACATAAGACGACACCTGTATGATAAATGGCACACAGTATTGCAGATCCAAGTTATAACTGATATTATTTCCATTCACTGACAGCAAGCAGAGATCATGTTCTCACGGTGGATAAACTGCCATGTGAGGTGCTGGACAGGGTCTTACTCCCTATTGAAGACACATGCATGCTCAACTGAGCGGAGCATGCGCATGTAAGGGGGTCAGGAGGAATCGCCGTCAGCTGAGAGATCCTAAAGTGTATTACCAACTTTACTTACAAACTTATAGTTCAGCTCATCTTAAAAGGATGGTCCACAATTTGTGAGTCCTTTGATGAAAGGATGGCTAAGTGGTCAGCAACTGATCCAGAAATCTTATCTCAATATTGGAAATGGAGGCAGTTTGTTACCCCCACATGCTGCCATATGGCAAGACCTCCTGACCACCACAACGATTCTGCCTTCATTGTGGTTAAGGCCCCCATACACATTAGACTAACGTCAGGAGGCTTGGCTGACCATCCAATGTGCATGGGACCTTCCCGACTCGCCCATGAAGGCAGACGTTGGATGAAATAAGGATCGCGCATGTTGAGTTTCAACTGCCTCATCTTTTTGTCTCAGATGATCTTTTTGTCTCAGATGTCCAGCAGCAGTTTTCTTCCTTCTTCCTATCAAAAACACATGCATGCTCACGTGTGTACGGACGGGGTGCCAGGGGAAATTGCATGTCGGCCCTAGGAACTGATATGTATTGGGAGTTTTAGGCACTGAAACCAGTTTGTTCTCCCACATACTGGAGCACAGAACTGACCATGTGCTATCAGGAGGATCATCGTGTGCTGGCAAGTGATGATGTGGCGTATCCTTATCTCCCATGCAGGCTAGATAGGGAATCGCTGGTGTCGTGCCCGCTGGCACTGAGCAATGCCTGGAGCTGATGATTCATTTTAACCAGAAATTATCCAAAACAGAGAACTGTGAACAAAAGTGAAGGAATAGAAGGAGGATTGTAGAGTGGTGAAAAGTCTGAAGTCTGACGTAAGCAATGTCCTGTTCCAGAGCGGATTTCTCCATGACCTACAAAGGAGGGCACAGCACATTAGTGCGGACGATGCACTGATCGTAAAGGCCCACGCGTGCAAGTCAGGCCGCTTACACAATTTTAGAAGAGTTGGGATGAGCACTTCATGTCCTCTGTAACTTCTTACATGCTGCACAGGAAGCTGAGATATGGGGGGGCTGTCTGTAGAGGGGGCTGTCTGTACAGCTGCCTAACTTGTCTCTGTGATTGCCTGTGACTTCAATTATTACAGTAAGGGGCGGCCATAGTCTCTCTCCAACTATCCCAGAGCTGAGCTTTCTCACCCCGTGAGTGGGGCATAGCACTGTGACCTGGCACTGCAGCAGGCACCATATAGCTGGCATTATTTGGGTGCGGGTAATGCTGATGTTAGCCCCCGCTGTACACCATTATTCTTTGTGACTCAAATAGCACTTTATTTGTGTACTGCAGGGATAATAGTAATTGGGAATTGTGCAGTTTACGCCTTTATTATTTAACTACTATAGCACTAATATTCAATTACTGGATAGCATTATTAGTGAATTACTGTAAGGCACTATTATTTAACCACTGTATAGCACTACTAGTTACTGTACAGCACTGTTTAGTTTCTTTACCATACTACAGATTACTGTGCGGCACCTTTATTTTCTATAGACCACTACTAGTTGCTATACAACAGGCACTACTGGTTACTATACGGCACTATTATTTATTATACAGCACTAGTTAGTTACTGTATGGCACTATTATACAACACTATTAAGGTACTGTACAGCACTATTTAGTTACCATACGGCCCTATTTAGTTATTGTACGGCATTATTTATTATACAGCACTATTAGTTACTGTACGGCACTATCATTTAGTTACTATATGGCACTATTTACAGTGGTGTGAAAACGTGTTTGCCCCCTTCCTGATTTCCTATTCTTTTGCATGTTTGTCACACTTAAATGTTTCAGATCACAAAACAAATTTAAATATTAGACAAACATAACACAAGTAAACACAAAATGCAGTTTTTGAATGAAGGTCTTTATAATTAAGGGAAAAAGAAATCCAAACCTACAGGGCCCTGTGTGAAAGTGTTTACCCCTAAACCTAATAACTGGTTGGGCCACCCTTAGCAGCAACAGCTGCAATCAAGCGTTTGCGATAACTGGCAATGAGTCTTTTACAACTTTCTAGAGCAATTTTGGTTACTCATCTTTACAAAATTGTTGTAATCCAGCCACATTGGAGGGTTTCCGAGCATGATCCAACTTTTTAAGGTCATACCACACCATCTCAATCAGATTAAGGTCAAGACTTTGACTAGGCCACGCCAAAGTCTTAATTTTGTTTTTCTTAAGCCATTCAGAGGTGGACTTGCTGGTGTGTTTTGGATCATTGTCCTGCTGCATAAACTAAGTGCGCTTCAGCTTGAGGTTACAAACAGATGGCCGGATATTCTCCTTCAGGATTTTTTGGAAGCCAGCTGAATTCATGGTTCCATTTACCACAGCAAGTCTTCCAGGTCCTGAAGCAGCAAATCAGCCCCAGACCATCACACTATCACCACCATATTTTACAGTTGGTATGATGTTCCTTTCTGAAATGCTGTGTTACTTCTACGTCAGATGTAATGGGACATACACCTTCCAAAAAGTTCAACTTTTGTCTCGTCAGTCTACAGAGTAATTTCCCAAAAGTCTTGGCGATCATCAAGATGTTTTCTGGCAAAAACTGAGACGAGCCTTTATGTTCTTTTTGCTCAGCAGTGGTTTTCACCTTGGAACTATGCCATGCATGCCGTTTTTGCCAAGTCTCTTTCATATGGTGGAGTCATGAACACTGACCTTAACTGAGGCAAGTGAGGCCTGCAGTTCTTTGGATGTTGTTGTGGGATATTTTGTGACCTCTTGGATGAGTCATCATTGTGCTTTTGGGGTAATTTTCAGCCATTCCTGGGAAGGTTCACCCTGTTCCATGTTTTCGCCATGTGTGGATAATGTCTCTCACTGTAGTTCACTGGAGTCCCAAAGCTTTAGAAATGGCTTTATAACCTTTTCCAGACTGATAGATCTCAGTTACTTTGTTTCTCATTTGTTCCTGAATTTCATTGGATCGCAGCATGATGTCTAGCTTTTGAGGATCTTTTGGTCTACTTGACTTTGTCAGGCAGGTCCTTTTTAAGTGATTTCTTGAGTGAGAACAGGTGTGGCAGTGTAAAAAAAATACTTATTTCAGTATATATTTTTTTTATCAAGGACTTATCAGATGCCATTGATCAAAGTATCACTATCAAGATATTCTTAAAAAAAAATGTATCTATTTATTCTCAGATTGTCCATTAAAAAGAATAATTGCAGTAATTATATATAATAGTTAAATGGTTACAGAGTGATTGTCCATTTGTCCATAATTAGCTTAATAATTGAGATTCACCCATCTTTTCCTGGGATCCTGGCTGGTAGATAGCGTCTGTCTGTGTCCAGCACGTGTGTCAAGATGACACCATGTGTCCGGGTCTCTCCTTGGGCCTACATCAGCAGCTGGTTTACACACAGACCCTGGTCCTGTGCCCTGTGGAATGGCAAGAGCCCCCCCCCCTGTCTCTAACATGGGCTTTTATAGCCCCCACCTCCCCCCAATAGCACCTGTTCTTCTGTATATGGTAGTGAACTAAAAATACACAAATAGCGCATGTCATCTAGAAACCCTAGCACGATGGCTGATGCAATCTTATGCAATGTATGGTACAGAATTCAGAATTAAGAATAAAATGAATATCCATAATTAATATTTAATAGGCAGTAATCAGGCCTGTGTGGCTAGGGAAATGGAACTCAGCTTCCAAAAGATGTGATAAACCACAGTTAATTTATGTTTTAAGGGAAAGGGGGCAATCAATTTTTCACACAGGGCCCTGTAGGTTTGGATTTCTTTTTCCCTTAATAATAAAGACCTTCATTTAAAAACTGCATTTTGTGTTTACTTCTGGTATCCTGGTCTAATATTTGTTTTGTGATCTGAAACATTTAAGTGTGACAAGCATGCAAAAGAATAAGAAATGATGAAGTGGGCAAACACTTTCACACTACTGTAGTTACTGTACAGCACTATTTAGTTACTGTATGACACTAGTTACTGTACGGCACTTTTTTATTATAGCACTATTTAGTTACCATATGGCACTATTTATTTACTATACAGAGCTATTATTTAGTTACTATACAGCACATTTTGGGTACTGTGCGGCAATATTTATTTTTGCATAACTATGAGGACCCAATTCTGCACCACCGTATGACAGCTATCTCTATATGTACTTTCTCCTATAGACTGGGAATGCACGAGTTTGTTGGACAATGGTCCGGGCGTCATCCATCTTTCATGTCCCTGTGATTGGATGTCACAGAATAATAACGTGTTTTGTAGCTTCTCCTGTTTTTGAGAACACAGAATTTCTAGACCAGCAGTTTCTCCTGCGCTGCAGGGGGGATTTCATCAGGTCTATTGTTGCAGGCAGACAGAGAGGTTTCATCATACCGTATTGTGTCCTTCTGTAAACACACGAAGGATGGAAATCTGAGCGTTGTAAACCTATAAATCACAGCCCTATGCAATACTGGAGACTGTACGAGTGACATTACTGAGGCTCCTGTTACCTTATGCCTCACAATGTCACCCTATCACCCTACCCTACACATCATTTGATGGAGGAAGAGGACTTTACTTCACTTCTTTTTTTTTTTTTTTTTTTTACATTTATACAGATCCAAGTTCTGCACTGATAAATATCTTACAATTTCTAAACAGGGGTTAATTTTCATGATTCAGAGCACGAATTCAGCCACTAGAGGGAGCTTAGTGTTATTATGACTTATGTATGATGAGTATGTGGTGAGCTCCCTCTAGTGGTGGCTGCTTGCAGACAGAATGTTATCACTTATACAGCGAATTTGGTGCGCTGTTACAAAAAAGTATAGCTCCAAACTCAATTAAGAAACTAACCAGCATAGAATATCAAACCTAAAAACGACAGTGTTAAAAAGTGTGCATTAGTTTAAGAAGGACCCTAAATCCTTATGGTTAGCTTGGACATATAACCCAGGAGCATTTTCAAGCTTAGATAAAAAATGTAAGTCTCAAAGCAGGGGATACAGAGCCTAAAGGCCTCCATACACATTAGGCTAATGTTGGCAGAATCCGGCAATATCGACACTGTAATGCGGTTGCCATCAACTGATCATCGGGTGAGTTGTAGTTCGGGCATGTCAGATTTTAGACTACAGATCGCTTTGTCTCCCAGAGATAAACCGCCGGCAGAGATGTGTATCGGTGGCTTTCTCATAGAGAACACAGGCGCACTCAGTTGAGTGAGCGCTCCTATGTATGGGAGAGACACTCAAAATGGCTGTTGGCTGAATGATCAGCCAAAGCATCATAGGGCCAACAGCCATCTAATGTTTATGACGGGCTTTAGATTGTTGCTGGATTGTGCCAAAACCTCTGATTTGTGTATGACCTGCTTTTTGGTGATCGTACAACTTGTAATTTCAGAATAAGCTGTCCTCTGTGTATATAAGACTTGCATCCTGAAGTTTTCACCAGTTTTCTCCTCTGCAGACTCTATGTTTAATTTTCAGTTGTCGCTGAGCTGGTGGTCGGAGACTAGCTGATATGGATGTCTGCCATATACAGTACATAGAGATATGCAAAATTCCTGCTCTCCTGCCTCTATGTAGTACACATTCAAGAGCAGCAGCATGGAGGAAATTACCCAGCAGTACTGTGCAGCGTAGCTGTGCATCCAGCTCTGGGGTGAGATAAACACTTACCAGACTGCAATAGGCAGCTGTAATCTAACCTCTTTGTGAGCTGGCAGGCAAAATCCTAGCATAAGAGGGGTTTTTAAAAGAATGTCTGAGTGATTGATGAGCTCTGGACTAAAGAGACGAGTGTTTGTTGAAATGACCGTAAGTGACTGATACCGTTCTTCAGTTGACAGCTATTTCTTCCCACCCACATGACTGCTTGGTTAAGGCCACGGCCCCACTATTAGCATTTGGTCAATATTTTTTCTCAGGAGTGGGAGCCAAAACCAAGTGGGGAACAATCAGAGAAAAGGTATAATAGAAACAAGTCACCAATTCGGCATTTATCACCCACTCCTGGTTTTGGCTCCCACTCCTGAGAAAAAATACTGACGGAATACTGACCAAATACTGATAGTGGAGTCAAGTTCTCAGTGGGCAGAGCAGAGTGGTTATCACACATCTATGACACTGGCTTATCGCCTCCAAAACAAAATCAGGTCGATCCTGAACTTCCAGTCCTTTACCAAATGAAGGTTTGGACAAACATCTATGAGTATGTCGATATTATTTTACGCTATATGAGCACTTTTAAGTTGGGGCTATGACTCCTATCGATGTTACAGCCCATGGAAGTGAATAGCACTATCTAAATCTTGCGCCATGCAGTTGCCAGGGACTTACCCACAAGTTACATAGGTCAAAAAAAAGACCTTGGTCCATCAAATTAAACTTTTCTCCAAAAAGAATAAATGCTTTAATCACTAAATTAGCTATAACCCACAATGTGTGCTGAGGAAATCATCCAGCCCTTGTATAAAGTTGTTATAGTGTCGGCCATCACTACCTCGTGTGGTAGGGCATTCCACAGTCTGACTGCTCTGACTGTAAAGAATCCTTTCCTCTTTAGCTGCCGGAATCACCTTCCTTCCACCCATAATGAGTGTCCCCTGGTCCTTAGTATAGTGTTTGGAAGGAATAAGTCATGTGCCAGTCCTTTGTACTAACCACACATATATTTGTACATGTAAATGAGATCTCCTCTGAGGCGTCTTTTTCCTAACCTAAACAATCCCCACTTCTCCAACCTCTCATTGTATGAGAGGCCTTCCATGCCTTGTAATAATCTAGCCACTCACCTTTCATCTAGTTTCCAAATATCCTTTTTAAAATGTAGACCCCAAAACTGGATCCCATATTCTATATGTGGCCTTAGAAGTGATTTATAAAGGGGTAACAATATATTGGGATCACAGATTTTATCTCTCTTTTTATACACCCTAAAATCTTGTTTGCTTTAGCAGCTGCTGCTTGACATTGAGTGCTGCTGCTCAGCTTACTTGTAACCAGAATACCCAAGTCCTTCTCCTGTTCTGTAGTCCCGAGTATACTCCCATTTAATGTGTATGCAGCAATAGGATTACTCCGTCCTAGGTGCATCACTCTACATTGTTGTAGAGTAGTTTGCTAACAGGACATAGTACAGGGCAGCATCTGTGCCACGCGTATAGACTCCACGTAACTGAAGTTCCCATGATAGATCATCCTGAAGAAGGATTCTGTAATCTTCCATCTGTACACTTCCTCTCCCACATTGCTGAGATATAGGGATTTGTAGAAAGGGCTGATGGCCGGCAGCCTCCCCCACTTGCCCTTTATCCCAAGAAGGAAAGGAGAGAGGTCACATTGGCAAAAAAACAGAAAGAGCTTGTGAAACTGGAAATATTCATGCCACAAGCCAAGTGTAGTTTTCGTCACTTACTCAAAGTTTCTGATGTAAAATAGTCCAGTCCCTCTTTGAGGGGCTTCTTAGTTTGGGGGGGTTGCAGAAAGTCTATTTGGCACCGGCACCGTCTGTAGAAATTTCACTGCAGATGTGGATGGAATATAAAGTCTATAACACTGGACCTAAAAATGACAGACTTCAAAAGTGAAGGTCTACCATATCAAATCATTTTTCTCACCATAAGATACTCTCACAGGCGCAGGAAGCTGAGGTACGGGGGGCTGTTTGGTGATGTCTCCTAACACTGTCATCTTTGGTGACTTCGTTCCATCTAGCAAATTAGCAACTTTGAAGAGTTATCTTGGATCACAGGAAGGCAACAGGGCAGCAAAAGTAGCTGGACAAAGCGAGGACCCTGCAAACAGCTCCCCATGTCTCAGCTTCTTAAAGTGGGTGTCCCATAATCTATAAATGTCTCCTCCGTTACAAGTCTCTGGGACTGGAGCCAGTTTCACACATCCACCATTCACGGTCCGAGTATAGACCATGACGTACCGACCATCTGCAGGTCTCCTTCCCCCAAACTCAACAGCCAGATGTTTCCCTATGTTGCGGCTGTTTAGTTTGCGTCTGGTGCTTGGCGTTTGGTCCGGACTTGGTCCATAAATATCAGATGTGTGAAATTGACCCAATGAAGATGGTCGAACACTGTGCTCCATCAGACCTTTTGGATAGAGCGGCACCGCGCATGCAGGACTGCTCTTCTATTCAAATGGGGGATTTAATCCGCAAGTCAAAGAGTTTTTCCAAAATATGATTGATGCTACATGAGTCACATGGGTGGGATCAGGAAGTTGGACCCCTTCCTCTAAAGTTAAGAACATAGCTACCTCCCCATTGAAATCAATGGGAGAGACATAAGCCTTTCTGCAGCATGGTGCGGTGTGGAGCACAGGTGGGGTTGCTCTTTATAGTTTCCCATCCGCCTGGTTTTGACAAGTTCATGTTTACCTGCAGGGCGTTATGGCTGTACATAGAGAAGGAGCGCTGGGCACATTCCCCGCACAGGTGCTGGCTCCTTGCTGTGTCACTACAGGTGCTATTTATTGCAGGGCGGTATTAACAGAAGGGACATTATTCGCGTCACGGCCCAGATCTCACACTCGGCGCTGCTTCCGTCACTCAGCGCATCCACCTAGCTTCCGCTTTCCTTGATGCTCATAGCAATTATTTACCTTCAGGTTAGATTTACTCAGTCTCACTACACTGTCACCAGCTCCCCAGGATACTGATGGAAAAAAAACCTTTTATATGAAAAATAAAATAGGAGTAAAAGAATCAGGTTGCTAAAAATTTCCCTTCCCATCACCATCAGGTTTCCACCAAACACGTGTACAATGCGCTACGTTACTACAAGACCCAGGGGGCAAAACATAAAGGGCCCCATTCATCATCACATTTGTGCCTTCGTTTTGTCATTTTTTTTTTCCTGTTTTGCATCAAATTCTTGTTTTAAAAGGGGTTGAAGATCATTTTTTTTAAAAGGGAATGTGTCACCCCCCTGGGAGATATCAGACCTCTACTATGGCCATACAGGTTATAGAAAACTAAATCTATACTTACCTGTATGGCCCATAGCAGTGGTCTGATTGCAGAGAAATCTGGTTTTATAAAGTCTGTTTTCCAGAGTCTTGGTGTCCAGGGGACACCAAGCAAACCCCTCCTATCTGCTTACTATTCCCCTAAATCGCCGCCTCTGTGCTAAATTACCATATTCCCCCCCTCCCCTGCACGTCACAGGGCCCTGTGACCTGCCCTGCTCTGCCTCCCCTCCCGCGCATGCGCAGAGCGCCGCTCCCATGGAGCGTGCTTTGTTTCCCTCCGGCCCCGTTTGGCTGTGTACTGCCAGCGGAGCGGAAGTCTCAGTGACTCAACGTCGCTTGCGCAATACAAGGCTGCGGCGCAGTACGCAGCCAAACGTCAGCGTCTGCTCACAAGTTCCCTGCTCCACAAGGCTGTACGGACGGCAGGGAGAAGAGCGCTGTCCGTACAGGGGAAACAGCGCAGGCGTTGGATACGGCCGGGAACTGCACATCACAGGGCCCTGTGAGTGCAGGGGAGGTGGGGTGAGTATGATAATAGGGCTAGTAGGCGAGCATTTCTTGGCATCTGGGGGACGCCAAGCTTAGCAGAAATCATTTAATAAAAATGAGATTGCACAGAAACCAGACCTCTAATACAGGCCATACAGGTAAGTATAGACTCACATTTCTATAACCTGTATGCTCATATTAGCGGTCCGAAAAGTCCCAGGGGGTGACAGATTCCCTTTAAGCCAAAACCAGAAGCAGGTTAAATAGGAAAGGAAGATATAAAGAAGGGCTTATACTTCTCCTTCCCGTTAGGGCCACTTCTGGCTTTGGCTCAAATACAGTGTGTGCAATTCCAGGCGGATGGTGATGGCTGCATCCGTCGCAGCTTCCAACATTAGACAGGATTTTGAGAGTATTATAAACTGGATTTAGAAAACTTCTGCTGGGGTCATCATCGCCTGGTACTTGGTGGGATCCATAGTCCCTATCTGAGCAGTAGCCAAGAAACGTGTGGGCTCTGCAGACAGGACCCCCGGGGTGATCTATGACTACTAGATAGATCAGTAAACATTCACAATGTACTATTAATATCAGCGTGCATCAGTAACATTTGGCAGAGCCATTGCTTTCCGCCCCGGTATTGGGTCAGGCTGCATAAATCAGGTTTGTCTGGATCTGCAAATGTCAAACAGCTAGAATGAAAAAGAAGGATTTAATGGTGAATAGATGCAGAGACACCCAGGAATCCTCTCTACATGTCAGTATGTCTCAGTGTGACTCTTCTCTGCCGCTCCTTAGGTATTTGTTTTCTAGATCGCGCCTTACAAAAATACTTGATTTACATCCAGAGGCCGTGACGCATGACAACATATGTATCTGTGACCGCAGGGCAATAATCATCACTTATCCATATATATAGGGCGCATGCTGGCAGAAACCAGATGGAGGGATTGTCCTATAATGCAATGTGTATGGGTGTGGGGGGAGCTGCACGGGCCCTCATATCTGCCATGTGGGGACACCAGGGCTGTCATGCTATCTATCTGCAAATGGAGTTTTTGGAGTGGGACCACTTTGAAAACACACCTAAAAAAAAAAAATCACTTAAAAGTATTTGAAAGACTTTTCCTATTAATTTCTTTGGGAAAGCCACTTTGCTGTTCATATGTTCAGTGTTTTTTTTTTTTTTTTTTTACACTTCAGGTTTTAAAAAAGACCATTTGTATGGAGTCACCCAATGTTGTGCATCATCTGTACAAGCAATTCAGGGAAAAAGCCCGTCCTAAGACCATGTACATTTCTTAGCCCTGCGCCATAGCCTGCCTGGTCAATGTCGCCACGTTGGCAATGCTGCCAGTCCTTTATATACACTGCAGTGCCACAGAGTACACTCATCATGTATCCAGCCTTCTAGGTAGCAGCAGAAATCTCTACTGCTGATGGTTTGTTACATTGTATCAGGCAGAAGAGTGTCCAGGCCAAGCCCAATTATCTCCACCTGTGAGAAGGGAAATGTTTCCAGGTACAAGTTTTCTGAAGCCAAAGTCAGGAATGCCTTAGAAACGGCAGACACCCATCATTGTATTCACAATATCTCCTAAATATCCCCCTTGTGCCTTAAGGTCTATTCAGACGTGGCGGTTTCCACAAAGTTTTTGTAATGTATCTTTTACAAGTTAAGCATGAAAATAAATGTGTTTCACCAATTAAAAAAAAAAACAAGAACACACAACTGAGATTAAAAGATAGCCGTTCTTCAGATGCAATTTTTAACTGCACCATCAGAACAGACCCTATAAATTACGTGCAAACAGAATTTATTTTCATGCAAATATCGGCATGTAATCTATGCTAAGTCTATGGGAAAACCTGGTCCACCCCCCACAGATGCATAAATACGCTACGTGGCCAATATACAACCACGATGCGTCAGCACACTGCGATTAATGAATACATGAACTCCACTATTGCTGTAAATGTTAAAGAAATAAGGTGCTTAGCTAGCGACACCACATCCCACAGTGCATACTAAAGGACAAAAAAATCCAAAACGCTAAATAAGCAACCTCGGTCTTTAACATTTACAGCAATAGAGGAGTTCATGAGGACGCACAGTGCATGTATGGACACTCAGAACAGATGGCTCATTGTATGGGGGGTCCTCCAGGTGTGCCATAAACGTATGTCAGCCATCAAGTGCAACAGATATCCCCCCATTAACACTCAGTTCTGCCCATTTGTGCATAAAGGTGGGAAAAGATTGAACGCTGCCAGACAACTCTGGTGACGCTCATCCTGAACAGAAAGTTTAAGAGCGCAGTCAGACGTCCGTATGAATTGGAACGAGATCAGAACGCAGTGCACGGACTGGCCGGCGGCTCTCCTGACCCGAGTGTGACGGCTTCATGTATTTCTATACAGCTGTCCCGCTCAGGTCGGGAGTACCACCGGCCAGTCCGTGCACTGAATTTCCGATCTTGCTCCGATTCATAAGGACATCTGAATGCACCCTAAGGAGCAGTCTAGCTGGCCTAATCCTCCCCCAAAGACATTACCCCAACGTCAGCCAAACCTGCCGATATCAGTCTAATGTGAATGGCGCCCCCAACTCAGCCACTCCTTTTGTTCCCTAAGAGGTAAGCTGCTGCCAGAGAAGGTTGCCAGCGACTCTTAGAGGACACAGGAGCACTCCTGACTATGGAGGAGTTAGGGGAGAGCTCATCGACTGGCCAGCAGCTGTCTATAGTGTACGTGGGAGCTATACACAGCTGCTGACCAAATAACCTCCTATACACAAGCATGTTCGGCTTGGATGAGCGTGCATATGTTCGGCGGCATCTTATTACCTAGAAAATAAAAGGATTAGTTTGTTAAAATCCAATATACTTCATGCTATTCTTCCCCATTATCTTCCATCAGGGGAGAGGCGAGAGGCCTCCATACACTAGAGGGTCCGCGGGTTGAGCTGACATGCAACCAATGTGTATGACCAGCCGAGGGCCTTTGTTCATTGGTTACATTTCCCACAATTTACAGCACAGCAATGCTGTCATCCATGTGGTTTATTCACGTGCAGAAGACTTATGGCAGAGATTTCCATACATGTGAATTGGGGATGGGCAGCAGGTACATGGATCTCTGCAGGCTCCATTCAGATGTATAGGAAGTGGCAGAATTTTCTGCAACATATCTCCTTTGTAAAACACACTTTGGCCATTGGACGCACTTACAGGACGGCTGCGTGCAGTTAGTTAATGGCTTATGAGAGTCCTAGAATAATTAGCATCGCACAAAGTACAGGACACAGACTGGGGATTGTTCCTGGAAAAGATCCTAATCAGCTTTTATGCCTTATATAAGATGGGGGAAAGCGCCATGGATGATCTTTGATGGATTTTGTGCTTGTAAGACCCAATGTCCCCATTGGGTTACTTTCTAATTACCCAAACTAACAGCGCAGTCAATTTGGGTCATTAGTCTTGTGGTCGTAATACAAATGCAGAAACGCTCCCATATTGAGCTTGTGTGTACCTCTCCTCAGGCTGGATTAGGCTTAGATTTGTCCCTGTATCCCTGCCGTTATAGGAAATTTAATATTGGTGACCTACCCTTAGGTTGGCCATATCATATCGGTGGGGATCGACGCCACTGATCAACTGATTGAAAGAACCACGTCCACAGTGCACCAGAACTGACAGCGCCATTCATGCCATAGTGGTCATGTAAGGTACTACAGTTCTCTTCAATTTAAGTGGCCGTGGTTATATAATTTTTTTATCGTACATCAATAGTACACAAGAAAATAAGAAAATTTACAATATATCTTGTTAGATAAATCCACTTCTATCTTCCCCTGGACTGATCATTCAAGACACGGCCCCACTATCAGTATTCGGTCAGTATTTTTTCTCAGGAGTGGGAGCCAAAACCAGGAGTGGGTGATAAATGCAGAATTGGTGACTTGTTTCTATTAAACCTTTTCTCTGATTATTCCTCACCTGGTTTTGGCTCCCACTCCTGAGAAAAAATACCGACCGAATACCGACCAAATACTGATAGTGGGGCCGTGGCCTTATTCTCAAAATTCTGAATTCACTGGTAAAATGTGAATACAGACTTTCCTATGTGCAATTAGAGGAGTGTGAAGTAGCATGTCCACATATTATATTGTCATGCATCCTTTAGGTTTGTAGCTTATTCACACCCTGTGGTCAAAATAGAACACTTTGACATAGTTTTCACCAAATCTCTGCACAAAAGGGCGCTGATTATATAAGATCAGATCCATCTCCTCCTATGAGGTGACCAGACACTTGGACAATCACCTGGAGATGTGGCAGGGAAGCTTCACAGACAAGAGCTGGAATGGGTCACAGGCCACAAAGAAGCTCATGGACATCATAGGCGACATCTTCTGATAAGGGATTATCTCCGATTCAACAGCAATACTATCAGGAGATGGTAGAGGGGCTTATCTTAAATGTCTGCCTTTACCTTCTGTCCTCCATATCAGGTGACCATAGATAACCCTATGGCTATCCTGTCAGACTATACATACAATCTGAGATCAGAATGAGTATACACTGATTTTCTGCACTTCAAGTGGTTGTCCACCTTTGTGGACTTTTTTTTCTTAAATGCATGTCTTTTGGGCTAAAAATAATTTTTGCATTTAGTTTTCATTAAACATTTTGCACCTTCTATAGCCTCAGTGTTGCACTGTCTATTGCGGTCTGCAGAATGAGTTAACTGAGAGTCCATCAGTAAAGCTCTTTCTAACGGTCCAATGGTGGAAGTTTTAACTCTTTTATCTGTCTTTTTCTGATCTCTCCTCGCAGATGATTTATGACCACACAAGCACATTAAAGTTGAATGTACAGCGAAACAAAGAGCCAGTAAAAGCAAGAGTGCAAAATTGTTTATGATGCCAAATTGCAAAAATTATTTTTAATCACAAATAAAATAATAAAATTCCCTCTTAAGGTGCACAAGCCCTTTTAATGCCTCATACACATTGAATTAATGTTAGCTAAACCCACCAATAGCAGCATCCTCAGTCTTACTGTGTGTGGGGGGCTTCCAGACTCTCCCCTGAAAGATGACTTCGGAGGAGATAAGGATGTAACATGTCCGATTTCGGACTACTGATATCTTTGTTCTTGGTAAAATAAGCCGCCACCAAAGGAGACTGGCATTGGCTTTCTTCATAGAGAACACAGGAGCTCACGGCAGAAAGAGTGTCCATGTGTATGGGAGAGTCGAGAGAGTGGCTACTAGCCATCAGACAAACCATTGTTCAGCCACCTATTGCATATGGGTCCATTAGCCTAAATTATATGCTGGCAGCTTTTCCCGACATATACTATAGTGTTAGCATAGGCCATCAGCAGGCGGAGAAGAAAAGTGTGTTCTTTTGACCTCCATCTAGCCAGACAGCACTTTCCCATACAAAGAGCCACCGCAAAAAAAAATCCTTATTCCATGCAATATAATTTTTATTTTTTTTTCACAGGGTCCTACAGTGGGGAGATGGGTCCTGACTGTGGTTTATGTCAGACTTTTATCTTCTTAGCGTACACTCCCAACAGTGGCCATAAATGCAGTGTATCCTGTGCCTTAAACAAGGGGTATAAGGGGCAACCAGAGATGTCCATCACAGCTTGTCTCCCAGTAGACTAGTTAAAATGTGCGAGGCGCTCTCCTTCACACGTCCTGATATTTCCGGTACTGTCCGTGTGTCCATGTGCCGTCCGTGCGTACCATCAGTGTGACACGTACTGGAATAGAATGCCGAACAGAAATGACAGATGTTTAGGTGATAGATGAGCAAAGATAGAGGATAGATAGAAAGATATCTGTGAGATATATAGTTAGTGTAATGTGTGTGTAGTTCACTGTACATGTATTAATGTAAAAAATAAATAAATTAAAAAAATGAAGTGGGGTCCCCAATATTTTTAGTAACCACCTAGGGGAAAGCAGACAGCTGTGAGTTGGTCTTAATAGTCTGAGAAGGGGCTAATAACCATGGAGCTTACCAGACTATTAATATCAGCTTGCAGCTGTTTGCCTATCCTTTACTAGTTATTAAAAAGGGGCGGACCCTAAAAAAAATTACGTGGGCTCCCCCCTATTTTTAATAGCAATCAAAGGCTAAGCAGACAGCTGGGAGCTTATATTAATAGGCTGGGAAGGTCCATGGATAATGGCCCCTTCCCAGCCTAATAAGACCAGCCTTCAGCCTCCCAAAAAATGGCGCATCCATTAGATGCGCCAATTCTAGTGATTAGCCTCAGCTCTTCACAATTGGTCTGGTGCGGTGGCAAGTGGGGTAATAGTTGCGGGGTTGATGTCAGCTGTGTAATGTCCGCTGACATCAAGCCCAGGGGTTATTAATGGAGAGGCGTCTGTCAGACACCCCCATTACTAACCCTGTAGTCAAAAGAAAGAAATGCACACACATGAGTGTGATCCGATTCGGATGAGGAGAAGATGGAGAAAAAGATTTCTCCATCTTCTCAATTCTATCAGTCTGTGGAAATCGGACTGCACTTGGATGTCATCTGATGTTTCCCATGGACTGATTGACTTTTTCATGTCCAAGTGCAAACAGAATATTAAATGAAATTCGGACATGCAGGCATTTTTTTTCTTCAGACAGAATGGTCTGAAAATTTGGTTATCTGCATGAGTCCTAACATTGGCAGGACTGTCATCATGCTATAAGGGACGTATGTGGCGTATAGGTCCCATCACCTGTAGCTGTGTGCTTATGTATATATGTGTAATACACACACACGTAGACTTTTAGCCTGGGAGAGGTATGTTTGATAAATATTATATTTAGGGTCTCAACAAAGAAAAGTCACCATGTCATGGCTGGTGGGCTCTCTTGATTTTGCCAATTTATGTCCCTTCATTTTTATAAGTGCATTCTATATAGCAGTAATGCTGATCAGGTTTGATATATTTAGTGCTTGCAGACATCTTGGTACTTACATATAGGTATATGTATGACAGGGTTGTATATACCTACAGTATATGTACACAACACACGCATACACTACTCCATATACCTCTGTGTATGAGCTGTGTGGGCGTGCCCTGCCTCTAGCTCCACCCACACGTGTGGTGGGCGTGTCCTGGCAGTGGCCGCTATAAAGCCTGTGTCTCGCTCATCTCCGCTTTCAGTGGGCCGGTGACATCTGATTCCTCCGGGACCAGGGCCGTGCTGCATCCCTGCTAGAAGGTGAGCATTTGTGGGCTTGTACGTGGGGCATATCCTGCCACGCTGGCATCCTGCGCCTCCGGCCTCGCTGGCCACGTATTAACCCTTTCCCTGCCTTCTATTACTGGACTGAGTGACCAAAGCCTAGTAGCAGAGAGTCCTTATTTTTGCAGCCATGTCTCCTCCTCTCCTACCCCCTCGGGCAGCAGGGCATGATGCCAGGCTGGTGGCCATTTCTTTGCCCTTCCTTTGTGCTCCTGTGCTGGATCCAGGAGGAGCCTATGGATATGTCTGTAAGGGGAAAGTGGTGGAGGCAGCTGCATGTACACTATGGGGGCGCTGCATGTACACTATGGGGGCGCTGCCTGCTCGGATGCCATCTTAGATGTATAGAGCCTTGCAAACTCAGCTCTGCTACATCATTGTCCCTTTTATATGAAGCTGCTGCACAGGATAAGAAGCCATAATGTATATTAATCCAGATGTAGCTGAGCTTGTCATGAGGCACATCCACGTGTCCTCTACTGTGCATGATGACCGCCTGTTTCCAAAGACTAGCTGCTGCAAAACTACAACTCTCATCATGCCAAGGGTACAGAGCTGCAGAACCGAGGTGCCACTACTGCTGCTTTACACATTGTAGTAATAGAAGGCTAGGAGTTTGATGCTTGTTGAAGTGGATCCACTTTAGAATCCAGATTTAATAAAATAAAAAAGTTTGCGGATCTGCTTCAAAATCCACAACAAAAATTGTATTGTGGTGCAGGTTAGTAGTCTCCATAAGGAGCTTGGCTCTGCTACATGTAAGACTGTTCTCCAATGGATGTTCTTGTTTAGTAAATGTTTCCTCTTATTGTTACTTTGTGTTCTGCATTTAGTTTGTGTCTTGCTGTGATCTACAATGTGGGCTTTGTGGTATATGGATACATCTGGGGAGGTGGTTTTGCTGTTACTCCCACCCTTGCTTTGCCTCCTGTCTGTTTTGCTATCTCTACTTTTACAAGGGCAAGTCTGTTGGAAGCTCTGTCTCCCCTGGGAGGTAACTGGTTAATCTCCCCCTCCCCAGCACTTGTGCTAGTGGGGGGTGATCAGGACTCCTCTTGTCCTGCTGAAAACTTGTATAACCAGTTGGATCCAGTTTTCCTGTTGCTGTACTCCTACCCCAGGGTGGGGTTATAAAGGTTGAGCCTTCAGGCAGGAGATAAGGGCTGTTCTCCATAGAGATGTGCAAATGTCCAGCTGGTGTTTCCCCCCCAAATCTAAATGGTTAATTTTAAAAGGTTTTGGAGGAGGGGGGGAGATTGTTTGGTGCAGAGACCTTGTAAACACCATACATTGTGCACAAGGGTCTTTAGTGTACACCCTCCCCCCTTGTGGACTACTTGCTAATAACTGCCACCACTATATCAAAGCCTTTATCACTCACCATACTAGAGTGAAGAACTATCCGCAGGGGGAAACTATGGTTGCAAATATAACTTTGCAGTCATATGCAATCCTTAGAGCAATAGTCCAAGTGCAGCCAGCCTGGCAACTGCCCCTGAATGCTACCTGCATCACTCAACACTCACGTCATGGCACCCTAGAAGCCGGTCCGACTGGAGTAGCCAAGGTCGCATGCTGCTTACTGGGACCCTAATTATGGGCAACGGCAGAACTGGAATTTTAGATCAGCGTATTGATGTAAGGGCTTGTTCACATACTACTTTTTTCAAGGGTAAAAAACGCCTGCACTTTACAGTACCAGGAAAATGCACAAGCTGTTTTCTTGCAGATTAGAACAATCAATGCATTTTTCTTTTTTTATGTCTGCAGCACATCAATTCTTTGAGTGTTTTTCTTGCATTCAAATGAATGAGGGTAAAATTCAAGGAAAAAAAACAAAACACAAAATGCGTTGTTTTTTTGTGTGTGTGCATAGTTTTCCTGCACAACTGGGTGCAGAAAAATCTGCTGCAAATACTGAACTTGTGCATATCACCCCCCCCCCCAAAGCCACATTCATACTATCAGTATTTTTACTCTGTATTTGTGAGCCAAAACCAGGAGTGGGTGATAAATACAGAAGTGGTGACGTGCTTCTATTATACATTTTCTCTGATTGTTCCTCTCCTGATTTCGGCTTACAAATGCTGAACATGTGAACGTGGCCTAAGTATGAAGGCTATGTCCAGGGCTGTGGAGTCAGTCGGTATAAAATGGACCGACTCCTAAAATATATAATAAATTGGGTACAGTAGGTCAATGCAGTTTGTGGGGAATACTTTTTAATAAGAATTTGGGAAAGTTATGAAATGTCCTATTCCTGATCTAAGGGTCTAGACTTTTAGCTGAGACTAATCTGCGCTACAGTAAATTTATCACTTAAACATGAGCCATGTATGAGGGAGTCGGAGTCGTGGAAAATGAGGAGTCGGAGGTTTGGCTTACCAACTCCACAGCCCTGGTTATGTCTGGCTTTTTATTAGCATTGCCACAAATCCCCATGTATCTTCTGTTTCCACAAAAGTGCACGCACACTGCCCTATATCCACTCCATACAAGCTGTAAGTTATATTGAGCCATAATGCAGCGTTCCCAAATCCACGGGTCCATAATGTTTCCGGCTCGAGAGCGGCACCATGCCTACGGATCAGTATTATAGGAAGGTCCATGTACTTGGTTGGCTCTTGTGAACCCATCACTTCCTAACTTGTAATCGGCACGTGCCATAATATACTTGTGACCCTTCCATCAATCTAGATATGCAGTTATTGATGGGTAAATTGCTTGCACACCTCCATCAGCTGCTTGCCGACATCTCTTCCTTCGGACCGGCGTGTACATGTGCTCAGCCAGTGTTGCTGTCTGGCGGGTGGGAATCGTGTGTTTTGTAAGCCTCAGGAAGCTGCAGTTTCCCTTTTTTTTTCCTAACAGGTTTCTTTCCCTTGCAGATCAGCTACCACCATGTCTGTGTCTCACAGTTCCAGGCTCAACAAGGGGGTGAGGGAGCAGTACATGAAGTTGCCCCAAGGGGATATGGTCCAAGTTACATATGTGTGGATTGATGGGACTGGAGAAGGCGTCCGCTGCAAGACAAAGACCCTGGACTATGAACCCAAATCTGTTGAAGGTAAGATGCCATACCCTCCCCCATCTTGTCACGTCCTGCTGTGAATGTCATTACCTCCCCCCTCTTTTGTAGAGGGGCATACCAGGTATAGGGATAGTTATGGTGGACATCTGACTACCTGGTCTGAAGGAGAAATTCTACTCGCACTTGACCGGTTATCTTACCTTCTGGATTTGGAGTTTGGACTTTGAGTCTTGGGTTAAAAAAAGAAAAAAATCACCCAGGCTTAAAGGCCATATACGGCACACACAAAATTGTTCATGTCCCAAACGTGTCAGACTACATTGGCCAATATGATATATATATATTTTTTTAAACTGCTGATAATATGCACAAAAAGCCCCCAACATAACGGAGCAGAGGTATGCATGATTAGGGATATTTGTCGGCCAACAAGATCATTAATTTCACAGAACCAACTGTTTGCTATGGTAGAAATCTGCAATTTCATTACTTCCATGTGAAATGTGTACTTTCTGAAGGTTAGTGACTGCACTTCAGAAGTTTTCATTGGTGGGGATCGGGGCACTGAACCCCCCCCCCCCCCCCCCTCCTAATCGCTGAATTGAATGGTAAAGCAGAGTACCATTCTCATCGGAGACTGAAGATGGAGTAGAAAGTCATTCGTCTGTAATAAGTGGTGTTGTCTCTTCATTCTGGACCCCTTGTTTCACATGTGGTATTAAGGCGTGGGGCGAGACTTCAGCGCCTCACTTGAATACAGCATGCACATCGCTTCTCCATTTCTAGTTCATGGGACCACCAGAGATCACTGATCGATGTGAACTGAATTACCAGATGCTACTGAATGTTTGGTGTCCAGTGATCAGTCTCTGTTCAGTTTCTGGTTTCCATTAATACTTATTTTGTACTGTCTTTCTTAAACCTGCTCTTCTTCCATTTCAGAGGTCCCAGAATGGAATTTCGATGGGTCAAGCACTTACCAAGCCGAAGGGTCAAACAGCGACATGTACCTTGTCCCTGTGAGGATGTTCAGAGACCCATTCTGCCTTGACCCAAACAAGCTTGTCATCTGTGAAGTCCTGAAGTACAACCGGAAACCAGCAGGTAGGGTGTCCTGCAGACTCTGCAGTTATGGAGGTGTGTGTGTGTTTCCCCCAGTGTACACAGTGGGGTAGTTTTCTCTGGCAGTGATCCATTGTGTTTACTAACTTAATGCTTCTGCTTTTCAGAAACCAACCTGCGTCACACGTGTAAGCGGATTATGGACATGGTATCTGAACACATTCCGTGGTTTGGCATGGAGCAAGAATACACATTGCTCGGCATCAACGGACACCCATATGGATGGCCTGAAAATGGCTTCCCTGGACCACAAGGTAAGGGCTTCGGTGTTTAACAAGCAAACCATGTGATGTCTTAGCCGCAGATTTTAAGGGGCCAGTCATTTATTGCCTTCTACATATCTGGTCAGATCTTCAAATCCCATCATTACAGGTGTTTCAACCAATTATATGCCAATTTTATATAAAGGCTGACATGAGGTGTGGGATAAGCGTCAACATGTCTCAGGCGGCTGCTTATCTCCAATGTCCTCTGTTCTTACTTTGACTTAGGCCCATATTATTGTGGTGTTGGAGCTGACAAGGTATACGGCCGGGATATTGTGGAGAGTCATTACAAGGCCTGTCTATATGCTGGAGTCAAAATCTGTGGCACAAATGCAGAAGTCATGCCATCCCAGGTAAGTGGTGCCACGCTGTTGGACCTCTTGGACTGGGCGTCTAGTGGTTGGCTGGTACTCCGTGTGGAAGTTCATTCTTCTATGTTGGCATTGATGTACACCTCCATCTTTATATTACAGTGGGAATTCCAGGTTGGTCCTTGTGAAGGGATCGAGATGGGAGACCATCTGTGGATGGCTCGCTTCATTCTCCATAGAGTGTGTGAAGATTTCGGTGTGGTGGCGACTCTTGACCCCAAACCAATGACTGGTAACTGGAATGGAGCTGGATGTCATACAAACTACAGCACTGTGGAGATGAGAAAGGAGGGTGGCCTAAAGTGAGTCTTGCTTAATAGTCTCTAGGCGGTCTTAACTTGTTGCCTATTGACTTTGACGTGCTTAAAAGTCAACCTTTGCTGTAGAAAATCTCCCTAAAAACATTCTGCTGCAATAAATATATGCTAATCTGCTTAAGTTGTGGCTCCAAATGCGTAACCATCGAACAGTCTAAAGCCACATGGTACTAGTGAATTTGCAGTGTTCATTGTGTGCTATGGCACAAAAACCTATGACTTACTGTTGTAGTTCTCCTTTCAGTATGTGACTTCTTGACCATGTCCCTTCTGTCCATAGACACATTGAAGATGCCATCGACAGACTGGGTAAACGTCACGATTACCACATCTGTGTCTATGACCCACGTGGAGGAAAGGACAACTCTCGTCGTCTGACCGGTCAGCATGAAACCTCCAACATCCACGAATTCTCAGCCGGTGTCGCCAACCGCGGTGCCAGTATACGAATACCACGCCAGGTCGGACAGGAAGGATTTGGTTACTTTGAAGATCGTAGGCCGGCTGCCAACTGCGACCCGTACGCCGTTAATGAAGCCCTAGTGAGGACGACCATCTTGAACGAAACCGGCAGTGAAACAAAAGACTACTGGAAGAATTAAACTGGGGGCTGGATCTGCCAAGAATACTCCATCCATGTGCCCTGTGTTTCTTCTGTATCACAAGAGTCCATTTTTTTTTTTTTTTTTTTTTTAAAAAAAACCTGTGTACACTACTTGAAGTTTTATCTGATGTTCCTTCCAGTTTGGAAGAGTATACTAAAGGGGGCATTAACCAGCTGTAGATGATGAGCTGAGTCCTATTCAGCTCCCAGATCTGCAGATTAGTTTTGATATACCAGTCGGCCATTGTGACATATGTGCCATAAGTAACTTACTTCTGATATCATGCTCTAAATCACTTGGGCCTATAACCTGCGGGACAGTGTACTGGGGGATATATAAATGCAGGAGCCTAAATAAGGGGATAATGACCTATGTACCCTCAGACAGGGGGGGGGGGGGGGGGGGTGCCGGGCAGAGGGTCTCGGCTATAAACCTGCAGCTTCTTTAATACGTGACGGTTTTTATTTTTTTTATTGAAATTATGAATAAACAAACTACATGGGTTATGCATTTCTTGTAATGCCTCTTTTAGAAGACCTTGTATCCAAGTCATCAAAAGGGCCCAGATACCCATATATACTAAAAGCGCACCCTACCTGCCCCTATATACATTGCATCAATGTTGACTAAAACTGCTAGATAATATTTGTGGGAATACCAACTTTCCCTGACAGATGAACAGGAAGACTGCAGTGCATGGGCACCTTTAAGCACCTTTAACGTTGTATTATTAAAATTGTGCATATACAGTACAGACCAAAAGTTTGGACACACCTCATTTAAACATTTTTTTCTGTATTTTCATGACTTTGAAAATTGTACGTTCATGCTGAAGGCATCAAAACTATGATTAACCCCTTTAAAGCCCAAGACGTATTAATACGCGTCTGTGCCCTGGGCTTTCAGAGTCTGACCCGTATTAATACGTCATGGCAATCGCGCCCGCACACAGGCTGTGTGGGCGCAATCGTCGCTGGGTGTCAGCTGATTGTCACCAGGTACTGTGTGCAGGGAGCGGTCCTGCGCCGCTCCCGGCACATTAACCCCCGCAATGCTGCGATGGAAGTCAATCGCAGCATTGCGGTGGCAAGGGGAGGTGATCGCAATACTCACATTCTTTTCCGGCCTCCAGCGCTGTCTGCCACGGTTTCCCGGATGTTGTCATGACAACATCCGGGTCACCAGACAGCAGGAAGATAGTTTGGTCATGCGCAGTGCATGACCAAACGATTTTTTCCCTGGGCAGTGCTGACAGCCTGCATAGCACAGGTATGGTGCTCCATTCCTGTGCTATGCAGGCGATCAGAATAAAAAAAAAAGTGAAAGTCCCATAGTGGGGACAAAGTATAAAAGTAAAAAATATATAAGAAAAAAAGAATCCATCAAAAATAAAAATATAAGGTACCCATCAATAAATATTATTATGAAAAAAAACAAAAGTACACATATTTGGTATTGCTGCGTCCAGAACGACCTGACCTATAAAACTGTCCCACTAGTTAACCCCTTTAGTGAACACAGTAAAAAAAAAATAAAGCATTGTTTTTTTTGCTTCATTTTATTTATTTTTTTTTTAATTTATCACCATACCGCCAAACAAAAAAATGGAATAACACGCGATCAAAAAGACAAATATAAATAAAAATGGTACCGCTGAAAACGTCATGTTGTCCCGCAAAAAACAAGCTGCCATACTGCTTCATCAGCCAAAAAATAAAGTTCCAGCTCTCAGAATAAAGCAATGCAAAAAAATATTTTTCCCCTTCTCCCATGACAGCACCACCTGAGAGGGGGTATCTGCCCACCAAGGACAGGAACCTACTGAATAAAAAGGTGGTACCTCTCTTCCGCATCAGTTTTGGTTCCTGTCCTTGATGGGAGCCTCTCTAGGTGGTGCCTCGCCTACCTGATCGTGAGGTCTGGACCGTGGATCCCGGGATCGTTGCGGCCTGGAGGACGTGAAAAAGCAGCAGATGGTCCTCTGTTCCCAGCCCTATCTTGCTGGCACCTGGGTCTGCGTGCGGGAGGGTGCCTTCTGGGGTCCGGTCCTGCGGCCGGGTCTGCACTCGCATGATGGCCGTGGCTGAGCGCGCTGGCAGGCAGGTCTTCTGGGCTGCGCACGTGCAGGGTCACGTCGCGCCCTGTGACGTAGCGCACCGGAAGTCCGGGCTGCGCTTGCGCGGGGTCGTGATGCGCCCTAGCTCGAGTACGCCGGAAGCCCGGGTCTGCGCTTGCGCAGGGTGCAATGTCAAGGTCATCCCCGTTTGCAAGCGAGACCCTGGGCTGCGCACCCGCAGGAGGGATTCTGCGGCGTAGCGCTCCAGCTGGCATAAATAAAAAAAGAAAAAAAAATGTTTACATTAGTAAAATATAAAAAATCCTGCGTTAAAGCAGAAAGAGAGAGCAAACTGCTGCCGGAAGGGGAGGAGCCCAGAGGAGGTGGAGCCCCTTATCCTTTATAAGGATGGGAAGCAGTCAAGATGGCGGTGTCTGCATCCCCGTCATGATGAGTTAGGAGCTGCAGTCACCTGGGCAGCAGCTGTCTCCGCCGCAGGAGGAACAGCAGCAGCCACAGCCGCCCAAGCAACCGGAGCATCTAGAGTCTTCCCATCATCAAAGCCACAGCAGTGGGGGTCGTACGAGTGCCGGCAGAACCGGTCAGAAAAAAATCTCATCAATCCACCTCCGCCAGATGGGAGCCCTCGTGTGAACGGCAACCACCGCCTCCGGTACCCTAGTCTGAACGGCAGTGTGGTGAGTGATCTTCTTGAAAGTTTACCTTAGTAATGTGCTCTTCTCTGTTTTTTTCTCCTTTCTTTTCCATCTGGTTGTTAGGAACCAAAAAAGTGTAGTTCCAAGAGTAAAAATAAGGAGTGTGCATTATGCAAAATTAGCCTTCCCATCTCCTCTGCTAAGAACCTTTGCTCGGATTGTATCCAGAGAACCATAGTAGAGGAGTCCCCTAGGTTCTCTATGGAATTAAAAACTTTGATCCAAACGGAGGTCAGGGATTCCTTAAAAGGCTTGACCTCGCGTAAGAAGAGGAAGCTGAAGCGGGTTTCCTCGGACTCAGAGGAGTCAGTGGAGTCCCGTTTCACGAGAGAATATCCTTCCCCCTCTGACCTCTCCTCATCAGAGTCTTCAGATGATGATGATGGAGGGGGTAGGCCTTGTTTTTCGGTGGACAATACTGAAAGACTGATTAAGGCTATAAGAGTGACTATGGGTATTGCTGATACCAAAGTTCCCAGAACAGTTCAGGATGTCATGTTTGGGGGCTTAGATCAGAAGAGGAGACGCACATTCCCAGTTAATGAGAGAATCAAGTCTCTTATAGATAAGGAATGGAAAAAAACAAGAGAGGAAAGGCCAGCTGCCGCCTTCTTCTAAGCGCAGATACCCTTTTGAAGAGGAGGACGCAGCTAGGTGGGACAAAACCCCTAAAATTGATGTGGCCATTGCGAAATCCTCAAAAAGATCCACACTGCCCTTTGAGGATTTGGGAACGCTAAAAGATCCGCTGGATAAAAAGGCGGAGTCTTTTCTTAAACAGGCCTGGGAATCGTCAGCAGGGGCTCTGAAACCGGCAGTGGCAGCCACCTGCACCGCCAGGTCTATGATGATCTGGCTTCAACAGTTAGAGGACCAGATCAAAGGGAATGTCTCGAGAGAGAAAATTCTGTCGGATCTTCCTCTTGTGCAGGGGGCGGCTGCATTCCTTGCAGATGCATCGGCAGATTCAGTTAGGCTGGCTGCCAGGTCAGCAAATCTTTCTAATGCAGCCCGTAGGGCATTATGGCTCAAGAGCTGGCCAGGGGATGTACAGTCAAAATCTAAACTCTGCTCAATCCCTTGCAAGGGGGACTTTCTTTTCGGGAAGGCCTTGATATCCTGGATAAGGCCGCAGACAAGAAACATGGGTTTCCCACTGTGTCTGTTCCCCGATATAAGAGCTCCTTTCGGAAGAGGAAATACAATCGGAGCAAGTTTCCCAGAGACCAAAGTGGCTGGAGAGACAGGAAGCCGAATAACAGAGGCTTCATGTTCGGGGGTCCATCCTCTGAGAATAAGAAAGCCCCTAAGTGACAGACCTCCCCAGGTGGGAGGAAGATTGTCCCACTTCCTTCCCGCCTGGGAAAAAATCTCGTCCAGTACTTGGATTTTAGGGATAATCAGGAGGGGGCTCAAGTTGGAGTTCAAAAACATTCCCAGAAGCATCGTCAGAATTTCAGCCCCCAGAGGCCTAAGAGAGCAGATAGCCCTGCAGCAGGAACTACTCGCTCTGGTTGTGAAGGGGGTTCTAGTAGAAACACCTGTACCCAAGCAGGGGAAAGGGTTTTACTCAACTCTCTTCCTAATAAAGAAGCCGGATGGCTCCTTCAGAACCATTGTCAACTTGAAGAAACTGAACGACCATCTGATCTACAGGCCATTCAAGATGGAATCAATAAAATCGGCCATAAAAAATTTGTTTACGCACTGTTATATGTGCGTCCTCGATCTGAAGGGTGCTTACTACCACGTCCTAATCTTTCCTGCACACCAACAGTTTCTGAGGGTAGCTGTACAGTTCGGCAAGCACATAAGGCATTTTCAGTTTGCAGCTCTTCCCTTTGGCATCTCCATGGCTCCAAGGGTTTTCACAAAGATTATCCTGGAAGTCACAGCGCATTTAAGGGAGAAAGATATCCTAGTCATCCCTTATCTGGACGATTTTTTAGTGGTGGGCAGATCAAAACAACTCTGCGCACTGGCTCTGGCGGAGGTCATGGCCAGTCTAAAGGGCCTGTGTTGGATGATAAATTTAGAAAAATCAAGACTGGAACCAAGAAAGGTTCAATCATTCCTGGGTCTCATTTTGGACTTAGAAAACCAGACCTGTCTTCTGCCAGAGGACAAGAAACTGAAGATCAGTTCCCTAATATCACAGGTAATCAGCAATCCAACCATGACCTTGAGAAATGCTATGTCTCTACTGGGTACGATGACATCTTGTATCCCAGCAGTTCAGTGGGCCCAGTTCCATCCCAGACGTCTTGAGCAGGAGATCCTGACAGTAGACAGACGGCTCAGAGGTCGCCTGGATGGAAGAATATCCCTTCAAAGGTTAGTAATCAACTCGCTGGACTGGTGGATGATTCCGGTAAATCTATCTCTGGGGGTTCCTTGGTCTTTCCAGGTGTCAGATACAATTATGACAGACGCAACCGCAGAAGGCTGGGGTGCTCACCTGAGGGATCAGTCAGTGTAAGGCCTCTGGTCGGACAGCGAGACGGGTCTCTCCTCCAACATGAGGGAGCTGTTGGCAGCCATAAATGAACTAGTAGAGCTCAGTTCTTTTCTCCAGGGTCATCACATCCGGATAATGTCGGACAACCGAACGACAGTCGCCTACATCAATCGCCAGGGGGGTACCAGATCCCTTCCTCTGATGTTAGTAGCGGATCAGATCTTTCGTTTTGCCGAGAGTCATCTGTTCACGCTCTCGACGCTGCATATAAAAGGAGAGGAGAATGTAAAAGCCGATTTTCTAAGTCGACACATCTTGAAACAAGGAGAATGGGAGTTGAATCCAGCGGTGTTCCAGCAGATTGTCGGCCGATGGGGACAACCTCAGATAGATCTGTTTGCAAACAAAAACAATCGGAAAACCAAAATCTTTTGCTCCCTGAATCCAAAAGAGATGCCGTTTGCAGTGGACGCGCTGCAAATTCCTTGGGATTTTACCCTGGCCTATGCCTTTCCCCCTCTAATGCTGATCCCTATGATCCTAAGAAAGATCCGAGAAGAACAGGTGAGGGTTATATTGATCGCCCAGTTTTGGCCCAAGAGACCATGGTTCACTTGGATGAAGAGAATGTCCCAAGTGGATCCATGGGTTCTTCCAGACACCCCAGATCTCCTCAGGCAGGGCCCAGTCTTCCATCCCCAAAGATCAGGCCTGCATTTGACGGCCTGGATTTTGAAAGGTCACTACTAACGCAGGAGGGGTTTTCTCCAGATCTAGTTACTACTCTACTGGTGAGTAGGAAGCCAGTGACGACTAGGATCTATGGCAGAACCTGGGCTAAATTTCTATCTACCTCGGGTCAGTCGGCCAAAGGGAGGGTTCCTATTGGGGGCATACTGGAATTCCTTCAGAAGGGCTTAAGCATGGTGTTAGCCACCAGTACCCTTAAGGTACAAGTATCAGCTCTGGGGGCACTATATAATTGCGACTTGGTGGCGAATAGGTGGATCATCAGATTCATTAAAGCTTGCAGTAGATCCAGACCTATTCCTACTCCAAGGATGCCTCCTTGGGACCTTAATCTGGTTCTAGAAGCGCTAACCAAACCTCCCTTTGAGCCCTTAGATGAAGTTTCGGAGAAAATTCTAACTTTAAAGACAGCCATGATGGTAGCTCTAACGTCAGCTCGTAGAATTGGTGATCTGCACGCGCTGTCAGTTAACCATCCGTTCACTCAAGTGTGTATGGATAGAGTAATCTTAAGACCAGACCCGGCCTATCTTCCAAAGTCAGCCTCCAAATTCCACAGGACACAAGTAATTACTCTCCCTTCCTTCTATCCTGACCTTAGGAATTCTGAGGAACAAAAGCTTCACACCTTAGATGTTAAGAGGGTATTAGTCCAGTATTTAGAGGTGACAGAGGACTGGAGGAAAAGTGACGCCTTATTCATCTCATTTCAGGGGGCTAGGAAAGGGCTTAAGGTTACGAGGGGGACCATAGCTAGGTGGGTCAGGGACACCATTGGCTTAGCATACTCTTCTAGCAATCTGCCGGTTTCAGAGAACCTGAAGGCCCACTCCACCAGAGCTGTAGCTGCTTCCTGGGCTGAGAAGGTGGATGTGCCCATCGACATCATATGTAAGGCGGCAACTTGGTCATCCCCCGCTACATTTTACAAGCATTACCGGCTTGACCTTTCCTCTTCTACTGATCTGTCCTTTGGGAGGAAGGTGTTGCAAGCAGTGATCCCTCCCTCTGGTGTCTGATCTCTCTAAATCTCTCATGTGGTGCTGTCATGGGAGAAGGAGAAAAGATCCTAGTTACTTACCGGTAACGGGATTTTACAGAGCCCATGACAGCGCCCTATTAATTCCCTCCCCTCTATCACTTATGGCGTACACTTTTTAGGGTGTTTTATTAGAAATGTTTAGGTGGCAGTTATGTACTAACCTATTTTTCGGAGGCCTTCTCATGCTCTGAAACAAAAACTGATGCGGAAGAGAGATACCGCCTTTTTATTCAGTAGGTTCCTGTCCTTGGTGGGCAGATACCGTCTCTCAGGTGGTGCTGTCATGGGCTCTGTAAAATCCCGTTACCGGTAAGTAACTAGGATCTTTTTTCTATAAAATAGCTTTTATTGTGTAAAGGCGCCAAAACACAGAAAAATAATATAAATGTGGTACCGCTGTAAACATACTGACCCAAAGAATAAATCTACCTTATCAATTTTACCACACGCGGAACAGCGTAAAAAAATAAAAAAAACAATTCCTGAATTGTTGGTTTTTGTTTATTCTGCCTCCCAAAAATCGGAATAGAAAGCGATCAAAAAATATCACGTGCCTGAAAATGGCACCAATAAAAACGTCAACTCATCCCGCAAAAAACAAGCCGTCACATGACTCTGTCGGCCATAATATGGAAAAATTATAGCTCTCAAAATATGGCGATGCAAAAACTAGATTTTACAAAAAATGCGCCTTTTAGTGTCTGACAGCTGTCAATCATAAAAACCCCATATGATTCTGGTATCGCTGTAATCGCACCGACCCGAAGAATAAAGAAGTCTAATCACTTATACCGCACGAGGAACGGCGTAAAAAATAAACTCTTGGGTTAGGGTTGTGCTAGGGTTAGGGTTGGGATTTTTATGAAAAGTAAAAAAAAAAAAAATGACGATATGGCGACTAGTGTTGAGCGCAAGTGCTCGCTACTTAAGTTTGCATCGGGTACTTGGGTATGCACTGAGTATTGTGGGTGCTCAAGTCTCCACCCCATATGCTTCGCAGCCAAAAAATCCTTGCGGGGATTGCCTGCCCTGCACGAGCGATCCCCGCATTTTTTTTTTTGGGTGTCTAATAACCGTGAAACATGTGGGTGGGGACTCGAGCATGTCACTCGAGGACACGCGATACATGGTGCATACCTGAGTACCCGATGCAAACTCAAGTAGCGAGCACTTGCGCTCAAGACTAATGACAACTTATTCAATATGATGACCTAATGTTATGAAATTCTGTGTCGTACCTCTGGGCTCAAAATGTTCACTATACCCTTTGATAAAATCTTTGAGGGGTGTAGTTTCCAAAATGGGGTCACTTGTGGGGGGTTTCCAATATTTAGGCACATCAGGGGCTCTCCAAACGCGACATGGCGTCCGTTCTCGATTCCAGCCAATTTTGCGTTCAAAAAGTCACACAGTGCTCCTTCACTCCTGAACCCTGCCGTGCGCCCATACACTGTATTTTCCCCACATGGGGTATTGGCGTACTCAGGAGACATTGAACAAAAGTTTTTGGGGTCCATTTTCTCCTCTTACCCTTGTGAAAATAAAAAAATTGGGGCTAAAACATCATTTTTGTGGAAAAAGTTAATCTTTTTTATTTTCACGGCTCCATGTTATAAACTTCTGTAAAGGACTTGGGGGTTCAGGGTGCTCACCACACATCTAGATAGTTCCTTGAGGGGTCTAGTTTCCAAAATGGTGTCACTTGTGGGGGGTTTCCACTGTTTAGGCACATCAGGGGCTCCCCAAATGCAACATGGCGTCCGCTAATTATTCAAGCAAATTTTACATTAAAAAAGTCAACTGGCGCTCCTTCCCTTCCGAACCCTGTCGTGCGCCCAAACAGTGGGTTTCCCCCACATATGAGGTATCGTCTTACTCAGGAGAAATTGCACAACAAACTGCATGGTGCAATTTCTCCTGTTACACTTATGAAAATGCAAATTTTTTGGGGGGGGAAAAATTTGAAAATTTTATTTTTACGGCTCAATGTTATAAACTTCTGTGAAGCACCTGGGGGTAACAGTGTTCAACACACATCTAGATAAGTTCCCTGAGGGGTCTAGTTTCCAAAGTGTCACTTGTGGGGGGTTTCCACTGTTTAGGCACATCAGGGGCTCTCCAAACGCAACATGGCGTCCGCTAATTATTCAAGCAAATTTTACAATCAAAAAGTCAAATGGCACTCCTTCCCTTCCGAACCCTGCCGTGCGCCCAAACAGTGGTTTTTCCCCACATATGGGGTATCTGTGTGCTCAGGGGAAATTGCACAACAAATTTTGGGGTCCATTTTTTTCTGTTACCCCTGCGAAAATAAAAAAATTGGGTTTAAAATAACATTTTTTGTGAAAAAAGTTAAATGTTAATTTTTTTCTTCCACATTCCAAAAATTCCTGTGAAGCACCTGAAGGGTTAATAAAGTTCTTGAATGTGGCTTTAAGCACCTTGAGGGGTGCAGTTTTTAGAATGGTGTCACTTTTGGGTATTTTCTGTCATAAAGACCCCTCAAAGTGACTTCAAATGTGATGTGGTCCCTAAAAAATGGTTTTGTAAATTTTGTTGGAAAAATGAGAAATCGCTGGTCAACTTTTAACCCTTATAGCTCCCTAATAAAAAAAAATTTTGGTTCCAAAATTGTGCTGATGTAAAGTAGACATGTGGGAAATGTTATTTATTAACTCTTTTGTGTGACATATCTCTCTGATTTAATGGCATAAAAATTAAAATTTAGAAAATTGCAAAATTTTCAAAATTTTCACGAAATTACCGTGTTTTTCACAAATAAACGCAAGTGATATCGAAGAAATTTTACCACAATCATGAAGTACAATATGTCACGAAAAAACAATCTCAGAATCAGGAGGATCTGTTGAAGCGTTCCAGAGTAATTACCCCATAAAGTGACAGTGGTCAGAATTGTAAAAATTGGCCTGGTCATTAACGTGCAAACCACCTTGGGTTGTAAAGGGGTTAACACATGTGGAATTATATACATAACAAAAAAGTGTGAAACAACTGAAAATATGTCTTATATTCTAGGTTCTTCAAAGTAGCCACCTTTTGCTTTGATGACTGCTTTGCACACTCTTGGCATTCTCTTGATGAGCTTCAAGAGGTAGTCACCGGAAATGGTTTTCACTTCACAGGTGTGCCCTGTCAGGTTTAATAAGTGGGATTTCTTGCCTTATAAATGGGGTTGGGACCATCAGTTGTGTTGTGCAGATGTCTGGTGGATACACAGCTGATAGTCCTACTGAATAGACTGTTAGAATTTGTATTATGGCAAGAAAAAAGCAGCTAAGTAAAGAAAAACGAGTGGCCATCATTACTTTAAGAAATGAAGGTCAGTCAGTCCGAAAAATTGGGCAAACTTTGAATGTGTCCCCAAGTGCAGTTGCAAAAACCATCAAGCGCTACAAAGAAACTGGCTCACATGACGACCGCCCCAGGAAAGGAAGACCAAGAGTCACCTCTGCTTCTGAGGATACGTTTATCCGTGTTAATTCATAGTTTTGATGCCTTCAGTGTGAATGTACAATTTTCAAAGTCATGATAATACAGAAAAATCTTTAAATGAGAAGGTGTGTCCAAACTTTTGGTCTGTTCTGTATATAATTTTTTTTTTGAACTTAAGTAGTAAGTTCTGTTTTTTAATCATTTATACACAGTTTGCAGACTGATCCACAAGCAAGAAGTCTGCGAGTGTCTTCGCAAGTAATACAGGCTGGATATGACCCAGGGTGCTGCTATCTTCATTAGTTCCTATATTGGCACAGCTTGTCTCCTGTGCTTATTTCCTCTTCATGTCATTGCCTCATCTGAAGCCTGTTTTTCCCCCTCATCATACTGTGGCTATATTTGTAGACACCGTTTCTGATCTTATAGAACATGGAAAGAATGGTGGGGGAGCAGAGAAAGGGCTGTCAGAAATTAGCAAGAGCTCTGGCTAGTTAAAGTTGATTTAACATTTGAATTCAGAAAGCAAATGAATAAATTCAGTGTGAAGGTGTACATAGTCTAGATGTTTCTGCACTCTGGTGGAACTAGTGTTCCATTAAAATTCTTTACAAATTATAGATTAAATCATAAATTTTAAAAGATTTGGGTTATAAGTGAACCTGCAGCTCCTCTCTCGCTCATGGCTGATTTGTGAATTGCCAAGTTGTCCTTGGATGAAGGTAACCTGGCTGAACAGACCTAGTCCATCGAACCTGTACAGGTCTGGATGTATCTGAGACCAGATTACATAGAGGTTGACTGAAATTAATAAAAATTTCTCAACCAAATCTGCTTTATAAAAATCAGCTCTGTGAGAAATGGAGGCATGGTTAGGGCTGCACCTAGCTATGAAACCCCCAAGGAACAGTGCACCTTGATCACTCCTTCGCTGCAGTCAGGTGAATAATGTGAAATGGAGGCGTTTTTGTGCTAATCAAAGGGATTCCCAATGCAGCCATGGGCTTCCACACAAAATAATTAACATGCATGATGGAAGCAGGCGCCACATCCAGGAGTCCTCTACGTGCTGTGCAGGGGGTCCCCAAAAGTCGTTTGCTGAATCCAAACAGAGAATGAATGGGAAAAGTGGATGCACCTCTCCAATCGTTAAAGAAGCACTCCTTCCATCAAAGTTTTATCTCTTAATACATTGCTCAAAAAAATAAAGGGAACACTTAAACAACACAATGTAACTCCAAGTCAATAACAGTTCTGTGAAATCTACCTGTCCAGTTATGAAGCAACACTGATTGTGAATCAATTTCTCCAGCTGTTGTGCAAATGGAACAGACAACTAGTAGAAATGTTAGGTAATTAGCAAGATACCCCCTATAAAGGAGCGGTTCTGCAGGTGGTCACCACAGACCATTTCTCTGTTCTCATCCTTTTTGGCTGTTGTTTTGGTCACTTTTTCATTTTGCCATTGCTCTCACCCCTAGAGGTACAGTAGCATGAGGCGGAGTCTACAGTACAACCCACAGAAGTTGCTTAGGTAGTGCAGTTCATCCAGGATGGCACATCAGTGCGAGCTGTGGCAAGAAGGATAGCTGTGTCTGTCAGCACAGTGTCCAGAGCATGGAACAGATACCAGGAGACGTGGAGGGGGCCATAGGAGGGCAACAACCCAGCAGCAGGACCATTACCTCATCCTTTGTGCAAGGAGGAACAGGAGGAGCACTGCCAGAGCCCTGCAAAATGACCTCCAGCAGGCAACAAATGTGCATGTGTCAGCACAAACGGTTAGAAACCGACTCCATGAGGGTGGTATGAGGGCCCGACGTCCACAGATGGGGTTGTGCTCACAGCCCAACACCGTGCAGGACGCTTGGCATTTGCCACAGAACACCAGGATTGGCAAAGTCGCCACTGGTGCCCTGTGCTCTTCACAGATGAAAGCAGGTTCACACTGAGCACATGTGACAGACGTGACAGAGTCTGGAGACGCCGTGGATAGCGATCTGCTGCCTGCAACATCCTCCAGCATGACCAGTTTGACAGTGGGTCAGTAATGGTGTGGGGTGGCATTTCTTTGGAGGGCCGCACAGCCCTCTATGTGCTCGCCAGAGGTAGCCTGACTGCCATTAGGTACGGAGATGAGATCCTCAGACCCCTTGTGAGACCATATGCTTGTGCGGTTGGCCCTGGGTACCTCCTAATGCAGGACAATGTCAGACCTCATGTGGCTGGAGTGTGTCAGCAGTTCCTGCAAGATGAAGGCATTGAAGCTATGGACTGGCCCGCCCGTTTCCCAGACCTGAATCTGATTGAGCACATCTGGGACATCATGTCTCGCTCCATCCACCAATGTCACGTTGCACCACAGACTGTCCAGGAGTTGGCGGATGCTTTAGTCCAGGTCTGGGAGGAGATCCCACAGGAGACCATCCACCACCTCATCAGGAGCATGCCCAGGCGTTGTAGGGAGGTCATACAGGCACGTGGAGGCCACACACAATACTGAGCCTCATTAAGGACATTACATCAAAGTTGGATCAGCCTGTGTTTTTCCACTTTAATTTTGTGGGTGACTCCAAATCCAGGCCTCCATTGGTTAATAAATTTGATTTCCATTGATGATTTTTGTGTGATTTTGTTGTCAGCACATTCAACTTTGTACAGAACAAAGTATTCAATGAGAATATTTCATTCATTCAGATCTAGGATGTGTTATTTGAGTGTTCTCTTTATTTTTTTGAGCAGTGTATATTGCAGTCATCCTATTATATAGCACTGTGTACATACAATTGCTCGTTTTGCCTTTGTACCCAGCTAAATCTTTTTTTCTCTGCTCTATGTAGAAACAGGAAGTCTCTTGTCCCTGCATTTATCATTCCCTTCTTAAACTCCTGACCCAGCTGCTCCTCCTCCCCCTGTCTCATTACTACACTGTGTTCCAAATTATTATGCAAATAATATTTTCTCAGATTTTCCCAAATTACCTATATGAATTGCAGTCATTGTAATTTTCCAGTCAAATAACTATTAGAGTACAATTGAAAGGTTTTTGTACAAACTGCCTATGATAACAGTATATTTTTAAAAAAATAAAACACTCAAACTGCACTCAAAATGCATGTTCCAAATTATTATGCACAGCAGAGTTTTCAACCTTTTCATTTTAATAAAGAATAAAAAAATGGTCATTTTTGAAATTATAAGCATTAGCAGGTTATTACAAACTGAAATCAAACAGTTTTCAACTCAAAACTTTATTCTAGGTGATGTTACATTTGCACATAGGACCGCTTGTTCGAAAGGAGCTTCTGAACTCTCTCGTCCATTGAATTTGTCAGGTTTTGGATGGTTTCTGCTTTAATTGTTTTGCATGAGGACAGAATACCCTCCCAGAGCTGTTGCTTAGATGTGAACTGCCTCCCGCCATCATAGACACTCCTTTTGATGATGCTCCAGAGGTTCTCAATGGGGTTGAGGTCAGGGGAGCATGGGGGCCACACCATAAGTTTGTCCCCTTTTATGCCCACAGCAGCCAGAGATGCAGATGTGTTATGTGCAGCATGAGACGGAACACAATGTACACATAACTTAATTTATGGACATTTATGGTTTGATGTCTTTGCCTGTGTGAATGGGATGTGTGGTTACAGTCATCTGGTGAGAATTTCATGTCAATAGCACCTTTAGAAATATATTCACTTAATAAATTGGTGACGTGTTCAATACTTATTTCACCCGCTGTTCATATATCAGCTGCGGCCCACAAATGACACTAAACTTACAGGGGTTTTCTGGACATGATAAATGGTTAAAATTGCAAAGTGTTTGTAAAAATAAGCAATTTAGCAATTAAGTGTTGTCCAGAATAAATCACAAGATCTGCTTATTGCCGACCACTTCTGCAGTCTTGTCAGTAGTGGCTGGTTTCCTATTAAAGGAGCGCTGTGCGTACCGTCGCTCTGCTATAACGCTTGTATTCAGTGCTCTGAAGCTTCAGTGTCCCCCGCGCTCCTCCGATTCTGCAGAGGCAAAGCCGTCTCTACTAGCAGCATGAGCGAGCCCAGACCAGCAGTGCTAGCACATTAATGATCCAAACAGTCAGGCATCAACAATCACACAGGACCCCACAGACAGTACGATGCCCCCACTACATTTGGCTGCATACAGTTTGATGCTCCACAATATCCCCCCCCCCACAGAAGCATCCCATTTGCCTATGTGCCCTGCTTTTCTGCTGAGCTGGTCTCTGCTGCCAGTCACGTGAGCTGAGAATATTATGTAACCTGGAGGTCCTTACAGGCCGGTCCTTCAGTCTCTACCCAGACAGACAGAATCTGACTATGGCCTGCTCCATCCTTGTGTTCCTAGGGACACAGACACAATTGAAGTTTGAACATGCCCGCCACCTCCTGGGACAGTATTACAGCTCCCCAAATTTGGTACTGTCCTGCAGCCAGCTTGATTCGGGACGGTTGGGAGGTATGTTGCCTGGAAGAGGCTAAATTTTTCAAAACTGTGTTTAATTGCATAAAAATAACTTTAAGGTCCCGATTCCTCAAGCACTTTTCAACTCAAAAATTGTGCAAAACTTTTTTCTTTGTTTACACCTGTCCCAGTCAGCTTGGCCAACTTTTTGAAAAGTGTGTGGGGCGCGGCCAAATGCTCTTGACACATCCATCATAGTTTATACCACAAAAGGGGCAAAAAATGACAGAAATGTACTCCAGCCCCTGACTGCCATACATTTTTTGCAATAGTGCACAACGTTGATAGATGCGCCAAATTCATTAATAAGGGCCTGCCTTTTATTGAAACTTACTCCTGCATTTCCTTTATTAGGACTTGCATACATAACGCTTGTGTTAATGAATTGGCGTAATAGTTTAAATTCAACCCTCCATTATATATCTATATCTGCCTGGACTATCGCTGCTGCTTGATAATGAGGACAACAGGGATGCAGGGAAAATTATGTGATACATTCTTGTTCGTGAATGCTCAGCTTTTCCTGGCATTCTGCTTTTACATGAGTTATAATAAAGTCAGTCGCTGTACCATACTGCAGTTTGACATTGACAATTACAATTGCTATTACTTATGACCACTAGATGGCGATCCAAATCTGTTCCAAAACCAAGTTCTTGAGTATATTTCGCACTGATGCCTGATGAAGAGGCCTGAGTAGTTCCGAAAGCTTGCAATTTGTTACCATCTTTTCAGTTAGCCATTAAAAGGTATCAACCACTGAGGACTCTCAAACCTTAATATTTTTCTATCTACTGGCTTACACCGTACAAAGATATATATTTTCCCTGTGTATATTTCTACATTCATGTGCAAAACAGATCTGTTGTATAACCGATATACTGTACATCAGTAATATCAGTTCATGTGCGAAACAGACCTGTTGGCTAATAATCAATGCAAATGGAAGTTGAGGGGCCCCATTGATTATTAAGGGAGTCAGTCTGGTTTCCACTTATGCAGATTGCACAGCTCAGTATAAAGAAGTGAGCTTTGTCTTCTCGGTCGCTGCCTATGCAAAGTGCAGTAGCCTATGACCAGCCCATCCTGACTTCTCTCTGCATAAGCAGCGTCCAAGATGAGCGGTGAATGAATGAAGATAGTATGGCGAGATGCTGCACATGACTCAATACTGTCTTCATTCATTATGAAGGGCGGCCTTTACGGTTTTAAACTTTTTCTAGGCCTATCTAAGGTTATGGATGAGCTTACGGTTATGGCCAGCATAATACTGATTGTTGTGTAATTTTAATAAAAAGTCTATAACAACTGTAGTGTTTCTACTCGCTCAGCTATGGTTGAGGTAGGCACAGGAAACAGTTTCAGTAAAATGTCCAGTTTATTAAAACTTCATAAACCGCTCAGCATAACCAAACAAAACGACAGCCTTTTCCAGCACAGAGTGAAAACAGAAAGTAAATAGTTCATACAGTAGTGTGGGTTCACAAGCTCAGGTTAGAGCCCTTTAGCAAACACAAGCAATAATGAAGGTCCACACACCTCCAGACACAGACACTGGATGAGACAACTGGTCTCCTTTTTATCTGCCATACGATGCCCCGGGGTGGGGATATGTGAGCAGCCAGTCTTACCCATCTCTTTGACTGCTCGTAAACCCGACCCTGATACGCCCTATTAACTCTCTCAGCACTATATGTGCTGGAGCCTGCTTTCCTGGGCTTACATCACTGAGGCTACCAACCACGATGATACATATCTCCCCTCAAGCAGCTGTTCAGCGGCCATCTTACACAACGTATCAATCTTTATTTTTAAAATGTTATGTTTGGTTTCAGCAAAAAACAGAAAAAAAACTAAAAGGTCAAAACGCAAAGTAGAATTACATCAGTATTTTTCTCAAGGGGACAAGGAGTTTGACACTGGACTGGTGGAAGGGACTCCGTGAGTGCTACTGGGTCATGGATTTTAAGTAGTGCAAAAATACTTGTCTCAGGTGATGGTAACCCATACTAATCCACTCTATGGAAGTAATAGGGGGGGGGGGGGGTTTAGCTGCAAATCTGAAGACTCCCCTGGTGAGCCAAAAGAAAGCACAAAGGGCCTAAACACAATATTGCAGTCCCTCCTGTGACCACTAGGTGTCACATTCTGATTGACACTACAGTATTTACTATACCTATACTATTATTATGTGTAAGCTTTGCAATAGAGATTTATGTTATACATCAAGTTCTATTATGTGACAATAAATCGTGTTGATATTGTGCCTGCATAATATTAAAGTAAACTCTTGAGAAATCTTTTTTACAGAGAGGTAGTATTGGTTAGAAATTACATAAGGGCTTGTTGTCGTCTTTATAGTTGAATATTGTTGTATAACTTTTGCAAATTTCTGCATGTTAAAATGTGCAGCCATTATTGAGATATTAAGACTTTTCTTTTTGTTTACAGTTCGTTGCCTAGGAGACCGACCATCGCTGCCATTTATTTTGTAAGCACTGCTGGCCAGGATAAGCGAGGTAACAGCGCACTCCAGCGATCCTGGGCAGCTACAAAATAGAGTTTGTGAGCACTGTGCATGTTCTGCTGTCTAGCAGCGGTGGTCGGTCTCCAAAGCAACGAGCTGTAAAGAAAAGTGTTAATATCTCAAAAATGGCTGCAAATTTTAATAAGCAGTAAATTGCAAAATTGCTTGTACTTCAAGCACTACCCGACAATAGCCAGTCATTAAGATTGGAATAACCCTTTAAAAATGTGTTTTCTATTTGAGGTTGGAGTCCTCTTTTAAAATTTATGACTTCTATTTCACCTCCTGGAATCTCTAGGAAAGAAAAAGAGTCTAGAAATTCTGGCAATCCAGCATTTGCCTACAATATGTTCTATATTATCTATCTAGTCCGTATGCAGAAGTCTAAAGACATTGTATAGGGTGTGGGAACAATCCTAAATTCCAATAATCCAGCACTTGATTGGTATAGAGGATGTAGTATTATGCCACCATTACTTTTTGCTTGTGGCTTTCTGAAATCCAGATCTGTGCTAGCAAATTTCTGGACTATCAGATGGCAGAGTAAAAGGAATTTCACCTCTTTCTGCATCTTTTTGAGATTTTGCATAAAGGTTTCCATGCAATTTGGAGAAGGAAAAAAAGAGAAGAAAACAATTGCAGCTTCTAGATTTAGGTTCTACATGTGTCCGGGGGCTGGAAGGAGTCTCATTTGGTGTCTGACCCTGGCATGACTTCTGGTGACCACATCTAGGAGTCTAGGAAAGAGACACCATGTTTTCAGCACGTGATAGATGCTGTGACTTCCTTATACACAGAAAAGGACGACGAGACGTTCCTGTACAGCAAGAACATGGTGCTGAGACATTAGACAGGCATGCACATGGCACATGCACACCCTGCCCACTACGATTACTCATTAGGACGAAAGGTGATAAATGAAGAGATACAAGGAGTTGATAGACCGGTTGGACATGATTACAGATGGGGGACACGGCGTTATCATCTGGCTGGGTGAAGGTGCCTTAACATGTCCAGTTTTCATTGGGAAAACTCATAAAAGTACCCATCAAGTACAAAATCCCGCTTTGGATAAGTGGCGCTCCAAAATAAATGGTAGCCAGTAAAACAGTTGTTAAAGGCCGGTCTCCTCGCTTCCTCTTCATGCTTAGCCAACATGTAGCTGTTGCAGTCAATCGGTGGCCACTGACTGGCTGCAGCGGTCATGTGGAAGAGGAAGTGAGGAGATCAATTATACATAGGTCTGGATGAACAGATAACTGCCAGCGCGCCAGGCCATATTGAGAGCAACAGTCCCCTAATAACAGCAGGCTCTTAGCGATGAGACCATGCCAGAAAAATGTTGTGCTTTTTATAGGAGGATTTCTAAAATTGGGAGGATGCACATCCGCCCACACTTTTCAGGCTTAATATAATGACCCATATCTTTACATAAGGGTTCATCACCCCTGGCATGATTGACACCGGCGGATCTGCCAGGGATTTAATTCATGTTTTTTTTTAATGTCAACAAAGAAAGGAAGGAGGAGAGCCATCACCCGCCCATGGCTGCCTCACCCTACATCAGGTTTTCCAGTGCCTGACTTTTCTCCATATCAGTGCAATAAAGGTTGATTGCTGTCACGTGAAGGTGACATAACTACTGAGATACATACAATCCATCCATGACAAGTCTCCAGGGACATCCAGGAGGCTCCTGAGGAAACAGGAAGATTTCCCCAACTCTTGGAAGAGATGATACGCCTCTCAAAAAGCAGAACTCCCTAGTAGGAAGTTGGCAGGGCTCTGGGCTGGTTGCAATGGACTACCAATGTGGCCACGGGACCAGACTTATGTGACTCATCCACTAGTCCTATTAAATAGAATAGGATATGTGTACAATACCCGCAGGGGCGTCCAACGACTGCCTCTGCAACTGGAGCATCTCTCAATGACTGATGCAAAAGTGAACGGACAGCACAACCCCATTAATGGGTGACTGTATAATACATGGCCGGGTTGAGCCAGGCCTAGAGGGGGGTCAATCTTTCTTAGCAGTTCCGCTTTGTCCAAGGTGCACTGTCAATTTAAACATTAAAGCCATGGGGTATGGGTTGCTGAGGCATCGGATTATGTGGTTACTATATAAAAGACATACCCATAAGTAACAAAGACCTCCTGGGAGATGAAAAAGAAAGAATTTCTTCTGGTAAGCATCTGAGCCATTGTCTGGCCCTTGGCCGGTGATACAGTAGTTGGATTTTTTTCCTTTCTTGATAGTGTGTGATGTGAGTGGACCACATAGAAGCCTCATTGCTTGGGGTGAATGCCGCCTGTAAGAAGCATGACACTGTTCCTGACTGGTACCCACTGCCTTTTTGGACACAGCTGAGCATGTTCTAATGGATGAACCTTAAAGGGGATCTGGGTGCAGCATTACGTAGGGGCTGAGATGAGACCCGGATTCCAATGATGTGTCACTTGCTCGGCTGTTTGCTGTCATTTTGATACAATCACAGTTTTCTCTGCTGCAGATTCAGCAGTCAGGGTCGGACTGGGGTGTCTGGGGCCCACAGGAGGAATTGACTCTAGGGGCCCACCTTACAGCTATATGCAATTATCTGTTAGCTGTTATCCTCGTTATACTGGAGCATCGACTGTAAAACACAGGAGGCTCCTGCACATCTAATGTGCGCACATCATAACTGGGATGTATAAATACATTAGTTTGCATTTAAGGGGTTCTTTGGTGGAAACAAATTATCACCAATTCACAAGATCCACAGGATGGGTAATAATAACTTATTGACCATTGGAAATCATACCAATAGAAAGAATGGGGAACTTTTATCCCCGACATGGCACTTTTAAAATGGAGCTGGAGGTCGGATATCTGACTACCACTACATTTATCCTCTTTAGGGCTTCCAAAAAAAGCCAAGTGCAGCACGCGTAGCCACTTAGGATAAATGAGTGGTCGAGTCGTACATACCGCTCCATTCTAATGGGGAGAAAAGTTCCTCTTTCTGCCGATCGGCCAAGTCCCAGCTGTCGGCCCCTCACTAATCAATAAGTTATCACTTATCCTGTGGACAGATGGTTACCTGTTTTCACTGGAGAACCCATGTAAGTGCATCTTTATTATTGTGTAATAGTCACAGGAAGGGAAGTAGTTATACTTCCAAGTATTTAATCTCTAATGGAAATATAGAATTTTCTCCTAATTGATATCAAAGAGTACAAGTGACTTCCATATACAACAGACTCCACTGTACCAACACCAATAATACCACATACAAGGAACAAATACCGCCACACTGTGACCAGACCACATATTACCACACATGGTGACTGAATAATACCACATACAAGGGACAAATCGCCACACTATGACGAGACCACATATTACCAACACATAGTGGCCGAATAATATTGCATGCAATGGACAAATACAGACACACCATGACCAGACCAAATATTACCACCACATGGTGACCGAATAGTACCACATAAAAGAGAGAAATACTGCCACACTATGACTAAACCAGATATTACTGTCACATGGTGACCAAATAATACCACATACAAGGGACAAATACCGCCACACCATGACCAGACCACATATTACCACCACATGGTGACTGAATAAACCCACATACAAGGGAGAAATACCACCAAACCATGACCAAACCACATATTACTATTACATAGTGACCAAATAATACCACATACAAGGGACAAATACCGCCACACTGTGACCAGACAACATATTACCACCACATGGTGACCGAATGATACCAAATACAAGGGAAAAATACCACCACACCATGACCAGACCACATATTAACACCACATAATGATCAAATACTATCACATACAAGAGAGAAAAAACACCACACGGTGACCAGACCACATATTACCACATAGAAGGGACAATATATCGCCACACTATGACCAGACCACATATATGACCGAACTACATATTATCATCACATAGTGACTGAATAATACTACAATACTAATCATGAAGAAAAACCACAATACTAATAACACTAATATTACCACCATTATACACAGGAGCTCAGTGTCAGTGTACAGGTAATACAGGGATCAACGTTGACATTATACACAGGAGTTCTGTATATAGTGTATAGTGTAGAGGTAATACAAGGATCACCAGTGATATTATATACAGAAGCTCTGTATATAGTGTCAGTGTACAGGTAATACAGGGATCAATAGTGATATTATACAGAGGACCTCTGTATATAGTGTATAGTGTACAGGTAATAAAGGGATCAATAGTGACATTATACACAGGAGCTTTGTATATAGTATATAGTGTACAGGTAATACAGGGATCACTGGTGACATGATACACAGTAACTCTGTATAGAATGGCAGTGTACAGGTAATAGAGGAATTACCAGTAACATTATACACAGCAGCTCTGTATATAGTGTAAGTATACAGGCAACACACTGACTTACCAGTGATGTCTGTAGTTAAAGTCTTTCATCTTCGCTTTTCTTCTCCCTCTGGCGCAGAAAAGGGGGAAGGAAGCCCAACAACTAGAGAAAGGGGAGTGGAGACCCCTAGGCAGATCTAATATCACCCTGCCTACCCTATCGTCCCTATATAGGTTCTGCATCTATCGCCGAGCAGGAACCTAAACCCTTAATGTCCCTAGAGCTAGGCCCTAGATAGGGAGGGGACGGGACCAATACAAACTAAAGACAACAAGGTAAACAAGCAAAGGGGATACACTTAACTTGAGCAGACACCAGAGAGATAACGCCAACTGTCCACCAAGGGCACCAAAGACGAGACTAGCTGACTGCCAGTACTCCAAGACTGCACAGAGGTACATAGAACTATCACCGGCGACTCTCTGGAGAAACTGAGAGTTTTTAACTACCAAGCAAGGGTGTGTCAATCAGCAGCAGAAGGTCCTAAAAGGAGAAGGATATAACTATACTACAGAGATGAGAGGATCAAGAAGGCGTCTGCAATGCCAAGCACAGTGACCTTCTACAGCCGGATCCAGAGCGACTGTCTGTCACACCTGACACACCCGTGACAGCTATCACTTCTTCCAGTCAGGACTTGTCTCTGCAGAAAATAACACACAGATATCTATAGGTGATCGCTTCTAGAGCACATTTCTATTTTCCCCAACTTCTACACTGCGCCAGTAGAAGAAAAAAGTGACATAGTGCTGTCCTGCACAGTAGCAGGACTTCTCTTTTGTTCCCCCATGTAAAACAACATCCTCAAAAGTAAATTATATTGCAGCAATAATAATCTCTCCTAACTGGCCCCTACAGTAATTATGTCCCCCACTTGCCACCATAAACTAATAATCTATGTTCCTCATTCTGGTCCCTATACAGTAATTATGTCACCCATGCTGGCTTCTTCTTGTAATAATATCCCCCATCCTGTAATAATGTCTGCCATCCTGGGCCACTTTATTTAATAATGTACCCCATCCTAAGCCCCTTTATTTAATAATCTTCTCCACCCTGGGCCCCTTTATTTAATAATGTCCCACACCCTGGGTCTTATGTTCCCCAACTTGGGCCACTATATCCCCCATCCTGGGCCACTAAGTTCCCCATCCTGGGCCTCTGTGTTCCCTGCCTCGGGACCCTATATTCCCCCCATCTTGGGTTCCTATCCTCATCCTGGACACCTATGTTCCTCCGTCATGGTCCCCTATGTTCCATGTCCTGGGCCCCTGTGTTCCTTGTCCTGGTCCCTATGTTCCCCCATCTTCGGTCCCTATGTCCCCCACCCTGGCCCCCTATTTTTTTCAGTCCTGAGCGCCTATGTTCCTCCGTCCTGGACCCCTATTTTCCTCAATCCTGAGCCCCTATTTTCATCCGTCCTGGGCCCCTATGTTCCTTGTCCCGGGCCCCTATGTTCCTCCATCCTGAGCTCTTATGTTCCTGTGTCTTGGGCACCTATGTTCCTTGTCCCGGGCCCCTATGTTCCTCCATCCTGGGCCCCTATGTTCCTCCATGCTGGTCCCCTATGTCCACTATCCACAGAAATCCACAGAGAGAGAGAGGAGGGATTCTTCTTACCTCCCTGTGCTCCTGCGCCACGTCCTCTTGCTATTACATATCCCATGCGGTTGTTAAAATGACTGCCGGCCTATCAAAGGCTGGTGGCTGACGTCAGTCAGTGTGCACGTCGCAGTCAGTGTATGACTTCACTGCCATGCGCTGACCACAACAAGCGTGCTGACATTAGCTGCTGAACTCTGATAGGCCAACAGACATTTTAGCTATTGCAGTGCACAAAGCGATGGCTTTCTGCACCGTAATACCTTTCAACCGAATGGGGGCAGGAAATCGCACATTCAGTTGATGCCAGTACAGTTAACAGCAGGCCCCCTCTATGTTCTGTTCGGGGGCCCACCGAAGTCTTGGGGCCCACCGGAGAATCCTCCGATGTCCCGCTGGGCCAGTCTGACGCTGTTGGCAGTGCTCAAAATACTGAGCTCTGTATAACCCCGCCCACACCTCTGATTGGTAGCTTTCTGTGTACACTTACAGATAGATAGAAAGGTGCCAATCAGTGTGGGACAGGGTTACATAGAGCAGGAGGGCTAGGAGGCACAAAACATCTAGTCCTGTAGTGATAATCTCCTCCTGATAAAACACTGATTTTATTGAACAGCAACACACAGCCTAGCAAGTGACACATCTCTGGAATCAAGATCTCTGCTCCTTTATCATGCTGCTCTCAGATTACATGGCAAAAACTTGGTGACAGATGACATTAAAGGAGGAGTCCATTTGTCTTCTTGGCTGTAATCATTCAAGATTTGATTAGCTTCACAATGATAGCTACGAAAACTGAGAGCGGATAAATTAGAAAACAGCCAGGCAGCTAAGAGTTGACTCGTTAAAATATTTTTTTTTCTGCTCTGGTATCAAAATTATCAGTGGTAAGGCAACCTTATAAAAGAAAACAATAACCCATACTTAACCCCAGAATTCAGTCTCCTGCTTGAGCACTGCGGCCCAAACTGCCTCTGGAGGACTGGAAGTGATGACACCGGTACCGTCAGTCACTTAACCCTGTAGCTAATCAGTGGCCTAAGTGGTCAGGTCAAAGGTGGTCGTGACGTCATCACTTCTGGTCCGCCAGAGGCAGAGCTGGGGAGCGGATTCCAGTAGGGGAGTGGAGCAGTGGTGGCACATGGGTACTAAAGCTCCATTACATTTAGTGTACTCATTATTAGTGAGGGTCCCAGGGGTTAGATCCCCAGTGATCATAGATGTGTAGGTGATAATTGTAGTCCATGAGATAACACCTTTGTAGACCAGCAGTCAGTACGGATTGCTTTTCTCACAATGAGTCAATGTTACTAGTGTTTTCTCAGCGATATTCACATTTTTCTATCAGCTGGGTAGGACTGGTATCAGATACCACAACGGACCTTGTACTTTGTGCAACAGGAAAAGAAATGCAAAATAAACAAAAGCAAGACACAGGTATTTCCATCTACACCTGTCTGCCAGAATGTTGTCAGTAACGCGCAGAATGAGCCTTTAGGGAAGATATGGTGGCACTAGAGTGTAGGTCAAAATAATTGATGGACTACACAAAAAGATACAATTTAAAGCGCATCAGTCAGCAGGATTGTGCTTAGTAAACTACTTACACTGTCAGGTTGGCGCCATTACACTGAGTAAAATGATACCTTTGTTGATGAAATCCACCCAGTGGTTCTTTTAGAATCTTTAGAATCTGCGCAAAATGCAAAATGGCGCCCGCGCGTGCTCAGTAGCATCTCTCGGCAAATGAGAGATACTACTGTGCATGCGCTGGCGGTGGCCATTTTGGGAATGTAAATTTTAAGGTGACACAGAAATTAAAAAGTCAGTATGTAAAATAGTAGGCAGGGCACTGAAAGCACAGTGACCTGTCACAAGGCAGACATGCATATCATTATGGCAGAAGTGAAAATTAATATTCTAAAAGAACCACTGGACGAATTTCATCATCAAAGGTATCATTTTCTCAGTGTAATGGCGCCCACCTGACAGTGTATGTGGTTTACTAAGCACAATCCTGCTGACAGGTGTGCTTTACTTGGTTGTCTTTGGTTTAAGGGATACTGTTTCTCCTTGGTGGAGACGACCAGCTGGGAAAGGGAATCTTAAAAGCCAAGCATTGCTCCCTGAGAAAAAGGGTTTTCAAATTGGCTCTCCATCGGATGAAAGAAAGCTGCCTTTTTATAGCTACACCTGTGGGAGGTAGCTACTCTATAAGTCACAAATACTATCCCTGTCCGTATGTCCTATTACGGTAAATGGTTGGTATAGGGAGGAGTACCTTGCTCAGCACCATCTGCTACTCTCATAGACCTGGTGCACCAGCATCACCCTATCCCGCAATAACACCTGATTGCCAGAGGTGCCTGAAGCTGGACCTTCAGCCTGGAGGGGTTGTGAAAGTGAGCCAGCCTCCACTCTGCAACAACTGGCTCCTGAAATATTCTCAAAATGTGAAACCCCATTTGTAGAACATTGTGAGCCTTGCACTGTATTGACCCGTGAATGCCCACAAAACCTTCCAGAAATGTCCATTTGGAGGTCCTTTTTATAAGAAAAGCATGCAAGAAATGAGAAGCCAGAGCAGCTTAATTCTACAAAAGTTGTCATATAAATACAGAAACGACGAGGGTAATGCTGCCTCCTCTCCTAGAAGTGATGAGAGAGGACGTTTGGGATCCCAACAAGCAATGGTATTGTTGAAATTTATGGTATAACATAGCAATACCAAGGCTCCCTGCTGCAATTTCAGCCATGGGGGTCTTCTTGCACTATATATGGCCCATTTTTTTCAGGTAATTTATGTTACTGTCCAGTGGAATACATATAAAAATCAGTAAAAAAAATACCAGGTATACAAAGGAGAAGAGAAAAGCAATTCATTGCACAAAGACTTCCGCTAAAAAGTGAGTTTTCTACTCAGAAAAATGAAGTGAATGGACTTCTGATTCTCCAGAAACTGCAGCTGCAGAGGGGTGTAGACGCTCACACCAGGCGAATCCTCTACAGGAGAGGAAGCTTATGTAGCGCAGGGCATGAAAACGTCGAAATTCAGAAATAGAACAGGAAATGAATGTGACTGATGTGTGATAAGACGTCTCGCAGTATTTTCATGAAAGTTTCTTCACACTTGTATCTATAACTAAAAAAATATAATCCACGATGAAACCTTCCAAAATAATAAACTTTCTTATAATATTACTTCTATGCTGAGATGTGATCATATGAAATTTCAGGCCCAAACCCTGAGGCAGCACTACTGAGAGTGACAATATTTCTCACAGACCGTCTGTCAATCCAAATCACCAAATACATCCGTATCCATCTCCAGCCTGGCTTGTGTCCGTGAGGACATTGATGGATTTGGTGACTTGGTCACCAAGCACAATGCCGAGTGTCGGATGGAGTGGTGTAACGCCGCCACCACTGGACTCTGGAGGAGACGTGTTCTGTGCAGGGATGGATCGCACTTCTCTATCCGGCGTCTGATGGAGGAGTCTGGGTTTGGTGATTCCAGGAGAACGTTACCCCCTGACTGCATTGTGCCCTTGTACAGATAGATGGTGGAGGAGGATAATGCTATGGGCTGTTATCAGGGGTCGGCCTTGGCCTCTCAATCCCAGTGAAGGGAAATCTTAATCTTCTCCACAAGACATTGTGGACAATCGTAGCTTCCAGCTTTGTGGGATCAGTTTTTGAGAAGGTCCTTTTCTGTTACCCATGACTGTGCCCAGTGCTCAAGGTCCATACAGACATGGAGGGGGAGTTTGGTGGGAGAACATGACAGGAGATTGTGATCCCGGCCTCTCCCCAAAATTAAGGTCTGACATCACAAATGCTCTTCTGGATGATAGGGCAAAAATTCCCACAGAAGCCTCCAAAATCTTGTAGAAATTCTTCCTGGAAGAGCAGGAGCCGTTCTATCTGCAGAGGGGCGACTCCATATTAATATCCATGGATGTAGGATAGAAGGTCAGAAAAGCCCCTGGATGTGGGATGTGGAGGGGGCACATACTTTTTTTCATATATTGTATGTCAAAAGATTTTGCCATAGTTACCAACAATCCTGAATTTGCTGGAAACAATTCCTATAAATTTGGGCATATCTCAGTTCAAAAAGTTTATGTAAACCCCACCCAAAGAGGGCACTGAAATCCAGCAGCTTCTGGAGAGGTCCATGCACTCGGACTTAAAGGAGTTGTTCATGATAAGAAAAATATGGCTGCTTTCTTTCAAAAACAGGACACCTCTGACCATGGGATGTGCTTAGTATTGTACTTTCTGTAGCATCGGCGTCCCTGCCTCCTGCTAGGCAGGGACTCCGTTCCCCTCACCTCTCCGCTCCATGCCCGGCGTCTTCCTCCCGCTCTGCTGGCAGCGCGCGCTGCTTCCCGGCCTCTGTGCTTAGGGCGCGCGCGCGCCCGCTCCCCCTCTCTTAAAGGGGCCGCACGCGCCGTCCTAAGGAGTCCCCGGCCAATGGCCGGAGGACCTCACCATATATAAGACACCTCCTCCAAAATGGAGGTGCCCGAGCAATGTTGTTGCAAAGCCTTTCAACTCTGCTTCAGCCCTCAGGTCCCGTTACCAGTTACCTGCCAGTCACCTGCAAGTCACCTGCCAGATTCCTGCTTGATACCTGCCTGATACCTGCCTGATATCTGCTTACCTGCTTGCTATCCTGTGGTCTGACAGTCTGCCTACCAGCACCTGCCAGTCTGTCTATGGATCAGTCCGCCTGTGGACCAGGAAGTACCTGCCAGATACCTGCCTGATACCTGCCTGCCAGTCCAGAGACTCTTACTCGCTCACCTGGGAGCGCTCACCTGCTACCTGCCTGCTAGCCTACCTGGAGGCTTAGCCGTCACTTGCTGTGACCACCTCCCTGTCCAGAGACTCTTACTCGCTCACCTGGGAGCGCTCACCTGCTACCTGCCTGCTAGCCTACCTGGAGGCTTAGCCGTCACTTGCTGTGACCACCTGCCTGTCCAGAGACTCTTGCCCGCTCACCTGCTACCTGCCTGCTAGCCTACCTGGAGGCCTAGCCGTCATTTGCCGTGACCACCTGCCTGTCCAGAGACTCTTACTCGCTTACCTGGGAGCGCTCACCTGCTACCTACCTGCTAGCCTACCTGGAGGCTTAGCCGTCACTTGCTGTGACCACCTGCCTGTCCAGAGACTCTTGCCCGCTCACCTGGGAGCGCTCACCTGCTACCTGCCTGCTAGCCTACCTGGAGGCTCTGCCGTCACTTGCCGTGACCACCTGCCTGTCCAGAGACTCTTGCCCGCTCACCTGGGAGCGCTCACCTGCTACCTGCCTGCTAGCCTATCTAGAGACTCTTTCCCTGCTGTCACTTGCCGTGACCACCTGCCCGTCTAGAGACTCTTTCCCTGCTGTCACTTGCCGTGACCACCTGCCCGACTAGAGACTCTTACCCTGCTGTCACTTGCCGTGACCATCCGCCTGTCAAGAGACTGTCCCCGTCACTTGCCGTGACCTCCTGCCCTTCTACCCAGAGACTGTCCCTGTCACTTGCCGTGACTACCTGCCCGCCTTCCCTGGGAGCCACCCGCTTCCTTACAAGGACTGCCCCTTTGTATAGTTGCTCAGAGGTTCCACCTCCCAGACCCGTTACACCTTCTCTTCAAAGGAGCTGAATTACAATCGCAGACTCAAACATGGTGCTGTTTCTTGAAAGAAGGCAGCTATGTTTTTCTAATCCTGGGCACCTCCTTTATACATTTCTATTTTACTAGCCAAAATGTTGAAAAAAAACCTAAAGAAATAAACTGGAATATAAGTTGGCATGCATGCAATGAGCAGGTTCATGTTCGCACTGGCCACCAAACAGAAAAACCCCAAGACAAAAAGAAAGTGAGCAAATACCCTGCAATAAATAAATAGCAATAGTGCATGAAAATAATATAGGGTACTTGGTTAACATAATTTTGATTAAAAAAAACGTAAAAGCCATCCCACCACATCAAGGTGACCCTATTCGGGATGGTCCTAACCTCTAGTATTTAAACCTTACCATTTGTCAAATTATATAAATGTGAATAAAGGTCAAGCAGTACCGAAGACCAGACAGGTGTATGTTCACACTGGCAACCAAACAGGCAAAACTGGCCAGTCTGTTTGGTGGCCAGTGTGAACATACATCTGCGCGCTGCATGCGGGCCAAATTATATTCTGTAACACCAGCATCCATGCATGCCTCTGCTCCTCCCAACCGGCAGGGAAGCCGACTTACTCACCACCCAGGCCACCCTGCTGCGTCTCCTGCTTCACCTTCTGTGTCCTTGTCGAAGCGTGCACACTCCTAATGTTTCTCCAGCCAATAGTTGGGAGACACTTAATACTTAAGGCACCTCCACCTGTTGAGTCAGTCTGCAAGCTGATAGCTAGTGATTAGGTTCCTCTACCAGTCCAGTTTAATCTGTACCAGTACCAGTTCTGCTTTCCTGTTCCCGTCTTGTCTGTGCGGTACCTGAATCCGAATCTGCTCTGGCAGTACCTGAATCTGAAACCTCTCTGGTGATTCCTGAACCCGAAACCGCTCTGGTTGTACCTGAACCCGAATGCGCTCTGGCGGTATCTAACCCTGAAATCTGGCGATACCTAAGCCTGAATGCCACGCTGCCAGTACCAATTCCGGTATGCATGCCGTCTGAACGCGTGGCTACATTTATATCTTCTGTATCTGGTCCTGCGCTGGACTTCTAGTCCGTTATTCTGTCGTGACCCGTGGGGTCAGCTGCTGCGGTACCAGGATCTGTCCTGGAGTAGCATCTCATGTCCACCTGGGCCCAACACTAACCCGACCATCAGGGGCTCTAGTGAAAACTCAGGTGGGTGCTTAGTTATGCCTCTCCAGGCTCTCCTCGGTCCGTGGCGCAGTGGGTCCACAATCCACAAGCATGACATATTCCAGTTCATTTCTTTCAGTTTTTCGTTCAGGTTTTTGCACTGTATGCAAATAAGGGCATGGCCCTTTTCCTTGAGCTGGACACATTACATTTATATAGCTCCCAATCGCTGGGTGTCCATTAGTCGGGGTCTCGGTCTTGCTCGGCCCTTATTCACATTTACGTCATTTGTCATATGGTAAGGTTTTAATGCTAGAGCTTTGAACCATCCCAAATAGGGTCACCATGATGTGGTGGGATGGCTTTTACGTTTTTTTCATCAAAATTATGTTAACCAAGTACCCTATATTATTTTAATGCAATATTGCTATTTATTTATTGCAAGGTATTTGCTCACTTTGTTTTTGTCTTGGATTTTGTCAGCCAAAATGTTGGCAAATATGTAGTAATGGTGGTCATTTATGGGTATCTAGCCCCCAATGATTGCTACCCCAATGGGCTGCAATGCCGTTCCCTCTGCTCTTTTTGTTTTTGCTGACCTTCGTTTTTGCTAGCTTTGGGCTTCACAAGAATTTGCCCCACTGCTGCTGCTTTTGGTGAAGCATCTGCCCGTCATTGCCACTAAGCAGCTGGTCACTGCCGGTGGCATCTGTATATAGATATACCATCTGTACACCTCTGGTCATTTTCTTTTCATTGTGTATTCATGTTTTTTGGTACCAGTGTAAGTAGAAGATCTCAGCGCCCTGTCATTACAGCCGGCACGCTTCCAAGAACTATTATGAACACGACATTTGCTGGGAACAAAGTAAGAGCGGAAGTCAATTCATGAATAAACCCAGCGAGGTTTATATACACAGCTGCTGACAAGAGACGGCGATGACAAGTACATGGTACACGCTTTATAGGGGCTGTGATGACGCTGCTCCCACCTCCATTGTTTCTCTGTGCAGCTTTCTTTTACGTTGCCTCCTTTTATCTGTAACTTATAATTGCACCATGTCATGGAGTCGCCACTATGGCCACTGATGTCTTAGGAAATACACCCGAGAATATGAAGTCTCCAGCTGAGTTCCCAGGATCGTCCCTTCTCCTCTGGTACTCATGGGCTATAATATTACACGGTGACCAACTGTCCCTAATCTCCGGGGGCAGCGGAGGGTTGTGCCATGACTGGGTGTGAGGGGCCATGGATGCTCTGCTCCACCTATGCTACAGTAAAATATGACACCCGACACAATGTCTAAGCCTGGTGGGCGGCAGGTAGGTCCCATATACATGGATACGACCACTGCTGATGTAAGCCATTCTCACTAGTGAGTGGTGGAGGCCATTCATCACTTTGTCAGAAATACAAGAGACCATCTTTGCTAATTGTTTTCTTTTTCCCTTCACTCTGCAGTTCAACATCAGGGCCCCACAGAGCCCTGATATCACATCATCCAGTCTGTCTGGGGTCACATTGAGAGACAGCAGGATCTGCTAAAGCCTCATAGACACAAAAGATCTGTGGTTGGTTTTCCAAGATGTTTGGAACAACCTTCCTGCCGAGTTTCTTTAAATCTGTATTTAAATCTACCTGGAAGAGTTGATGAAGGCAAAAGGCGGTCACAGCAAATATTGATTTGATTTAGATTGAAGCATTTTTTTCACACTTTGTGACATGCAGAAGTAGTGTTGTTGCTTCAAAAGCAACCGGCAACTATTAGAAGTAACACAAGCACAGGAGACAGGAAGTGTTGTGCTCCAGAAGCATCCAGCAACTAGAGGGGTTAACAGAGTCACAGGAGACAGGGAGTGTTTTAGCAGAACCCCAGGGGGATTGTGGGGAAGTTGTTTACTGTCTGGCTAGAGCCGAAGAGAAAGGTGGCTTAAGATCTGTATATCACAGAAGGCAAGGGAACATAATTCAGGTCAGGAGTGAAGCTAAACACAGGTCAGATAGACTCACTGAGCAAACAGTGCTGAGTATTATTGGGCAGAAAGATAAGGACTGGAAGGAATCTTGTCATAGGGATCATTTACCTCATCAGACCCTCCACCCTCATCCATCTCCATGCAGGATAAAGAGTGCTGTGTACTATTGAGTCCTTGTGAAGGAAAAGCCTGTGGTTGTGTATGCATTAAAACTGTGCTGTACTATGCTACTGGATAGACTGTGTACTACTGTGCTGCGAAGGAGATTGTACTGTTGTTACTGGAGCCTGTTGCCCAAAGACACACTTAAATTGCACTGGCCGTGCCTCATTAAATGTTACTGTTCTACCGTTTCTGAGGACTCTTGTCAAATGTGTCTGGTCAGCAATTGAATCTATCCTGTGCCTGAGAGAAGCTGCAGCCTATGGTCGTCCTAAGTAACAGTTCCCACAGGATTCCAACGAATTCATGTAACCGGTTTCGCCCCTATCTGAACTTAGGTGGTGTTCGTGTAACATTGGTGGCCCGTACGGGGACTCCTGAGCAGGAATTAGAGTGTAGAGGGAGAAGAGGAAAAGTGTCTGGAAAAACACAGCAGCACAGCACCTCAATTCAACTCTGCTTCACCAGTTAAAGGGGAGCAGCCCTAAAGAAAACTCACTAGCAACAATGGATGTGGACATACAAATGGACAGAATGTGTGAGCTGCTTCTTCAGTTAACCTGTGAAGAACTGAGAACAGTAGCAGAACATATAAAGATGTCAGAAGAACAGATTTCTAAAGCACACAACCGCAGGCAACTGTTAGCTGCCATCAATGCAAAAATGGATGCGCTGGGGGAGAAAGAAGCTGAAGACGTCATGGGGACATTTCTCCAGGAGCTAACACGGTTTCTAACCAGGTTTAAGTTGGAGGATGGAGGGGAGGCACCAATTACGAAAGGCGGGAATCTCCGTCCACAGACAGAACTACAGGAATTGAAAGAACAATTCAAAGCCCTAACAACAGCCCTACAGAAATCGATCAAAACCTCTGAATGGGTGATAGACTCAGACGGAACCTTTCACCTGCTAGGGTTAGATAAATCAGGAAGACAGTCCTCTCTAACACCACAAATCACCATAAGGAAAGAATTCAAGATCCTTGGACAGATTGGAGAGTGTGAACAGAAAGAGAAACTGTCTTATATGAACTTGTTGCATCAGATCGATGCAGGCTTACAGAAAGGCTACCAACCAGATGAGATCGTTGAAGGGGTGGTGAAAACGATCAGCCCAGGACTGAACCTCCGTAGTATGCTAGAAATGAAGAGTCAATTGACCTTGCAACAGCTGAAGATGATTTTAAAAGAGCGCTTTAAAGAAGAGAGTACTTCACAATTGTTCCACCCACTCATTAACCTCTCACAGAAAAATAATGAATCACCCCAAAGTTTCTTGTTCAGAGCAATTGAACTGAAATATAGACTGTTGTTTGCATCCAGAGATGTAGAAGCAGAAGAGAAGTTTAATTCTGGACTAGTCCAGAAGAAGTTCTTGAGATCATTGGGAACAGGGTTAATCAGCATTAAGTGGCATCAAGTGGCAGCTGAAACAGTACCTGGAAGATCCTGGCATTCTGGACGAAGTCCTAATTGAAAAAAATGAATGAGGCAGCTAGATTGGAGTCACAGAGCGAATAGAAGTTAAAGAAAGGCTCTGCTACTAAAATCACCAAAATTAGTCAGCTGAAGTTGGAGACCCCCGGTGGCCAGTCCAAAGATCATCATGGAGACCCTCCAGTGCCACCCCCGAGAGAGAACCTTAAATCACCAACAAAAGAGAGGACCACCAGCGCTGACCGGGAGGAAGTAATAGGAGAACTGCGAGCCGAGTTGATTGAGGTGAAAAAGTTGATTCGTTCCAGGCCAGAACCTGTATCCCTCAGACCCAGGAGTGGGTTACAAAATTGAAGATACCTGGCTTGTGAAGCGTGCCGTTCATCAAATCAGAATACGGTGTGTGTCCACTGTCTAAGATGTGGTGAGGAAGGACATTATGCCAAGGAATGCCAATGATCACAGTCATTTGGGTTAAAACACAGGAGGTTGCCAGTGCGGGGCAACTGGTAACCGTGACACAGAGAAGGCTCCAGAAGCAAATCCAAACCTCACCAAACCACAGAACGGTTTGAGGTAAAACAGCTGCATCAGTACTATCCCCAAGTGTGTTCCTGTCTACAACAGCTGCAAGAGAGACAGGTGCATCAGTTACTTAATGCCCAATGTGGAGGTCAAACGCACTGAGAGGAGGATTCCACGGTCAGTAAAGACAGCCTCATCAGCCTAATCGGTGAAAGGTGCTTTATACAGTGCCAGCTAGATGAACCCCTGGTAAAAGCACTGTGGGACACAGGAGCCCAAGCGAGCCTGTTAAATGAAGAATGGTGAAGGCGCTACCTGCCACATACCTACCTTCAGTCGCTAAAAGAACTCTTAGGACCAGTTGAACTCCACGGCAAAGCAGTCAACCAGACCGAAATCCCTTTCATAGGCTGGGTGGAAGTGATTTCCAACTGAGGGCCACGAAGAACAGAAACATCATTGAGCTTTTGGAACCTTTTCTCGTGACCAGTGATCAGAACGTGGCAGAGGATCCTATCCTGGGTTATAATGTAATCAGTGAGGCAGTGAGGTCATCACGAAACACAAGTCAAGAACACTCGTGGTGGATGCAATTGCCACATTACTTGCCATACCCAATGCTGTGGCGAAAAATGTGATTCACAGAGTAAAGAAAGCACAGAATACAATGGACCTAAAAGAAGTCAAGGTAGGCTGGCGCCCAACCATCATCCCTGCAAACCAAATGGTGGGGGTGAGGTGAGGAGTCCGGGTAGAACCGGGAAGAAAAGCCCAGAAAAGACTGTTCGTGCCAAAAGACTCCTCAGAACTTCCGGAAGGCCTAGTTCAAGGTGAGATTGTGCTTACGATTCCTACTGGTGGGTTTGCTCGAGTGACAGTACCGGTGATGAACACTACAAAACACAAAATTAGACTGGATCCAAAGACTGTGTTAGGTCACAATCGAAACAGTTAAAATGGTATATCCAGCCAGTGTGAGACCCGCCCAGAGGTCTACCGTAAATTCAGTCTCCCCACCAAGGAACAGGAGTTGCCGACGGGAGGCAATTGCACGACCCACCTCGGGGTCCTGGGATCACCCAGTACCCCTGGAACACTTGTGTGCTGAAGATCGAGCGGTAGCAAAACAGATGCTGAGAGAAGAGTGTCCTGCATTCTCCAAAGATGACTCTGATATAGCTTGTTGCAGTGGAAAATCAATTTGAAAGACACGACTCCAGTAAGCAGAAGTTACATGTTTGTGCCGAAGCCATTACACCTTGAAGTGAAAGAGTATTTACAAGACCTAATCAACAGAAGTTGCGTCCAAAAGTCAAAGTCTTCTTATTCCTCTCCTATTGTTTGTGTTAGGAAAAAGGACGGTACATTGAGACTCTGCTGTGATTACCGGGAACTAAACCGAAAGTTAGTACCGGATCGGCACCCGATATCAAAGATTCAAGATATGCTGGATAGCCTATCAGGAAGTACCTGGTTTTCTGTCCTCGATCAGGGTAAAGCATAGTATTATCAAGGGTTTGATGAAGAGTCCATTAGACCTTTGACAGCATTCATCACACCGTGGGGGTTATGAGTGGATCCGCATACCGTTTGGGCTCAGTTCAGCTCCAGCAGAATTCCAGAGAAGGAATGGAGACATGTTTAGAAGGATTGAGGGACGATATCTGCCAGCCGTACTTGGATGACAATGTGGTACACAGTAAAACCTTACAGGAGCATGTTGAACACGTGAGGACCATATTACAGCGGTATCAACAACACGGAGTTAAGTTGACCCCAAAGAAGTGTGAACTGTTCAAAAGACAAGTCCGATTTCTAGGGAAAATTGTGTACAGAGAAGGATATACTATGGACCCAGCAGAAATCGCTCCGGTACTGGCCTTAAAAGACAAGCAGCCCTCTACCGTCGGAGAGTTGAGGCAGATATTAGGATTCCTTTCCTTCTACCATACTTAAGTTCGGAAGTCCTCCAGGATTGCCGCTTCTATATACCTCCTCTTGGAGGGGGTGACAGAGTCAACAACACCCATGGCGAAAAAGAAGAACACGGGTAGGACCGGGCTTAAAAGAAACAACACCATTTCGTCCCAACAGCCCATTCTCTGGACAGCAGACCACCAGGAAGTATTGGAAGAAATAGTACTACCTGGTAAAACCACCCATCTTGGGATATCCTGATTTCAACTTACCACTTGTTCTTCATTGTGACGCTTCTCAAGTCGGACTGTGAGCTGCCCTGTATCAGCATCAAGATGGAAAATTGAGAGTCATCGGTTACGGTTCTAGAACGTTGACAGACGCCGAGAAGAATTACTATCTACATTCCGGAAAATTGGAGTTCCTGGCATTGAAATGGGCTATCTGTGAACGATTTAGAGATTATTTCTATTACAGCAAAGGGTTTGAGGTATACACTGACAACAACCCTTTGACCTATGTCCTCACTACAGCCAAACTGAATGCAACGGGTCAGAGATGACTTCAATTTCAGGATCAAGTACAGGCCAGGAAAATGCAATGTGGATGCTGACAGATTGTCGAGAATGCCACTATAGCCTGAGGAGTTAATGCAAGAAGGCTCGGAGGAAGTCAGTCTGGAAGCAATTGAAAGCACTACCCAAGCAGTACAAGCTTATCAAGAGGAAGACACACCATTGTGGTGTCCGTTGACGGTGGAAACCACCATAAAGGCGAGAGAACAAGATCACCCCCTGTCTATTCAACAACTACCAAAAGGAAAAATCCATAGAGCACAACGGGAAAATCACATAATTGGTAGAATAATACTTTATGTGGACCAAAATCGGTTTCCAAGTAAAAGGGAGAGAGATAATGAGTCACCAGCAGTATCTGTTTTAGTTAAAGAATGGACGAAGCTCTACCTCAGTGAAAACGGTATCCTGTATCATAAAGGAGGACAAAACCGGCAGTTGGTACTACCCAGAGTATTCCGTAGGTTGGTCTTCAAAGAACTCCATGAAAACATGGGACACCTGGGAGTGGAAAGGACAACAAACTTGATCCGTGAACGTTTCTTCTGGCCGTACATGCAGAAAGATATTGTGAGGTACGTGGCCAGGGACTGTGGGTGTCTGAAAGATAAACGTCCCAACACATCAACCTGGGCACCTATGGGCAACATCTAAACTACGTATCCGTTCAAGATGATCTCAATAGACTTTCTACATCTCGAGACGTGCAAGGGTGGCTACGAATACATATTGGTGGTGAGGGACCATTTTACTTGATTTGCTCAAGCATATGCCACCACTAATAAATCGGGTCAAACAGCGGCAGAGAAGATCTTCAATGATTTTGCTTTGAGGTTTGGGTTCCCTACGAGGTTACGCCACGACCAAGGAAGAGAATTTGAGAACCAGCTCTTTGCCAAGCTAGAAAAGTACTGTAGAATTCAGAGATCTCACACAACACCCTATCACCCAGAGGGTAATAGACAAGTGGAACGTTTTAACCGGACATTATTGTCGATGTTTCGCACTTTAACAGCTGATGAGAAGAAAGACTGGAAGAGTTTTCTGTCAAAAGTGGTACATGCCTATAACTGTACAAAGAACGATGCAACGGGTTACTCACCCTTCTTCCTATTGTATGGACGATCGCCAAGACTGCCAATCGACATCATGTTCGATACTCCGGTGTCAGAGGCTTACAGAATGTATCCAGAGTACGTTTGGAAATGGAAGGAATGGATGGTAGAGTCATACAACATAGTGTCCAAAGTGGTTATGCAAGGACAGAGCAAGAGTAAGGAGTACTATGATCGAAAATGTTATGGAGCAGAATTGGCACCGGGAAGACGGGTGCTAGTCAAGAAAGTATGTGAGAAAGGCGTTCCAGGAAAACTTCGTTCGTACTGAGAACACAAGGTGTATGTGGTCGTAAGGAGGAAAGCTGATGACAGCCCAGTGTATAAAATCCGATTGGAAATGGGAGACAAGAAAACCAGAATAGTCCATCAGAATTTACTACTACCCTGTGATTATCTCCCACTACAACAGGACTTCCCAGAAGTAGACCGACATCGTCCAAGATCGACTATGGGACCACCACAGACTGAAGCTCCAGAAGTGGATAATGACCTTGAAAGTTCTTATGAAGAAGAACACACCGTTGTATTTCTCGGACCGGCAAGGAGAGGGATGTACCATCCTCAGGAGTCCCGAGTCCTGAGGCTTCAGAGTTTGTACCAAGGAGTACAGATGAAGTCCAATTCAGATCTGACGATCGAACACCGGTCCCTGAAGAGACCAATCGACACTCAGGAGGAGCGGAATTACCAGACCATGCGGAAACAGGCGATTCAGGAGAAGTACAGGAACTTACAGAGGTAGCTCCAAGAGCATCTGAGGAAGCACAGGAAATGAGTGTGACAGAAGAAACTCCTGTGACCGAAGAACCTGTGGTATCTGAGGAACAACCCACCAGGAGGATGTCGACTCGAGAAATGAGGAGGCCCGTGATGCTGACTTATGAGGCACTTGGTGAACCGAGTCAAGTGCCAAGGACTGTTGACTGGAAACAGGTATCTCTGCCTGTGGACCAGGTAAGCCCACTGGAGTGGTATTCACCACTGAGAGGCAGTATGGAAGATGTTGCCTACTGGAAAGACTTGTTTTTATGCTTTAATTTTCCTTAAAAGACTTTGTAGAAACAAAGAACTGTTAAGGCCTAGTGAGAGAGAGAGAGCTGGTTGAAGACGTACGAAAAGCTCCAGCTGAAGAGATGCTGATTGTTTTAATTGTGTTAATTGTTTATTTCTTACAGGCATCCTACATGTAAAAGGTCCTAATAATAGGTTGTTATCAATGTTTATGAAGGTTATACCAATTTGACAATGCCAATCTGTATATGAAGTTATTCAACTTTCACCACTTTCTCAGAATTGGTCAGATTGACCAATTAAGACGAATGTCGAGGATAACATTCAAAAATGAGGGAAGAGTGTGACAAGCAGAAGTAATGCTGTTGCTTCAAAAGCATCCAGCAACTATTAGAAGTAACACAAGCACAGGAGACAGGAAGTGTTGTGCTCCAAAAGCATCCAGCAACTAGAGGGGTTAACACAGTCACAGGAGACAGGGAGTATTTTAGCAAAGCCCCAGGGGGATTGTGGGGAAGTTGTTTACGGTCTGGCTAGAGCCGAAGAGAAAGGTGGTGTATGATCTGCATCTCACAAAAGGCAAGGGAACAGAATTCAGGTCAGGGTGGAAGCTAAACACAGGTCAAATAGACTCCCTGAGCTAACAGTGCAGAGTATTATGGGGCAGAAAGATAAGGACTGAAATGAATCCTGTCATAGGGATCATCTCCCTCATCAGACCCTCCCCCCCGCCATCTCCATGCAGGATAAAGAATGCTGTGTACTATTGAGTCCTTGTGAAGGAAAAGCCTGTGGTTGTGTATGCATTAAAACTGTGCTGCACTGTGCTACAGGATAGACTCTGTACTGTTGTGCTGCGAAGGAGATTGTACTGTTGTTACTGGAGCCTGTTGCCCAAAGAGACACTTATGGCCGTGCCTTATTAAATGTTACTGTTCTACCGTTTCTGAGGACCCTTGTCAAATGTGTCTGGTCAGCAATTGAATCTATTCTGTGCCTGAGAGAAGCTGCAGCACATTGTCTATGGTCGCCCTGAGTAACGGTTCCCCCAGGATTCCAACGAATTCATGTAACCGGTCTCGCCCCTATCTGAACTTAGGCGGCGTACGTGTAACAACTTGCCTAAAAGTTTAGCACAGTACTGTATGTATCCTCATTTGTATGTTATATGTTTTGCCGCATGTACAGTATATGTTTGTCCAATGATATATGTTTGTATGAGAAGCTGATCCTTGTACTGCATCTCCTGAGTTGAACAAGCCGTACATGGTGCACAACTGTGTGCACCGAAATAATGCACTGAAATAGTACAGTTATACAGATGAAGTGTACCAGGTGGTGCCAGCACAATGACAGGAGTAAATGTTTTGCCCTATTATTAGGGTTACTATAGGAATTTCACATCATCTCGATCATTTTCGGTGATTTACACAACTCAAGCGTGAAAGGAATGAGGAAGCAACCAGAGGAAGTGATACCGAGGGCCTACCACTATACACAACATGAACGTTTCCCCGATAATTACTACATAAATTTTCATACAGGTCATATCATCGCTACAGTATGAAGGTGTAAGATGTTAATTATTTATTAAAGTATGGCACTATATGGCAGCATTATTAACGACTTGAGGCCAAATTATGGCAATATTATACCTTCTTTTTCTTCTTTTGTGAAGAATGACACAAGGACGCCATTTATGTTTGCCTTGTGACTTTAAAGGGCTTGTCCAAAAGAACAATGAGTATGACAACTCTTATGGGAGCTGTAGGGTTGAGCAAAAATATTTTCAGGACCGAGGTCTAGCCGCCACGACGGTAGTCCGTGGACGCTGGACCAGAATCCTGTGAACCTCCAGGGCCCGACGCGACATCCTCATTGCAGCGTCATGCATGCATAACGTCGCAGCTACATATCAGAGGCGCTGGGGATGCTGGCAGGTAGGAGATGGGTTGTTAGTAACCCGTGGCCACTGGGCTAGGGTCCTGTGAATCTTTTTGCTCATTTCTAGTGAGCTGTGATGGCTTTTACATTGGCTGTCACCAAGTTCCCCCAGAATTACAGAGTGCGGCATCATCGTCTTTCATACGATGCATAGCAGGTCAACTATAAGCCTTGGTGGCTGTACTAGAATTAAACCTGCGTGATATATTTTTTCCATAGTTTGTCAGATGGGGTGGACTCGTGCACTTGTGGGTTGTGAATCATGGCGGACACTCGCAGCTACAGTGGAAGTGTATAATTATAATGGGAGAGATTAGTAAATTAGATGTTGGGGAAAAGAAGGTCAATGAGCCGGACTCAATGCACTTCACGTGATAGGGTGGACTAGTAAATGTACTGTATATTGTAGGACCCCCTGGACGCTGTGACACCCTGTAAGGCCGGTGTCCTAAAATATACTGTATTTGCAGGATGTATATTTTAAAGGCGCGTGCAGCTGATTATGTAACGATGAGATATGTTGTAAGGAATGTGCACAGACGACATGCTGGAACGTGTATGATATGACGTCCTTGTGTCCTCCGCTTACATCTTGTCCATTACTTATCCGATTGATGAAGTCATTGCAATTTCTCAATAAAAAGTCCCAAAACAAAGTGACCAAAAAAAAGGGAGTCCCGGCTTCCTGCAGCCGGTCAGCAGAGAGCAGCTGTTTTATGTCAGGTTGTGCGTGCGGCTCTATGTGCACAATACAGGCTGCTGTAATCCACTGTATTTTACTGAGAGCAGTGGGTATTATAATAGAGGTATATTGGGGAATTGCTGTACAAGTCTGAATACAAAGCAAAAGTAATACCATCCTACAATTCCCACATAATACCACCCTGCAGTACCTACATATTACAGCCATACCGTGAGCACACCCTACTGCCATACTGTGTCCAACACAAGCTACTGCCATACTGTGTCCAACACAAGCTACTGCCATATTGTGCCCAACACAAGCTACTGCCATACTGTGTCCAACACAAGCTGCTGCCATACTGTGCCCAACACAAGCTGCTGCCATACTGTGCCCAACACAAGCTACCGCCATACTGTGCCCAACACAAGCTGCTGCCATACTGTACCCAACACATGCTACTGCCATACTGTACCCAACACAAGCTGCTGCCATACTGTGTCCAACACAAGCTACTGCCATACTGTACCCAACACACGCTACTGCCATACTGTACCCAACACATGATACTGCCATACTGTGCCCAACACAAGCTGCTGCCATACTGTGCCCAACACAAGCTACTGCCATACTGTGCCCAACACAAGCTGCTGCCATACTGTACCCAACACATGCTACTGCCATACTGTGCCCAACACACGCTACTGCCATACTGTACCCAACACAAGCTGCTGCCATACTGTGTCCAACACAAGCTACTGCCATACTGTGCCCAACACACGCTACTGCCATACTGTGCCCAACACACGCTACTGCCATACTGTGCCCAACACACGCTACTGACATACTGTACCCAACACATGCCACTGCCATACTGTACTCAACACAAGCCGCTGCCATACTGTGTCCAACACAAGCTACTGCCATACTGTGTCCAACACAAGCTACTGCCATACTGTGCCCAACACACGCTACTACCATACTGTGCCCAACACATGCTACTGCTATACTGTGCCCAACACATGCTACTGCCATACTATGCCCAACACAAGCTGCTGCCATACTGTGCCCAACACATGCCACTGCCATACTGTGCCCAACACATGCCACTGTCATACTGTGCCAAACACATGCCACTGCCATACTGTGCCAAACACATGCCACTGCCATACTGTGCCGAACACAAGCTGCTGCCATATTGTGCCCAACACAAGCTACTGCCATATTGTGCCCAACACATGCCACTGCCATACTGTGCCCAACACATGCTACTGCCATACTGTGCCCAACACATGATACTGACATACTGTGCCCAACACATGCTACTGCCATACTATACCCAACACATGCTACTGCTATACTGTGCCCAACACAAGCTACTGTCATACTGTGTCCAACACATGCCGCTGCCATATGGTGCTCAACACAGGCTACTGCCATACTGTGCCCAACACATGCCACTGCCATACTGTGCCCAACACATGCTACTGTCATACTGTGCCCAACTATTAGCACCATATAATAACAAGATAACACTACCACATCTGACTACATATTAGAGATATACATTTGTGGTGCCCCTGAGGGTTCGGTCGCCACAGAGGTACTGCATCTCAACCAGAGGTGTGGTATCTCACTCTCAGGTAAGGAAGGAGTACAGCTCAGGACCCTAACACCTGCATCCAACACATACCTGCAGTGGGGGTAGGGCGAGATTGCTCCTAAGGGAGAGCACAGTCCCGGGTCCCTAGCTGGGGGGCACGAACTATGTAGTGGGTGTGGGTGGAGGAAATAGCTTAGGGGAGCACATGAGAGGAAGGTATAAAAAGGGAAGCCATCTTAGAAAGACAAGCCAGTCAGTCTGAGGAGAGAGAGAGAACAGTCTACAGTGAGAGGAGTGGAGCAGGGCTCTGCAGGAGCTCTGCTCAGGCAGAGGACCTGAGTAGAGGCCCAGGACTGAAGAAAGAGGAGAGGGAGCAGGAAGGGCTCCAGGAACGGAAGAAGGGACCCCAGGGGTACGGGCAGTGCTGGAAGCCACCCGTACGCTCTAATCTACCAGGAGGTGGAGGGGTCAGGCCACACAAAGGGGACCGGTCCCTCAATTAGCAGAGAACTTTATGACTCAACTAGAAACCGGAGGCTGCAGTATTTCAAGTCCTGCAGCCAACAGTCCGTATCAGTCTCACTAAGAAGGTAGCTATAGAGGACCCAGGGGACGGAACAGACGTCGCCCGACAAGGCCCGCAGGTACTGTATTGGGACACTAGGTATGAGGTGCAGGGAGACGGCCAGAGAAAGGACACAGAAGGGGGTCCTGCTAAGTACTCCGGAGATATCTGAGGGTGGACTGAACCCCTCCCTGAGTTAGCGCAGCACGACGAGGGAAGTTACTGTGGTACCTGTAACTTGGACTGCAACAACCGTGAGTAAAGACCCTGAGGACTGCACTTCATTGTCTCTGTGATTATTGCTACGCCATCAAACCCTGCACTACAACGCCCAGCACAACCTATTACATCTACACTGCCCTGGAGCTAAGCTCTACCCTGCTGCAGTAACATCAGCTTCAGAGGACTGCTCTGTAGCGGCGGCTCCCTTTAGCCGCATACCACAGGTGGCGTCACGAACATTGTACATAATTCCCCTGTAAATAATTCCCTATTGAATGACCGCCCTGGGTCACGGACCGGGTCACCGCCACTGTGAGATCATCCCCCAGCATTTACCGGCCCGGCACCAGGTACCCCACGGCCCAGGGGGCGCGTCACATTGAACTCGCAACACTGCAATACAGCGCCTGAATCTATCTATATAATTGTCTTATCCCGTCTGTCTGTCTTTCTGTCTGTCTGTCTGTCCAGGAAATCCTGCGTCGCTGATTGGTCCGGCCGCGGCCAATCAGCGACGCAGCATTTCACAAAAAGATGGCGGCCGTTAGCGGCTGATCTGCCGCACGGAGGTGAGCGGTGATGCAGCCGGGAGATGAAGCCGGCAGCTCGCAGCATACGTCCCCCGACCGGAGGCGCCGCTGACCCCCATGCGGCTACTGTCGGGAGATCAGCGGCTACGGCCGCTTATCTCCGGACGGTAAAAGTGACGCCCCTCCCCTCTCCTCCCCTCCTCTCCTCCTGTCCCTCCCCCCGCTCGCTCAGGACTCCGGCACCCGGCGCCATACTTACCCCTCCCCTCTCCTCCTCTCCCCTCCCCTCTCCTCCTCTCCCCTTTCGCCCCCCCCCCCCCCCCCGCTCGCTCAGGACTCTGGCACCCGACGCCATACTTACCCCTCCCCGTGCCTGCGCAGCAGCTCCTGTGTCTTCCGCTGCTGCTGTGTGACGTGTCAGGTCAGAGGGCGCGGTGACGTCTTTACACCGCGCTCTCTCCTGACCTGTCACAGCGCACAGCGGGAACATGCGGGCTACGCTGGAGTCCAGAGGAGCAGCTGACAAGTGAGGTGAGTATTGGATTTTTTTTTTTTTTATTGTATGGGGCCATAGGGCATTAAATGGTGGGGTGCGGAAGTGTGACATCGTGGAGGGGCCATTATAAGGGAAGGGGGATGTGACATCCTCCATGGGGCACTATGGGGGGGGATGTGACATCCTGCATGGGGTATTATAAGGGAGGGGGGGATGTCACATCCTGCATGGGGCACTATGGGGGGGGGATGTGACATCCTGCATGGGGTATTATAAGGGAGGGGGGGATGTCACATCCAGCATGGGGCATTGTAACGGACGGGGGATGTGACATCCTGCATGGCGCATTATATGGGGGGGGGGGAGTCACATCCTGCATGGGGCATATTCTAGAATACCCGATGCGTTAGAATTGGGCAACCATCTAGTAAAACTGTAATACATTATGTATATAAAAGACCCATACAATGATCATACAATACTGCCTTACAGTGCCCAAATAACAGCACCATATAATTCTCATACAATACCTCCACACATTGATTATATAATCAGACTCATACACTGAACCGATACCAGTGCCATGTAGCACTTAAATAATTGCGGCATAACATTTTGATATAATACTACCACACACTAACGACATAATAGAACCATACAATAGACACAAAACAGTGCCATACAGGGGCTTAGTGCTTATCACTGCAGCCGTGCAGTGCTGGGGTCCTGGGTTCAAATCCCACCAAGGACAACATCTGCCAGGAGTTTGTATGTTCTCCCCGTGTTTGTGTGGGTTTCCTCCGGGTTCTCCTTTTTCCTCCCACACTCCAAAGACATAGTGATAGGGAATGTAGATTGTGAGCCGCAATGGGGACAGTGAAGATAATGTCTGTAAAGCGCTGGGGAATTAAGTGTCATTCAAGTGGCCAAATAATAGCCATAAAATTCTAATATACTTCCACCTGCATAATAAACCCATACAGCAAACATATAATAATGCCATATTGTATCCAAATATAGAGTCTAAATGCTAACAACACCTGGTGACAAATTATAGTACCAAACAATGCTCGCATAATGTTACTATACCGGGGGTATACAGTGGGGAAAATAAGTATTTGATACACTGCCGATTTTGCACGTTTTCCCACCTACAAAGAATTAAGAAGTCTATAATTTTTATCGTACACTTCAACTGTGAGAGACAGAATCTAAAAATAATCCATAAAATCACACTGTATGATTTTTACATAATTAAATTGCATTTTATTGCATGAAATAAGTATTTGATCACCTATCAACCAGCAAGAATTCTGCCTCTCACAGACCTGTTAGGTTTTCTTTCAGGAGCCCTCCTACTCTGCACTCATTACCTGTATTAATTGCACCTGTTTGAACTCGATACCTGTATAAAAGACTCCTGTCCACACACTCAATCACACTCCAACCTCTCAACCATGGCCAAGACCAAAGAGCGGTCTAAGGACACCAGTGACAAAATTGCAGACCTGCACAAGGCTGGGATGGGCTACAGGACAATAGGCAATCAGCTTAGTGAGAAGGCAACAACTGTTGGCACAATTATTAGAAAATGGAAGAAACACAAGATGATTGCCAATCTTTCTCGGTCTGGGGCTCCATGCAAGACTCACCTCATGGGGTAACGATGATGTCACCCCGGGTGTGAGTGCAACACAGAGAGTCACTCCAGGTGTGAGTGCAACACAGAGGGGAAAGGGAAAGGGAGCCCAGACACTAGAAAAAGGGGGAAGAGGTGACCTCCTAATCTGGACTAGCGTCACCCTGTCTCCCCCTAACGTCCCTATACAGCCTTCGCAGTTGTCGCCGATCACGTGCCTCGCTCTACTATCCCTGGCGTAAGGCTATAGCTGGGGGTGGAAGGAGATGAGCACTAGTCAACCTCCGCTAGCACTCTAAAGACAAAAGGGGAAGACAACACAGGGGAATAACAACTTAGCTTTAGAAGAACTCTAACAGGGCACATGGCCTCAAGACCCCAGAGAGGACGTGATGCTGCTTCATCCAAGTTCCAAGTAGAAATGAATATAACCGGCGACGCCCACCTAGACACACCAGGTTTATATACACCCAGACTAAAGGGAGGTAGTCGCTGGGTCCTAAACACAGCCTCCTACCTAGGCAGCTGTCTGCATTGCCAAACGTGGAGATTTCCTGCAAACCACTGCAGGGCGACTGTCTGTCACCTCTGACACACCCGTGTCAGATGATTCTGAGAAAGGTCAAGAATCAGCCCAGAACTACATGGGAGGACCTGGTCAATGACCTGAAGAGAGCTGGGACCACAGTCTCAAACATTACCGTTAGTAACACACTACGCCATCATGGATCAAAATTGTTAGAACCCTCCTGTTTGTTCTTTCCATCTTGTGTTTTGCGGTCACGTGACCATCTGCCTTTATATTCCAGCTCCGCCCTTCTGGCTGTGCTGGACTTCAGTGTTTGACTGTTTCTCTAGCCAGGTGCTTCTGTGCCTTTCTCTGTCAGTTCGCTTGGTCCTTCTGGGACCTCTAGTACTTTTTTGTCAGTTTGTCTTTTTGTGTTCTGCAACTACTTTTCTGTTTAGGAGGTGTCCCATTTTTGTCCCAGTCCTTAGTTCTTTTAGGGACCCGTCCCGTTATGCTATAGGTCTTCGTTCAGACTAGCCGAGGACTAAGGCAGGTCTGTTCGCTAGGAACAGGCAGCCCGCTACATCGTAGGGATTCAGCTTAGTCTTACTGTAGGGACAGCTTTCCGCTATCTTTTCTTAGTTCATGTTGCAGATCATAACAGTAAGTCCAGCTCAAAAAACTAAAAGAAAAGAAATTCGGGAATCGGTATGGTTTCCGTCCAGGATTTGGCTCAACGCCTGCAGGGATTGTCTCTGGAGGTGGTTGAGCTTCAGCAACACTGTTGTGGAGCGCATTTTGTCAAACCCAAGGTAGGACTGCCTGATGTTTTTTATGGTAAACAGCAAGATTTTTTTTCCTTTAAAAATGCTTTTTTGTTATATTTTCGTTTGAGACCAAGGTCCTCTGGGAATGAATCACAGCGCATTGGTTTTATTATGTCACTTTTGCGCAATGAACCACAGGGGTGGGCTTTTTCTCTCCAACCTAATGATCCGTGTTTAAGGTCTGTTGAAGAATTTTTTTCTGCTATGGGGCTGTTATATGATGATCCTGATCGAATCTCATCTGCTGAGGCAGAACTCAGGCGTTTGAATCAGGGGTCAGGTGATGTTGAAAATTATTGCACACACTTCAGGAGATGGGCCTCAGAAGTTAAATGGAATGATCCTGTGCTGAAATGTTTATTTCTTGCTGGTCTGAGTGAAAAGGTTAAGGATCTGCTAATTGCATTCCCCACACCTGAGACTCTGCAGGATGCCATGCAATTAGCTGTTCGTGTGGACCGGAGGCTGAGGTGCAGGCTGAATGAGGTAAAGACTCCTGTAATGTCAGTTCCTAGTCCCCAGAAAATCTGCTCAGACGGCGGAGAACCGATGGAGGTTGGGGCGATGTCACTCCGCTCTCAGGAAAGAGACTGGAGGTTCGCCGAGGGATTGTGTCTTTATTGTGGTAAAGCTGATCATTTGATTAAGTATTGTGAGCGTCGTTTAAGTAAAGGAAAAAAAAAGGTCAGTTACGTCTGTATAGCTTGTTTACGCTCTGCAGGAGTATTTCTTTCTGGGAGTACTACTTTGCAGGGAGATTTGATTGAATTTCAGTTATTTGTGAATTGTGGTTCAACACTTAATGTGATTGATAAAGGGTTTTTGGAAAACCTTAAATTGAAATCCAAACCTTTGTCGTCACCTATTTCTGTGATTGCAATTGATAACACTCCCTTGAAATGTATTACTCACAAGGTTGCTGCATTTCCCCTCATTATCAATGGAGTTCACCAAGAAATTTTGGACTTGGTTGTTTTAGATAATTTACCCTCTCCACTTGTTCTAGGATTGCCTTGGTTAAAGCTGCACAATCCTTTACTGGACTGGTCTACTAATGTGATTAAGTCTTAGAGTCTGAAGTGCTATGATAAATGTTCTAATGGTCGCATTGCAGCTGTGGAAAAAGGGGAATTACCTGTACCTATTCAAGATTTTTGGAGGTTTTTTTCGGAGGAGGAGTCGCAAGTTTTACCTCCTCATAGGGATTATGATTGCGCCATTGAGTTTGTTCCGGAAACTACTCTTCCCAAGAGTCGCTTGTTTAATCTGACTATCCCTGAAAGAAAGGCCTTGGAGGAATACATACAGACTAGCCTGGCTGCTGGTCACATTAGACCTTCTATGTCGCCTGTAGCAGTTGGTTTTTTCTTTGTTAAAAAAAGGACGGGGGTTTACGTCCATATCTGGATTTTCGTGAAATTAATAAGATTACCGTATGCAATTCCTACCCATTGCCGTTAATTCCTGACTTGTTTAACCAGTTAGTGGGGGCCAAGTGGTTCTCTAAAATTGATCTCCGGGGGGCATACAATTTGTTACGAGTGAAGAAGGGTGATGAATGGAAAACTGCTTTTAACACTCCGGTAGGTCATTTTGAGAATCTGGTGATGCCTTTTGGTCTTACCAATATACCTGCATTTTTTCAGAACCTTATTAATGACATCCTGAGACCTTTGATTGGTAAGAATGTGGTTGTGTATTTGGATGACATTTTGATTTATTCGCCAGATCTGGAGTCCCATTGGCAGAGTGTACGTGAAGTTTTGCAGTTATTGAGTGATAATTCACTCTTTGCTAAGCTGGAGAAATGTGAGTTTGCTGTGCAGAAAATTAGTTTTTTGGGCTACATTGCCTCCAGCGATGGCTTTGAGATGAACCCTGTGAAGGTTCAGGCTGTGCTGGAATGGCCTAGACCTATTGGTTTGAAATCTATACAGAGATTTTTGGGTTTTGCCAATTATTACAGGAAATTCATTAAGAATTTTTCTGTAATTGTTAAACCTCTAACCGATCTCACCAGGAAAGGTGCGAATATGGCCCAGTGGACTACTGAGGCCATTGAAGCGTTTGAGTATCTCAAAGAGAGGTTCAGTTCTGCCCCTATCCTTATGCAGCCTGATGAGACCAAGCCATTTTTTGGTCGAGGTCGATGCTTCATCGGTGGGGGTCGGAGCAGTTTTGTCTCAGGAGAACAAGGGTGGAGTACATCCTTGTGCCTTCTTTTCGAAAGAATTTTCGAAAACCGAACTGAATTATGATGTTGGAAATCGGGAGTTGCTGGCTATTAAACTTGCGTTTAAACATTGGCGTCATTTTTTGGAAGGCGCTAGATTTCCTATTCAGGTTTTCACAGATCATAAGAATTTGATCTATCTGGATGCTGCCAAGCGCTTGAATGCCCGTCAAGCTAGGTGGGCACTTTTTTTTTTCTTGGTTTCATTTTTCTGTTACCTATATCCCTGGTACTAAGAATGTTAAAGCCGATGCTTTATCTTGCAGCTTCTCTCCTACGGTCGGTGCCGAGGAGGAGGAGAGCATTTTACAGGAAGGAGTTGTGGTAGCTGCATTGGACTCCGTTTTGGAGAATGGGATTCTGAAAGCTCAAGATGATGCTCCATCTAACACTCCCCATGGGAGGTTGTTCGTGCCTAGAGCCTTTAGGAGAGATTTGTTTGTGGAGTGTCATGTGTCTCGGTTGGCAGGTCATCCAAGAATTTCGGAGACTAAGAGACTTATCAGTCGCAGTTTTTGGTGGCCTGGATGGCAGAAGGAAGTCATCAAGTGAGTGCATCAGTGTACTGTGTGTGCTAGGTCAAAGGCTTCATATACTCCTGCTGCGGGGTTGCTTTACCCTCTGGAGGTTCCTAGTGCGCCTTGGACGCATCTCACAATGGATTTTATTACTGATCTTCCTGTGTCCGAGGGTTTTACTGTCATCTGGGTGTTCGTGGACCGTTTTAGTAAGATGTGTCATTTGGTTCCATTCATTAAGTTGCCCTGCTCCAAGACACTCGCTAAGGCGTTTGTTAAGGAGATTGTCAAGCTCCATGGCGTTCCCATGGATATTGTTTCTGATAGAGGACCTCAGTTTGTGGCTCGCTTTTGGCTTGCTTTTTGTGACAGGTTGGGAGTCCATTTGTCATTTTCGTCTGGTTATCATCCTGAGTCTAATGGACAGACTGAAAGAAAGAACCAGGATGTTGAACAGTTTTTGCGTTGTTTTGTGGCGAACAATCAAGAGGTGTGGTCTGAGTTTCTGCCTCTCGCAGAATTTGCTCTTAACAATCATACATCCACCTCTGCTGGGTGTTCTTTTTTTTGTTGTACTGGGAGACATCTGTCTTTTGGTTCGTTCTCCAAATTGGGATCGGCTGTGCCGGAGGAGAAGAATTTTTCCGGTGATTTGGAGAGAGTTTGGACTAATGTACGTTGCAACCTTCAAGAGGCTAACAAGAAGTCCAAGAAGTATTTTGACAGGAAACGTAAGGAGGTTTTGCTTACTGTGGGTGACATGGTTTGGTTGTCCTCGAAGAACCTGCGGTTCAGGATTCCCTCTAAAAAACTGGGTCCTAAGTTTGTGGGTCCATTTAAAGTGCTTCAGGTTGTTAACCCGTCTGCTGTTAGGTTGGATGTCCCTACTTCCTGGAAGATTAATCCTGTGTTTCATGTTTCCTTGTTGAAAAAGGCTGATGTATCTGATAGGGACGCCACTGTCACAGTTCCTCCTGTGGTAGAAGACGTCGAATATGAAATTTCTCGTATCTTGAATTCTAGATGGCATAGAGGGAGATTACAGTATCTTGTCTCCTGGAAGGGTTTCGGTTCCGAAGACAACTCCTGGTTAAGGACGGATGATGTCTCTGCTCCTAGGCTTCTTAAAGCTTTCCACAGGAGGCTTCCGGATAGGCCTGGACCTGGAGGATTCTCATAAAAGAGGGGGTACTGTTAGAACCCTCCTGTTTGTTCTTTCCATCTTGTGTTTTGCGGTCACGTGACCATCTGCCTTTATATTCCAGCTCCGCCCTTCTGGCTGTGCTGGACTTCAGTGTTTGACTGTTTCTCTAGCCAGGTGCTTCTGTGCCTTTCTCTGTCAGTTCGCTTGGTCCTTCTGGGACCTCTAGTACTTTTTTGTCAGTTTGTCTTTTTGTGTTCTGCAACTACTTTTCTGTTTAGGAGGTGTCCCATTTTTGTCCCAGTCCTTAGTTCTTTTAGGGACTCCTCCCGTTATGCTATAGGTCTTCGTTCAGACTAGCCGAGGACTAAGGCAGGTCTGTTCGCTAGGAACAGGCAGCCCACTACATCGTAGGGATTCAGCTTAGTCTTACTGTAGGGACAGCTTTCCCCTATCTTTCCTTAGTTCATGTTGCAGATCATAACAAAAATCCCGCAGGGTACGCAAGGTTCCCCTGCTCATGCCAGCACATGTCCAGGCCCGTTTGAAGTTCGCCAATGACCATCTGGATGATCCAGAGGAGGCAAGGCATGGGAAAAGGTCATGTGGTCAGATGAGACCAAAATAGAACTTTTGGTATCAACTCCACTCTGTTTGGAGGAAGAAGTAGGATGAGTACAACCCCAAGAACACTGTCCCAACCGTGAAGCATGGTGGGGGAAACATCATATTTTGGGGGTGCTTTTCTGCAAAGGGGACAGGACGACTGCACCATATTGAAGGGAGGATGGATGAGGTCATGTATAGGGAGATTTTGGCCAACAACTGCTTTCCCTCAGTAAGAGCATTGAAGATGGGTCATGGCTGGGTCTTCCAGCATAAGAATGGCCCAAAACACACAGCCAGGGCAGCTAAGGAGTGGCAATGTAAGAAGCATTTCCAGGTCCTGGAGTGGCCTAGCCAGTCTCCACATCTGAACGCAATACAAAATCTTTGGAGGGAGCTAAAACTCAATGTTCCCCAGTGACAGCCCCAAAACCTGAAAGATCTGGAGAAGATATGTATGGAGGAGTGGGCCAAAATCCCTGCTGCAGTGTGTGCAAACTTGGTCAAGAACTGGAAACAGGAAACGTCTGACCTCTGTAACTGGAAACAAATATTAAGTTCTGTTTTTCTATTGTATCAAATACTTATTTCATGCAATAAAATGCAAATTAATTATGTAAAAATCATACAGTGTGATTTTTTATTTTTAGATTGTGTCTCACAGTTGAAGTGTACCTACGATAAAAATTACAGACCTCTCCATTCCTTGTAGGTGGGAAAACTTGCAAAATCTGCAGTGTTTCAAATACTTATTTTCAGCACTGTATACTAGTGATATACACTATTATTATTTCTAACACTGCTATACAGTTTCCATGTAAGACCATTGGTGGGATAAAGACCCCCATATACATTCAATAGCTGTTGGGGAAATGGTCGCTTGACCGACAACTATCTCCCCCGACCCCTCATACACAAGAACGCTCGCCATGGCCAAGGACTCCTTTGTTTTCTATGAGAGAGCCGATAGCAGACTCCTCTGGCGACAGCTTATGTCCTGACGAATATAAGGACTGGCTGACATGCCGGATGCTTCTCTCCTCCAACATCATCTGTTGGGGGAGAGTTAGGAGGCTCCTATTAGGCTGTTGGACGATCCTGACAATGGGTTTGCTTGACATTAGTCTAAGGTCACGGCCCCACTATCTGTATTTGGTCAGTATTCGGTCAGTATTTTTTCTCAGTAGTTGGAGCCAAAACCAGGTGAGGAACAATCAGAGAAAAGGTATAATAGAAATAAATGCATAAATTCTGCATTTATCACCCACTCTAAGGAAGTTTAGATTCAGTCATCTTCATGGGGAGAGGATAGAAGTGACCCATAAATGGAAGTAGAAAGAGGTGACCCATAAATGGAAGTAGTTGCCCCTTTAAATGTTAAATGGTGTCCTGCATCCTTACATTACTTAGCTTCACTTTCATCCTATGACTCTATGAAGGTAACACTGAATACTTTTTTTTCTCTGTGTTTTTAATATATACTGTATTTACAGCTAATAAGGTGACTAATGACCATTATCATGTTTGTACTCAGCGGGCGCTGTGACAGGTTTTATTTCCTGCCATTATTAGAGGTGACACACCTAAGCTTCTAATTCCACAGGTAGTATTTGCTATTTCATGAAGTGCTCGCAGCTAACAAATATCATGTTCCCATGTTGTGCTCAGTGTCGGACACTCAAGCCTAGGCCCCACCAGGAAAAATTAAGGTGGGGGCAGACTGTTATATGCAAATATTACCCGTTAGACCTTTACAACACACTAGCAGCATTTTAAGAGCCACCTCCACAGAAGCACACAACATACTACAATACTACAGTGTACATTGTGGGCAGTATTATAGTAGTTATATTCTTGTACATAGGGGTCAGTATTATAGTAGTTATATTCTTGTACATAGGGAGCAGTATTATAGTAGTTATATTCTTGTACATAGGGGCAGTATTATAGTAGTTATATTCTTGTACATAGGAGCAATATTATAGTAGTTATATTCTTGTACATAGGGGGCAGTATTATAGTAGTTATATTCTTGTACATAGGAGCAATATTATAGTAGTTATATTCTTGTACATAGGGAGCAGTATTATAGTAGTTATATTCTTGTACATAGGAGCAGTATTCTTTTTTCTGTGTGTATTTGTATGGTACTGATGATATGAGCTATGACTATATATAGTTTTGATTTTTTCAGTGCCATAAGGATCATGTAGTTTTATGTTATTTAACTGGACCCGCATTGGATACCTACCGTGTTTTTCAGACTATAAGACGCACCGGACCATAAGACGCACCTAGGTTTTAGAGGAGGAAAATAGAACAAAAAATTTAAGCAAAAAATGTGGTCGTGATGCCCTGTTAAGGGGAAGGGGTTCTGCTGCTGACACTGTTATAGGGGTAATGTCCCCCAATTCTGTTAATATCCCCCATCCTGGTATATATGGCCCCCTCCTTCCTGTTATACGTGGCCCTCATCCCCATCCTGATATGCATGGCACCCCTTATCCCCATCCTGGTATGCATGGCACCCCTCATCCCCATCCTGGTATGCATGGCACCCCTCATCCCCATCCTGGTATGCATGGCACCCCTCATCCACATCCTGGTATACATGGCACCCCTCATCCCCATCCTGGTATGCATGGCACCCCTCATCCCTCATCCTAGTATGTATGGCCCCCTCACCTCCATCCTGATATGTATGGCATCCTTCATCCTGATATGTATGGCCCCCCTCATACCCATTCTAGTATGTATGGCACCCTTCATCCCTCATCCTGGTATGTATGGCCCCACTCATCCCTCTTCCTGGTATGGATGGCACCCTTCCAGGCATGAAAATTGTACTTCAAACTTCGTCCCTACTCCTCCGGTAATGAGGAGCAACGGGTTGGCATTGTGATTTCTCTACTGCAGGGTGTAACGGGTCTGGGAGGTGGAACCTCTGAGCTACGATACAAAGGGGCAGTCCTTGTAAGGAAGCGGGTGGCTCCCAGGGTAGGCGGGCAGGTAGTCACGACAAGTGACGGGGACAGTCTCTGGGTAGAAGGGCAGGAGGTCACGGCAAGTGACGGGGACAGTCTCTGGGTAGGGGGGCAGGAGGTCACGGCAAGTGACGGGAACAGTCTCTTGACAGGCGGGTGGTCACGGCAAGTGACGGCGAAGCCTCCAGATAGGCTAGCAGGCGGGTAGCAGGTGGACGCTCCCAGGTGAGCGGGTAAGAGTCTCTGGGCAGGCAGGTGGTCACAGCACGTGACGGCAGAGCCTCCAGGTAGGCTAGCAGGCAGGTAGCAGGCGGACGCTCCCAGGTGACCAGGTGAGCGGGTAAGAGTCTCTGGGCAGGCAGGTGGTCACAGCACGTGACGGCAGAGCCTCCAGGTAGGCTAGCAGGCAGGTAGCAGATGAGCGCTCCCAGGTGAGCGGGCAATCAGATCCATAGACAGACTGGCAGGGCTGGTAGGCAGACTGTCGGACCGCAGGAATGCAAGTAGATAGACAAGTATCAGGCAGGTATCAAGCAGGATCTGGCAGGTAACTGGCAGGTAACTGGCAGGTAACTGGTAACGGGACCTGAGGGCTGAAGCAGAGTGATAGACTATGCAACAACATTGCTTGGGCACCTCCATTTTGGAGGAGGTGCCTTATATATGGTGAGGTCCTCCAGCCATTGGCTGGGGACTCCTTAGGACGGCCAGCAGAGCGGGAGGAGGACGCCGGGCACGGAGCGGAGAGGTGAGGGGAACAGCGTCCCTGCTACAGTACCCCCCCTTTAGGCCCCCCCTTTTTTAGGCCAGACAGAAATTTATCAAGGATGAGAGGGGCATGGATGTTCTCCCGGGGCTCCCAAGTTCTCTCCTCAGGACCAAACCCCTTCCAATCCACTAGAAAAAAGGTCTTTCCTCTTACCCTTTTGGTGGCCAGAATGTTCTCTACCTCAAACTCGTTTTCAGCAGAAACCGGAGCAGGAGGCGTACCTGTAGACTTGGAAAAAGAGTTAAGTACCACGGGTTTGAGGAGAGATACATGGAAGGAGTTAGGGATCCACAAGTTGGCCGGGAGTTTCAATTTATAGGCCACTGGGTTGATTTGTTTGATAACTTCCAGTGGGCCGATGAACCGAGGCCCTAACTTGTAGGAAGGAATCTTAAGCCGGACATACTTGGACGAGAGCCAGACTTTATCTCCAGGACGGAATTGTGGAGGATCCAGGCGTTTTTTGTCAGCGTGTTTTTTCATCCGCTCGGACGACTGAAGGAGTGCGGATCGGGTACTCTCCCAAATGGAGGAGAATTCGCTAACGAGAGATTCCGCAGCCGGATTGTCTACCGAGGTGGAGACGGGAAATGAGATCCGAGGATGCTGACCGAAGACTACAAAAAACGGGGATTTGGAGGAAGATTCGCTCTCGTGATTATTGTAAGAGAACTCGGCCCATGGTAGGAGGTCCACCCAGTCCGAATGGTGGGCATTAACAAAGTGCCGGAGGTAACTGGTCAGGATCTGATTGATCCGCTCCACTTGACCATTGGACTGTGGGTGGTAAGCGGAGGAGAAGTCCAGGGTGACGTCCAGCAGCTTACATGTGGCTCTCCAGAAGCGTGAGGTGAACTGAACCCCACGATACGACACGATGTGGAGGGGCAGGCCATGGAGACGGAAGATGTGGCGGATAAAGTTTTTAGCCAGCTCGGGTGCAGACGGGAGGCCCGGCAGGGGAATGAAGTGAGCCATCTTGGAAAAGCGGTCAGCGACCACCCAAATGACCATACAACCGGCAGAGACAGGGAGATCCGTTATAAAGTCCATAGCTATATGCTGCCACGGGGCAGCAGGTACTGGAAGAGGAAGGAGGCGACCAGCTGGCCGATGTCTCGGAACCTTGCTGCGGGCGCAGGACACACAGGCTGAAACAAAGTCTATTACGTTCTTGTGCAGGGTAGGCCACCATTAATGCTGGGTAATAAGCTGGAGGGTCTTTTTCTGACCGGCGTGGCCAGCTAGCTTAGACGAGTGACCCCAGTGTAGTATCTTCTTCCGATCAGGTACTGTTACGAACGTCTTACCGGGAGGGAGACGATTTAGATTCACGGGGGCCACCTGCATTACTCTGGCAGGATCAATGATGTGCTTAGGCTCCTCCTCTAGATCAGACACCAGGAAGGATCGGGACAAGGCGTCAGCTTTGATGTTTTTGTCTGCCGGGCGAAAATGAAGAACGAAATCAAAGCGGGCAAAAAACAAGGACCACCGGGCTTGGCGCGGGTTAAGTCTCTGGGCGCTCTGGAGGTAAGCCAAGTTCTTGTGGTCCGTGTAAATAATTACCGGGTGAAGAGCCCCCTCGAGCAGGTAATGCCACTCCTGCAGTGCCAGCTTAATGGCCAATAACTCTCGGTCTCCTATAGAATAATTGCGCTCAGAAGGGGAGAAGAGTTTGGAGAAGAAGCCGCAAGTTACCATTCTTCTGGAAGACGACTTTTGGGTAAGTACCGCTCCGGCTCCAGAGGAGGAGGCGTCCACTTCCAGGAAGAATTGTTTGTTGCCATCCGGACGATGCAGCACCGGGGCGGAAGAGAAAGCCTGTTTTAAGGAAAGAAAGGCTTCCTCTGCTTCGGGCGGCCATTCTCTGGGATTAGTGCCCTTACGGGTGAGCGCAGAGATTGGGGCAGTCCGGGAAGAGAAGTGCGGTATGAAGAGGCGGTAGTAGTTGGCGAAGCCCAGGAACCGCTGAATAGCCTTCAACCCCTCTGGTCGGGGCCACTTCTGGATGGCAGACAGTTTCTCAGGATCCATTCGTAGGCCGGTCTGAGAGATTATGTAGCCCAAGAACGGAAGCGAGGTCTGCTCAAAGAGGCACTTCTCATATTTAGCGTAGAGGTGGTTCTGCCTGAGCCTGAGCAGGACCTGACGAACATCCCTCCGGTGAGTGAGAAGATCCGGAGAGAAGACTAAGATGTCGTCCAGGTACACCACTACGCAGGAGTAGAGAAGGTCCCGGAAGATGTCATTGACCAACTCTGGAAAGACGGCGGGAGCGTTACAGAGACCGAAGGGCATTACCAGATATTCATAGTGGCCGTCCCGGGTGTTGAATGCCGTCTTCCATTCATCCCCCTGATGGATACGGACCAGGTTATACGCCCCACGGAGGTCCAGCTTGGTGAAGATTCTAGCCCCCCTCAGACGGTCAAATAATTCTGGAATGAGCGGAAGGGGGTATTTATTCTTCACCGTGATCTGGTTAAGGCCTCTATAGTCTATACAGGGACGGAGTGAGCCGTCCTTCTTTTTGACGAAGAAGAAGCCTGCTCCTGCCGGGGAGGTCGATTTCCGGATAAATCCCCGGGCCAGATTCTCCTCAATATATTCAGACATGGACCGGGTCTTAGCAGCGGACAAAGGGTAAATACGCCCACGGGGAGGAGTAGCGCCGGGCATCAGGTCGATTGGGCAGTCGTATGGTCTATGAGGGGGTAATGTCTCTGCCTCCTTTTTATTAAAGACGTCCGCATAAGACCAATAAGGAACCGGAAGACCAGGTAGATTGGCTGGGGTAGGAGAAGGACGGACAGGATGGACGGGAACTAAACAAGTCTTATGGCAGTCCTGTCCACAGCGAAGGACTTCTCCGGTCTGCCAATCAAGCACGGGTGCATGTTTCTGAAGCCAAGGTAGGCCTAGCAAGAGGGCGTGAGAGAGTCCAGGCAGAACATGAAAGAAGATGCTCTCAGAGTGCAGCATTCCCACCTGCAGGGTTATGGATTCGGTGATGAGTTGGATGGGATGTGGTAAGAGGCCCCCATCTACGGCAGCGACAGACAAGGGTACAGCTAGAGGTTTGGTGGGAATGCGGTTTTTCTCTACCAGGGACTGAGAAATGAGATTTCCGGCAGCTCCAGAGTCAAGTTGGGCTAGTTCAAAATAACGGTTCTCCCCGCAGATGATAGAGACCGACAGCAACAGAGATGGAGAGGGTTTACTCTTGTCTAGGACGACCTCTCTGAGCGATCCTAGACACAGGCGTTTCCCGACCTCTCCGGGCAGGAACGGATCCGGTGCTCCTTACTGCCACAGTAGAAGCAGCTCCCCTCGGCTCGGCGTAACTCTTGACGGGTCTTGACCATCTTGGTCTGGTCGACCTGCATAGGCTCGGGTGAGTGCGCCTGGGGAGTAGCGGGAGAAGTGACAGGTTTCTGAAAGGTAGGGGCTAGACGTGGAAACCTCCTCTCACGGGTGACCTCTTTGGCGCGTTCCTGGAACCGGATGTCAATCCGGGTGGCAAGAGTTATTAAGTCGTCGAGAGTGGTAGGTATGTCCCGACCGGCGAGTTCATCTTTAATACGGCCGGACAGACCCTCCCAAAAGACAGACACCAGGGCGTCGTTATCCCAGGCCAGCTCCGAAGCAAGGGTACGGAACCGTATGGCATATTGGCCCACGGTGAGATTTCCTTGATGGAGGCGTAGCAGAGATGATGCGGATGAGGTCTTCCGTCCGGGTTCGTCGAAGACTTTACGGAAAGCCGTGAGAAAGGCTGGCAGGTTGGACACCAGGGGTTCTCCTCTCTCCCATAGAGGATTTAGCCAAGCCAGTGCCTCCCCCGTGAGATTGGACATGATGAAGGCTACTTTGGCCCGGTCGGAGATAAACTGGTGGGACAGGAGTTCAAAGTGCAGAGTGCACTGGTTTATGAAGCCCCGAGCTTGAGCGGGGTCGCCTCCGAAGCGAGGAGGTACAGAAAGCCGGGGTCCGGGGCAGGATGCCATGGTATTGGTGGGCAGCGGCGCTGCCGGGCTGCGAGTCATGAGACTAGCGGTGGTTGCTGGTGGAGCAGTCAGAGTGTCCAGGCGAGAGTTGACATTCCGCAGATGACTCAGGATGGACTCCTGTTGGGACCTCTGACGGGACAGTTCATGACATAGGTCCGAGAGCGAGGGAGCTTGGGTGCCACCGGGTTCCATGGCCCGAGCAAACTGTAACGGGTCTGGGAGGCGGAACCTCTGAGCAACTATACAAGGGGGCAGTCCTTGTAAGGAAGCGGGTGGCTCCCAGGGTAGGCGGGCAGGTAGTCACGGCAAGTGACGGGGACAGTCTCTGGGTAGAAGGGCAGGAGATCACGGCAAATGACGGGGACAGTCTCTGGGTAGAAGGGCAAGAGGTCACGGCAAGCGACGGGGACAGTCTCTGGGTAGGGGGGCAGGAGGTCACGGCAAGTGACGGGAACAGTCTCTTGACAGGCGGGTGGTCACGGCAAGTGACGGCGAAGCCTCCAGATAGGCTAGCAGGCGGGTAGCAGGAGGACGCTCCCAGGTGAGCGGGCAAGAGTCTCTGGACAGGCAGGTGGTCACAGCAAGTGACGGCAGAGCCTCCAGGTAGGCTAGCAGGCAGGTAGCAGGCGGACGCTTCCAGGTGAGCGGGCAAGAGTCTCTGGACAGGCAGGTGGTCACAGCACATGACGGCAGAGCCTCCAGGTAGGCTAGCAGGCAGGTAGCAGGCGGACGCTCCCAGGTGAGCGGGTAAGAGTCTCTGGGCAGGCAGGTGGTCACAGCACGTGACGGCAGAGCCTCCAGGTAGGCTAGCAGGCAGGTAGCAGGCGGACGCTCCCAGGTGAGCGGGTAAGAGTCTCTGGGCAGGCAGGTGGTCACAGCACGTGACGGCAGAGCCTCCAGGTAGGCTAGCAGGCAGGTAGAAGGCGGACGCTCCCAGGTGAGCGGGTAAGAGTCTCTGGGCAGGCAGGTGGTCACAGCACGTGACGGCAGAGCCTCCAGGTAGGCTAGCAGGCAGGTAGCAGATGAGCGCTCCCAGGTGAGCGGGCAATCAGATCCATAGACAGACTGGCAGGGCTGGTAGGCAGACTGTCGGACCGCAGGAATGCAAGTAGATAGACAAGTATCAGGCAGGTATCAAGCAGGAATCTGGCAGGTAACTGGCAGGTAACTGGCAGGTAACTGGTAACGGGACCTGAGGGCTGAAGCAGAGTGATAGACTATGCAACAACATTGCTCGGGCACCTCCATTTTGGAGGAGGTGACTTATATATGGTGAGGTCCTCCGGCCATTGGCCGGGGACTCCTTAGGACGGCGCGCGCGGCCCCTTTAAGAGAGGGGGAGCGCGCGCGCCATAAGCACAGTGGCCGGGAAGCAGCGCGCGCTGCCAGCAGAGCGGGAGGAGGACGCCGGGCACGGAGCGGAGAGGTGAGGGGAACAGCGTCCCTGCCTAGCAGGAGGCAGGGACGCCGACGCTACACAGGGCGATCCTTAGTCATGGGCGTTTTCGTTACCACAGGACTCAGTTTGTCTCCAGTCTGTGGAGGTTTTTTTTGGAGCTCTTGCCCTCATCTATGATGACCCTGACCGAGTCGCCTTGGCTGAGTGTAAGCTACGTTGCCTTCAGCAGGGGATTCGGTCAGTGGAAATGTACAGTTCGGAATTCCGTAGATGGGCAACTGATTCCAAATGGAATGACTCAGCCATTAAAAGTCAATTTTGTGAGGGGCTTACTGAAAGGTTGAAATATGCCTTGGCTGTATATGATACCCCTCAGTCCTTGGAGGCTGCCATGTCTTTGGCCATACGTCTGGATAGGCGCCTTCGGGATAGACGGATGCGACCTCCTTCTCCGCGGCCTTCTTGTCGGGGTTGTGTACCTTTGCCAAGGGAGCGGTCTGGGGGTGAACCAGTACTGGGGGAGGTGGAGGAACCTATGCAGTTAGGGGGTGTCTCTACATCATACATCTTCCTGGAGATTCACAAGAAAAGAGGCGTATGTTTTTTTTGTGGGAAAAAGGGACACTTTGTTGGGACCTGTCCTTCAATTTCTAAAAAAAATGAAACTTGTTTAACTCTCGGTAGTCTGGAGTTGGATAAACAAGGGGTGCATTTGTGGCCAAACTGCCTTTCCCGCTTTGTCCTGACAGCAGAGGTGGTGCTAGAGAACAAAACCGAAAATATTTCTGTGTTTGTTGACAGTGGAGCCGGGGTCAGCATGGTTGATGCTGAATTTGTGAAAACTCATGGTCTCGCTTGCTGTGCTTTAGCTGAATCTATTCCCATCTTTGCCATTGACTCGGCGCCACTTGCACAGAAAGCATTTACTCAGATTGTACATAATGTAAAACTGAGGATGGGGTCAGTTCATTGTGAAATCATCCCTGGCTATGTTTGGGAAAATCTCCCTACTCTGATTGTTTTAGGTATCTCCTGGCTTGTTAAACATAATCCGTTGGTGGATTGGCAAACCGGGGAGATTACTGAATGGGGAGATTACTGCCATGAGAACTGTCTGAATGTTTCTATTGCTGCTGTCTCTACGGGGATGCTGCCTGCTTTTCTGTCTGGTTTTGAGGACGTGTTTTCTGAAAAGGGGTGTCAGGATTTGCCTCCTCATCGTACTTATGACTGTCCTATTAACCTGACCCCCGGAGCTAAACTACCAAAGTCCAGACTATATAATCTTTCTGGCCCTGAGAGACATGCCATGAAAGTTTTCATTGCGGAAAGTCTGGAGAAGGGACATAACAGACCCTCATCTTTTCCCGTGGCGGCAGGGTTCTTCTTTGTGAAGCAAAAAGATGGCGGTCTACGTCCCTGTTTAGATTTCCAGGAATTAAATCAAATTACCATTCATGATCCATACCCTCTTCCTCTGATTCCTGATTTGTTCAGCCAGGTTGTGGGAGCTAAGGTATTCTCCAAGTTGGATTTAAGGGGAGCCTACAATATGGTTAGAATCAGAGAGGGGGACGAATGGAAAACAGCGATCAATACCCCGGAAGGTCATTTCGAGAGCCTGGTTATGCCTTTTGGTTTGACCAATGCACCTGCATTATTCCAGTATTGCATAAATGATATTTTTCATCATTTGGTGGGGAGGTTTGTGGTGGTCTATCTGGATGATATTTTGGTTTATGCACTTGATTTTGAGACCCATCGGGGGCATGTTAAGCAGGTGCTCCAGTTATTAAGGGATAGAAAACTTTATGCCAAACTAGAAAAATGTGTTTTTGCTGTTCAGGAGGTGCAGCTTTTGGGGTACTTGTTGTCATCTTTAGGTTTTCGGATGGATCCGGAGAAGATCCATGTAGTCCTTGACTGGAAACGTCCCGAGAACCTGAAGGCCCTACAACGTTTTCTGGGCTTTACTAATTTTTACAGGAAATTCAATCAAAATTACTCCGTGGTAGTGAAACCCCTTACTGACATGACTAAGAAGGGGTCTGATTTTTCCAACTGGTCGGAGGCTTCCCTCCAGGCTTTTTCTTCCTTAAAGAATCATTTTGCCACTGCACCTATTCTCAATCAACCCGATGTTTCTCAACCCTTTATTGTGGAGGTCGATACTTCGGATGTCGGGGTTGGGGCTGTGTTGTCTCAGGGTTCGTCCCCTGGTAAATGGCTTCCATGCGCCTTCTTTTCTAAAAAATTGTCTTCGGCTGAGAGAAATTATGACGTGGGTAATAGGGAACTGTTTGCGATCAAATTGGCATTCGAGGAATGGCGACACTGGTTGGAGGGGGCTGTCCATCCTATTACTGTTATTACTGACCATAAGAACCTGTCATATCTCCAGTCAGCTAAACGTCTCAACCCTAGGCAAGCCAGATGGTCCCTGTTTTTTACTAGGTTCAATTTTGTTGTCACTTTTTGTCCAGGGCTCAAAAACGTCAAGGCTGATGCCTTGTACCACCTGATCTGTGCCGTAAAGTAATCAAGGAACATCATAACTCTGTGCTTGCTGGGCATCCAGGTGGTAAGGCAACCGCAGACCTCCTCTCTCGTCGTTTTTGGTGGCCGAGGTTGCATCGGGATGTAATTGAACACGTAGCTGCTTGTAGAATTTGCACACATTCTAAGGTTTCGCACACCCGTCCGTCAGGTACTCTTCTTCCGCTACCTATCCCTAGCAGGCCATGGACACACTTGACCATGGATTTTATTACTGACCTACCGGTTTCTGCAGGCAAAACGGTGGTTTTGGTAGTAGTAGATAGGTTCAGTAAAATGGTTCACTTCGTTGCTTTACCTACACTTCCCAATGCTAAGACACTTGCTCAGGTGTTCATAAATGAGATTGTGAAGCTACACGGGGTTCCCTCCGATGTGGTGTCTGATCGGGGGACACAGTTTGTTTCCAAGTTCTGGAGGGCATTCTGTTCCCGACTAGGGGTGCAGCTGTCCTTTTCCTCTGTTTCCACCCTCAGTCCAATGGTCAGACCGAGCGGGTCAATCAGAACTTGGAGACATACCTCATGTGTTTCGTCTCCGAAAATCAGGAGGATTGGGCATCCTACTTACCTTTGGCAGAATTTGCCATCAATAATCATAGTCAAAAATCCACTGGCAGGTCACCGTTTTTCGGTGCATACGGTTATCATCCACAGTTTGGTACTTTCAGAAGGGTGTTCTGTGTAATTTGAAGACCATGGGTGACAGGTATAAACGTATGGCTGACAGAAAACGCTTGCCAGGTCCGGACCTGAATGTGAATGACTTTGTGTGGTTGTCTACCAAGAATATAAGATTAAAAGTTCCTTCTTGGAAGGTGTGACCTAGATTTATTGGTCCCTACAAAATTACTGCCGTCATTAACCCAGCAGCGTTTCGTCTTGAACTTCCTCCGGCCCTTAAGGTTCACAATGTGTTCCACAGGTCCTTACTCAAAAGGTACGTAGAACCTCTTGAGCCCTCACCTCTACCACCGCCCCCCAGTAATGGTTGATGGTAATTTGGAGTTCGAGATTTCGAGGATAGTAGATTCTCGTCTCCAACTTCGTTCTCTGCAATACTTGGTGCACGTGCACTGGAAAAGCTATGGTCCGGAGGAGAGGACGTAGGTTTCAGTGTCAGAGGTGAACGCTTCCTGATTGGTTTGCTCTTTTCACACCTCTTTTCCTGAGAAACCCGGTCCTGAGTGTCCGGAGGCCAGTTGTAAAGGGGGGGGGGGGGGGTACTGTTACGGGTGTGTCACAGGTGACATACAGTCGCCCTGCAGTGGTTTGCAGGAGATCTCCATGTTTGGCAATGCAGACAGAAGCCTAGATAGGAGGCTGTGTTTAGGACCCAGCGACTACCTCCCTTTAGTCTGGGTATATATATACCTGGTGTGACTAGGTGGACATCGCCGGTTATACTCATTTCTACTTGGAACTTGGCTGAAGCAGCATCACGTCCTCTCTGAAGTCTTGAGGCCGTGTGCCCTGTTGGAGTTCTTCTAAAGCTAAGTTGTTATTCCCCTGTGTTGTCTTCCCCTTTTGTCTTTAGAGTGCTAGCGGAGGTTGACTAGTGCTCATCTCCTTCCACCCCCAGCTATAACGTTACGCCAGGGATAGTAGGGTGAGGAACGTGATCGGCGACAGCTGCGGAGGCTGTATAGGGACGTTAGGGGGAGACAGGGTGACGCTCGTGCAGATTAGGAGGTCACCTCTTCCCCCTTTCCCTAGTGTCTGGGCTCCCTTTCCCCTCTGTGTTGCACTCACACCTGGTGTGACTCTCTGTGTTGCACTCACACCTGCCGTGACACATCCCTCTTCCTGGTATGCTTGTAACCCCTCCCTCCTGGTATGCTTGACACCCCTCTTCCTGGAATGTATGGCCCCCCTCATCCCTATTCCTGCTATGCTTGGCATCCCTCCATCCTGGGACTGTGTGCATGAGGAGCAGTGACCATTCACTGTTATGAGGTGGACTATACATACCAGTATGAGGGATGAAGTGTGCCATACATACCAGGAAGAGGGATGAGGGGTGCCATACATACCAGGAAGAGGGAAGAGGGGTGCCATACGTACCAGGAGCTGCTCTGCAAGTACAGTGTGCGCGCTATTAAGAAAAATGAATAATGGGAGCGGGGAGCAGTGAATATTCATTTTCTTTAGTAGCGAGCACAGTGTAGTCTGCAGCGGGCGGCTCCTGCCTCCTGTGCCCCGCTCCCCCCACACCCTCCACCACCAACAGCCACAGTATATATATATATATATATATATATATATGTCGGACTATAAGACACACCCACCACTTTCCTCCAAAATTTTGGAGGAAAAAAGTGTATTTTATAGTCCGAAAAATACGGTAGTTAATTTGTCTTGTTGCACCTATCTAGGTTGGTATATCCAGGGATATACTAGTTTTTAATAATTTAATTAAATATCATGTTTTAAAGTATCTTTCCTGCTATATGTTAATATGATTCTGAAAGATAGGACTTGCACTGAGCAGGTTATTCAGCTTGTTTGTTCTATAAGTGCTGGACAATCAGTCCCTATATGAAACATATCTTCTTGGCAAAATAAGCTCCTGGTGCAAAACTGGCTGGAGAACCCCTTTATTTTTTTCTTTATGTGGTGATAACATTAAAGGCTAGTTCACACAATCGATGACTGCCAGATAATCAGACCGATTATGGTAATGACATTGATCACACTCAGATCAGAGCTTGATCAGTATCAGTTTACTGTGATCTTATTCTCTTGCATAAGCGTCGTATCACAGGTGCGGAGAAGACGGAGAGGTGAATTTCTCCATCTCCTCCATTGTCTGTATCGGCTTACATCAGATTGTAGTTGAATGACGTCCGAGTGCAGTCTGATGTTTTACCCACACCCATAGACTTCACGGGTGATCCGAGTTCCGGAGCCTCTCACAGATTGCTGCAAATGTTTTTTTTTCCGCAGATTGATTGATTGAAAAGAAGGCAGATTTGCACTGTCCAAAGTATAACATTGGACCGAGATCTATCTGATAAAACATTGCATAGCACTCAGCCGTGTTATACAACAGTGTGAAAGAGGTCTCACTGTGCCAGACACATTCTCATCTGCTTCCCTCAATAGAAAAGTAAGAGAAGTGGATGAGAAGTGAGGAGAATGTGTTTGGCAGATCACATACTTATGTGACAACTGGCTGAACCGCCTGGTAAAGCCAAATCCCAACATTACACTCTGTTAGTCAGCAGTGCAGCTCGCTAAATACTAAAAATGTGCAGCACTGGGAGGAAAATCCCTTTAACGAGGGGGGGAGGATGGACTGAGGGTATAAATTATGATTATTGTAATATGCACAGACCTTAGGTCTTCCTGCAACTGGGGGCATACATAGAAGGCATGGGGCCCCATAGCAGAAGTCCTAATTCTGGTTCACCTTTCCAAAAGTAAAAATTCTCAGCGGGGTCACGGGGCAGAAGCACAGTCACAGAATGGCGGATCTCCCAACTTTTAGAGACAGGGAGAGGAACATGTACAGTCACTTTTCCCATATTGAACTCCCTTAGTGTTCGCACCCACAAACTGTATACAAAAGATTGCAAAGAAAAGATACACTCCTGTTAGAAAACAGCGATTTGCATGTGGGCAGCTTTGGTTTGTGTGCCAGGCCTGATTTTCAGTCCCAGTCCGACCCTGGTTATAGTAGTTATATTCTTGTACATAGGAGGCAGTATTATAGTAGTTATATTCTTGTACATAGAAGCAGTATTATAGTAGTTATATTCTTGTACATAGGAACAGCATTATAGTAGTTATATTCTTGTACATAGGAAGTAGTATTATAGTAGCTATATTATTGTACATAGGAGCAGTATTATAGTAGCTATATTATTGTACATAGGGGTAGTATTATAGAAGTTATATTCTTGTACATAGTGGGCAGTATTATAGTAGTTATATTCTTGTACATACGGAACAGTATTATAGTAGTTATATTCTTGTACATAGGGAACAGTATTAGAGTAGTTATATTCTTGTACTTACGGAGCAGTATTATAGTAGTTATATTCTTGTAGATAGGGGCAGTATTATAGTATTTATATTATTGTACATAGGAGGCAGTATTATAGTAGTTATATTCTTGTACATAGGGGCAGTATTATAGTAGTTATATTCTTGTACATAGGGGGCAGTATTATAGTAGTTATATTCTTGTACATAGGGGGCAGTATTATAGTAGTTATATTCTTGTAAATAGGGACAGTATTATAGTAGTTATATTCTTGTACATAGGAGCAGTATTATAGTAGTTATATTCTTGTAGATAGGAGCAGTATTATAGTAGTTATATTCTTGTACATAGGAACAGTATTATAGTAGTTATATTCTTGTACATAGGGAACAGTATTATAGTAGCTATATTCTTGTACATACGGAGCAGTATTATAGTAGTTATATTCTTGTAGATAGGGGGCAGTATTATAGTAGTTATATTCTAGTATATAGAAGCAGTATTACAGTAGTTATATTCTTGTACATAGAGGGCAGTATTATAGTAGTTATATTCTTGTACATAGGGGGCGGTATTATAGTAGTTATATTCTTGTACATAGGGGGCAGTATTATAGTAGTTATATTCCTGTACATAGGGTCAGTATTATAATAGTTATATTATTGTACATAGGGGGCAGTATTATAGTAGTTATATTCCTGTACCTAGAGGCAGTATTATAGTAGTTATATTCTTATACATAGAAGCAGTATTATAGTAGTTATATTCTTGTACATAGGAGCAATATTATAGTAGTTATATTCTTGTACATACGGAGCAGTATTATAGTAGTTATATTCTTGTAGATAGGGGGCAGTATTATAGTAGTTATATTCTTGTACATAGGAGGAGTAATATAGCAGTTGTATTCTTGTACATAGGGGACGGTACTATAGTAGTAATATTCTTGTACATAGGGGGCAGTATAATAGTAGTTATATTCCTGTACATAGGGGCAGTATTATAGTAGTTATATTCTTGTACATAGAAGCAGTATTATAGTAGTTATATTCTTGTACACAGGAGCAATATTATAGTAGTTATATTCTTGTACATAGCAGCAGTATTATAGTAGTTATATTCTTGTACATAGGGGCAGAATTATAGTAGTCATATTCTTGTACATAGAGGGCAGTATTATAGTAGTTATATTCTTGTACATAGGAGCATTATTATAGTAGTTATATTCTTGTACATAGGAGCAGTATTATAGTAGTTATATTCTTGTACATAGGAGCAGTATTATAGTAGTTATATTCTTGCACAGAGGGAGCAGTATTATAGTGGTTATATTCTTGTACATAGGGTGCAGTATTATAGTGATAATATTCTTGTACATAGGGGGCAGTATTATAGTGGTTATATTCTTGTACATAGGAGCAATATTATAGTATTTATATTATTGTACATAGGAGCAGTATTATAGTAGTTATATTCTTGTACATAGGGGGCAGTATTATAGTGGTTATATTCTTGTACAGAGGAGCAGTATTATAGTAGTTATATTCTTATGCATAGGGGCAGTATTATAGTAGTTATATTCTTGTATATAGAGACAGTATTATAGTAGTTATATTCTTGTACATGGGGCAGCATTACAGTAGTTATATTTTACTACATAGGAGCATTATGATAGTAGTTATATTCTTGTACATAGGAGCAGTATTATAGTAGTTACATTTTTGTACATAGGGGGCAGTATTATAGTGGTTATATTCTTGTACATAGGGGCAGTATTATAGTAGTTATATTCTACTACTTAGGAGCAATATTATAGTAGTTATATTCTTGTATATAGGGGGCAGTATTATAGTGGTTATAATCTTGTTCATAGGAGCATTATTATAGCAGTTTTATTCTTGCACATAGGAGCAGTATTATAGTAGTTATATTCTTGTACATAGGGGGCAGTATTATAGTAGTTGTAACGGGTCTGGGAGGCGGAACCTCTGAGCAACTATACAAGGGGGCGGGCCTTGTAAGGAAGCGGGTGGCTCCCAGGGAAGACGGGCAGATAGTCACGGCAAGTGACATGGACAGTCTCTGGGTAAAAGGGCAGGTAGTCACGGCAAGTGACAGGGACAGTCTCTGGGTAGAAAGGCAGGTAGTCACGGCAAGTGACAGGGACAGTCTCTGGGTAGAAGGACGGGTACTCACGGCAAGTGACAGGGACAGTCTCTGGGTAGAAGGACAGCAGGCAGGTGACTGGTGAGCGCTCCCAGGTGAGCGGGCGAGAGTCTCTGGACAGGCAGGTGGTCACGGCAAGTGACAGCAGAGCCTCCAGGTAGGCTAGCAGGCAGGTAGCAGGTGAGCGCTCCCAGGTGAGCAGGCAAGAGTCTCTGGACAGACAGGTGGTCACGGCAAGTGACGGCGGAGCCTCCAGGTAGGCTAGCAGGCAGGTAGCAGATGAGCGCTCCCAGGTGAGCAGACAAGAGTCTCTGGACAGGCAGGTGGTAACGGCAAGTGACGGCGGAGCCTCCAGGTAGGCTAGCAGGCAGGTAGCAGATGAGCGCTCCCAGGTGAGCAGACAAGAGTCTCTGGACAGGCAGGTGGTCACGGCAAGTGACGGCGGAGCCTCCAGGCAGGCTAGCAGGCAGGTAGCAGATGAGCGCTCCCAGGTGAGCGGGCAGGCTGGTCCATAGACAGACTGACAGGTGTCGGAAGGCAGACCATCGGACCGCAGGCTTTAAAGCAGGTAAACGGATATCAGGCAGGTATCAAGCAGGAATCTGACAGGTGACTGGCAGGTAACTGGTAACGGGACCTGAGGGCTGAAGCAGAGTGAAGGCTTTGCAACAACATTGCTCAGGCACCTCCATTTTGGAGGAGGTGCCTTATATATGGTGAAGTCCTCCGGCCATTGGCCGGGGACTCCTTAGGACGGCGCGCGCGGCCCCTTTAAGAGAGGGGGAGCGCGCGCGCGCCCTAAGCACAGCGGCCGGGAAGCAGCGCGCGCTGCCAGCAGAGCGGGAGGAGGACGCCGGGCACGGAGTGGAGAGGTGAGGGGAACAGCGTCCCTGCCTAGCAGGAGGCAGGGACGCCGACGCTACAGTACCCCCCCCTTTAGGCCCCCCCTTTTTTAGGCCAGACAGAAATTTATCAAGGATGAGAGGGGCATAGATGTTCTCTCGGGGCTCCCACGTTCTCTCCTCAGGACCAAACCCCTTCCAATCTACCAGAAAAAAGGTTTTTCCTCTTACCCTTTTGGTGGCCAGAATGTTCTCTACCTCAAACTCGTTTTCAGCGGAAACCGGAGCAGGAGGCGTACCTGTAGACTTGGAAAAAGAGTTAAGTACCACGGGTTTGAGGAGAGATACATGGAAGGAGTTAGGGATCCGCAAGTTGGCCGGGAGTTTCAATTTATAGGCCACTGGGTTGATTTGTTTGATAACTTCTAGTGGGCCGATGAACCGAGGCCCTAACTTGTAGGAAGGAATCTTGAGCCGGACATACTTGGACGAGAGCCAGACTTTATCTCCAGGACGGAATTGTGGAGGATCCAGGCGTTTTTTGTCAGCGTGTTTCTTCATCCGCTCGGACGACTGAAGGAGTGCGGATCGGGTACTCTCCCAAATGGAGGAAAATTTGCTAACGAGAGATTCCGCAGCCGGATTGTCCACCGAGGTGGAGACGGGAAATGGGATCCGAGGATGCTGACCGAAGACTACAAAAAACGGGGATCTGGAGGAAGATTCGCTCTCGTGATTATTGTAAGAGAATTCGGCCCATGGCAGGAGATCCACCCAGTCTGAATGGTGGGCATCAACGAAGTGCCGGAGGTAACTGGTCAGGATCTGATTGATCCGCTCCACCTGACCATTGGACTGTGGGTGGTATGTGGAGGAGAAGTCCAGGGTGACGTCTAGCAGCTTACATGTGGCTCTCCAGAAGCGTGAGGTGAACTGAACCCCACGATCCGACACGATGTGGAGGGGCAGGCCATGGAGACGGAAGATGTGGCGGATAAAGTCTTTAGCCAGCTCGGGTGCAGACGGGAGGCCTGGCAGGGGAATGAAATGAGCCATTTTGGAAAAGCGGTCAGCGACCACCCAAATGACCGTACAACCGGCAGAGACAGGGAGATCTGTTATGAAGTCCATAGCTATATGCTGCCAGGGGGCAGCAGGTACTGGAAGAGGAAGGAGGCGACCGGCTGGCAGGTGTCTCGGAACCTTGTTGCGGGCGCAGGACACACAGGCAGAAACAAAGTCTATTACGTCCTTGTGCAGGGTAGGCCACCAGTAGCGCCGGGTGATAAGCTGGAGGGTCTTTTTCTGACCGGCATGGCCAGCAAGCTTAGACGAGTGACCCCAGTGTAGGATCTTCTCCCGATCAGGTACCGTTACGAACGTCTTACCGGGAGGGAGACGATTTAGACTCACGGGGGCCACCTGCATTACTCTGGCGGGATCGATGATGTGTTTAGGTTCCTCCTCAAGATCAGACACCAGGAAGGATCGGGACAAGGCGTCAGCTTTGATGTTTTTGTCAGCCGGGCGAAAATGAAGAACAAAATCAAAGCGAGCAAAAAACAAGGACCACCAGGCTTGGCGCGGGTTAAGTCTCTGGGCACTCTGGAGGTAAGCCAAGTTCTTGTGGTCCGTGTAAATTATTACCGGGTGAAGAGCCCCCTCGAGCAGGTAACGCCACTCCTCCAATGCCAGCTTAATGGCCAATAATTCTCGGTCTCCTATAGAATAGTTGCGCTCGGAAGAGGAGAAGAGTTTGGAGATTGGGGCAGTCCGGGAAGAGAAGTGCGGTATGAAGAGGCGGTAGTAGTTGGTGAAGCCCAGGAACCGCTGAATAGCCTTCAACCCCTCTGGTCGAGGCCACTTCTCGATGGCAGACAGTTTCTCAGGATCCATTCGTAGGCCGGTCTGAGAAATTATGTAGCCCAAAAACGGAAGCGAGGTCTGCTCAAAGAGGCACTTTTCATATTTAGCGTAGAGGTGGTTCTGCCTGAGCCTGAGCAGAACCTGACGAACATCCCTCCGGTGTGTGGGGAGATCCGGAGAGAAGACCAAGATGTCGTCCAGGTACACCACTACGCAGGAGTAGAGAAGGTCCCGGAAGATGTCATTGACCAACTCTTGAAAGACGGCGGGAGCGTTACAGAGACCGAAGGGCATTACCAGGTATTCATAGTGGCCGTCCCGGGTGTTGAATGCCGTCTTCCATTCATCCCCCTGACGGATACGGACCAGGTTATACGCCCCACGGAGGTCCAGCTTGGTGAAGATTCTAGCCCCCCTCAGACGGTCAAATAATTCCGGAATGAGCGGAAGGGGGTATTTATTCTTCACCGTGATCTGGTTAAGGCCTCTATAGTCTATACAGGGACGGAGTGAGCCATCCTTCTTTTTGACGAAGAAGAAGCCTGCTCCCGCCGGGGAAGTAGATTTCCGGATGAATCCCCGGGCCAGATTCTCCTCAATATATTCTGACATGGATCGGGTCTCAGCAGCGGACAAAGGGTAAATGCGCCCACGGGGAGTAGTAGCGCCGGGCATCAGGTCGATTGGGCAGTCGTATGGTCTATGAGGGGGTAATGTCTCTGCCTCCTTTTTATTAAAGACGTCCGCATACGACCAATAAGGAGCCGGAAGACCAGGTAGATTGGCTGGAGTAGGAGAAGGACGGACAGGATGGACGGGAACTAAACAAGTCTTATGGCAGTCCTGTCCCCAGCGAAGGACTTCTCCGGTCTGCCAATCAAGCACGGGTGCATGTTTCTGAAGCCAAGGTAGGCCTAGCAATAGAGCGTGAGAGAGTCCAGGTAGAACATGAAAGAAGATGCTCTCAGAGTGCAGCATTCCCACCTGCAGGGTTATGGATTCGGTGATGAGTTGGATGGGATGTGGTAAGAGGCCCCCATCCACGGCAGCGACAGATAAGGGTACGGCTAGAGGTTTGGTGGGAATGCGATATTTCTCTACCAGAGACTGAGAAATGAGATTTCCGGCAGCTCCAGAGTCAAGTTGGGCTAGTTCAAAATAACGGTTCTCCCCGCAGATGATAGAGACCGACAGCAACAGGGATGGAGAGGGTTTACTCTTGTCTAGGACGACCTCTCTGAACGATCCTAGACACAGGCGTTTCCCGACCTCTCCGGGCAGGAACGGATCCGGTGCTCCTTACTGCCACAGTAGAAGCAGCTCCCCTCGGCACGGCGTAACTCTTGACGGGTTTTGACCAGCTTGGTCTGGTCGACCTGCATAGGCTCGGGTGAGTGCGCCTCGGGAGTAGCTGGAGAAGGGACAGGTTTCTGAAAGGTAGGAGCTAGACGTGGAAACCTCCTCTCACGGGTGACCTCTTTGGCGCATTCCTGGAACCGGATGTCAATCCGGGTAGCAAGAGTTATTAAGTCGTCGAGAATGGTAGGTATGTCCCGACCGGCGAGTTCATCTTTAATACGGCCGGACAGACCCTCCCAAAAGACAGACACCAGGGCGTCGTTATCCCAGGCCAGCTCCGAAGCAAGGGTACGGAACCGTATGGCATATTGGCCCACGGTGAGATTTCCTTGATGGAGACGTAGCAGAGATGATGCGGATGAGGTCTTCCGTCCGGGTTCGTCGAAGACTTTCCGGAAAGCCGTGAGAAAGGCTGGCAGGTTGGACACCAGGGGGTCTCCTCTCTCCCATAGAGGATTTAGCCAAGCCAGTGCCTCCCCCGTGAAATGGGACATGATGAAGGCTACTTTGGCCCGGTCGGAGATAAACTGGTGGGACAGGAGTTCAAAATGCAGGGTGCATTGGTTTATGAAGCCCCGAGCTTGAGCAGGGTCGCCTCCGAAGCGAGGAGGTGCAGAAAGCCGGGGTCCGGGGCAGGATGCCATGGTATTGGTGGGCAGCGGCGCTGCCGGGCTGCGAGTCATGAGACTAGCGGTGGTTGCTGGTGGAGCAGTCAGAGTGTCCAGGCGAGAGTTGACATTCCGCAGATGACTCAGGATGGACTCCTGTTGGGACCTCTGACGGGACAGTTCATGACATAGGTCCGAGAGCGAGGGAGCTTGGGTGCCACCGGGTTCCATGGCCCGAGCAAACTATAACGGGTCTGGGAGGCGGAACCTCTGAGCAACTATACAAGGGGGCGGTCCTTGTAAGGAAGCGGGTGGCTCCCAGGGAAGACGGGCAGGTAGTCACGGCAAGTGACAGGGACAGTCTCTGGGTAGAAGGGCAGGTAGTCACGGCAAGTGACAGGGACAGTCTCTGGGTAGAAGGACGGGTACTCACGGCAAGTGACAGGGACAGTCTCTGGGTAGAAGGACAGCAGGCAGGTGACTGGTGAGCGCTCCCAGGTGAGCGGGCGAGAGTCTCTGGACAGGCAGGTGGTCACGGCAAGTGACGGCAGAGCCTCCAGGTAGGCTAGCAGGCAGGTAGCAGGTGAGCGCTCCCAGGTGAGCAGGCAAGAGTCTCTGGACAGGCAGGTGGTCACGGCAAGTGACGGCGGAGCCTCCAGGTAGGCTAGCAGGCAGGTAGCAGATGAGCGCTCCCAGGTGAGCAGACAAGAGTCTCTGGACAGGCAGGTGGTCACAGCAAGTGACGGCGGAGCCTCCAGGCAGGCTAGCAGGCAGGTAGCAGATGAGCGCTCCCAGGTGAGCGGGCAGGCTGGTCCATAGACAGACTGACAGGTGTCGGAAGGCAGACAGTCGGACCGCAGGCTTGAAAGCAGGTAAACGGATATCAGGCAGGTATCAAGCAGGAATCTGACAGGTGACTGGCAGGTAACTGGTAACGGGACCTGAGGGCTGAAGCAGAGTGAAGGCTTTGCAACAGCATTGCTCGGGCACCTCCATTTTGGAGGAGGTGCCTTATATATGGTGAGGTCCTCCGGTCATTGGCCGGGGACTCCTTAGGACGGCGCGCGTGGCCCCTTTAAGAGAGGGGGAGCGCGCGTGCCCTAAGCACAGTGGCCGGGAAGCAGCGCGCGCTGCCAGCAGAGCGGGAGGAGGACGCCGGGCACGGAGTGGAGAGGTGAGGGGAACAGCGTCCCTGCCTAGCAGGAGGCAGGGACGCCGACGCTACAGTAGTTATATTCTTATACATAGGAGCAGTATTATAGTAGTTATATTCTTGTACATAGGAGCAGTATTATAGTAGTTATATTATTGTACATAGGGAGCAGTATTATAATGGTTATATTCTTGTACATAGGGGGCAGTATTATAGCGACAATATTCTTGTACATAGGGGGCAGTATTATAGTGGTTATATTCTTGTACATAGGAGCAATATTATAGTATTTATATTATTGTACATAGGAGCAGTATTATAGTAGTTATATTCTTGTACATAGGGGGCAGTATTATAGTGGTTATATTCTTGTACAGAGGAGCAGTATTATAGTAGTTATATTCTTATGCATAGGGGCAGTATTATAGTAGTTATATTCTTGTATATAGGGACAGTATTATAGTAGTTATAATCTTGTACATGGTGCAGTATTACAGTAGTTATATTCTACTACATAGGAGCATTATGATAGTAGTTATATTCTTGTACATAGGAGCAGTATTATAGTAGTTACATTTTTGTACATAGGGGGCAGTATTATAGTGGTTATATTCTTGTACATAGGGGCAGTATTATAGTAGTTATATTCTACTACTTAGGAGCAATTTTATAGTAGTTATATTCTTGTACATAGGGGGCAGTATTATAGTGGTTATAATCTTGTTCATAGGAGCATTATTATAGCAGTTATATTCTTGCACATAGGAGCAGTATTATAGTAGTTATATTCTTGTACATAGGGGGCAGTATTATAGTAGTTATATTCTTATACATAGGGGGCAGTATTATAGTAGTTATATTCTTGTACATAGGGGCAGTATTATAGTAGTTATATTCTTGTACATAGGAGCAGTATTATAGTAGTTATATTCTTTTACATAGGAGCAGTATTATAGTGGTTATATTCTTGTACATAGGAGTAATATTATAGTAGTTATATTCTTGTACATAGTGGGCAGTATTATAGTAGTTATATTCTTGTACATAGGGGGCAGTATTATAGCAGTTATATTCTTGTACATAGGGGGCAGTATTATAGTAGTTATATTCTTGGACATAGGAGCAGTATTACAGTAGTTATAGTCTTGTACATAGGGGCAATATTATAGTAGTTACTGCTCCTATGTATAAGAATATAACTACTATAATACTGCTCCTATGTACAAGAATATATTATAGTAGTTATATTCTTGTACATAGGGGGCAGGATTATAGTAGTTATATTCTTGTACATAGGGGCAGTATTATAGTAGTTATATTCTTGTACATAGGAGCAGTATTATAGTAGTTATATTCTTGTACATAGGGGTAGTATTATAATAGTTATATTCTTGTACATATGGGACAGTATTATAGTGGTTATATTCTTGTACACAGGGAGCAGTATTATAGTAGTTATATTCTTGTACATAGGGGGCAGTATTATAGTAGTTATATTATTATACATAGTGGTAGTATTATAGTAGTTATATTCTTGTACATAGGGGACAGTATTATAGTGGTTATATTCTTGTACATAGGGAGCAGTATTATAGTAGTTATATTCTTGTACATAGGAGCAGTATTATAGTAGTTATATTCTTGTACATAGAGGGCATTATTATAGTAGCTATATTCTTGAATATAGGAGGCAGTATTATAGTAATTATATTCTTGTACATAGGAGCAATATTATAGTAGTTATATTCTTGTACATAGGAGCAGCATTATAGTAGTTATATTCTTGCACATAGGAGCAGTATTATAGTAGTTATATTCTTGTACATAGGAGCAGTATTATAGTGGTTATATTCTTGTACATAAGGGGCAGTATTATAGTGGTTATATTCTTGTACATAGGGGACAGTATTATAGTAGTTATATTCTTGTGCATAGCGGCAGTACTATAGTAGCTATATTCTTGTATAAAGGGACAGTATTATAGTAGTTATATTCTTGTACATGGGGGCAGTATTATAGTAGTTATATTCTACTACATAGGAGCATTATGATAGTAGTTATATTCTTGTACATAGGAGCAGTATTATAGTAGTTACATTTTTGTACATAGGGGGCAGTGTTATAGTGGTTATATTCTTTTACATAGGGACAGTATTATAGTAGTTATATTCTACTACATAGGAGCAATATTATAGTAGTTATACTCTTGTACATAGGGGCAGTATTATAGTGGTTATAATCTTGTTCATAGGAGCATTATTATAGCAGTTATATTCTTGCACATAGGAGCAGTATTATGGTAGTTATATTCTTGTACATAGGGGGCAGTATTATAGTAGTTATATTCTTATACATAGGGGCAGTATTATAGTAGTTATATTCTTGTACATAGGAGCAGTATTATAGTAGTTATATTCTTGTACATAGGGGCAGTATTAAAGTAGTTATATTCTTTTACATAGGAGCAGTATTATAGTGGTTATATTCGTGTTCATGGGAGAAATCTTATAGTAGTTATATTCTTTTACATAGGAGCAGTATTATAGTGGTTATATGCTTGTACATAGGAGTATTATTATAGTAGTTATATTCTTGTACATAGTGGGCAGTATTATAGTAGTTATATTCTTGTACATAGGGGGCAGTATTATAGTAGTTATATTCCTGTACATAGGGGGCAGTATTATAGTAGTTATATTCTTGCACATAGGAGCAGTATTACAGTAGTTATAGTATTGTACATAGGGGCAGTATTATAGTAGTTACTGCTCCTATCTACAAGAATATAACTACTATAATACTGCTCCTATGTACAAGAATATATTATAGTAGTTATATTCTTGTACATAGGGGGCAGGATTATAGTAGTTATATTCTTGTACATAGGGGCAGTATTATAGTAGTTATATTCTTGTACATAGGAGCAGTATTATAGTAGTTATATTCTTGTACATAGGGGTAGTATTATAATAGTTGTATTCTTGTACATAGGGGACAGTATTATAGTGGTTATATTCTTGCACATAGGGGCAGTATTATAGTAGTTATATTCTTATACATAGTGGTAGTATTATAGTAGTTATATTCTTGTACATAGGGGACAGTATTATAGTGGTTATATTCTTGTACATAGGGGCAGTATTATAGCAGTTATATTCTTGTACATAGGGGCAGTATTATAGTAGTTATATTCTTGTACATAGGGGTAGTATTATAACAGTTATATTCTTGTACATAGGGGACAGTATTATAGTGGTTATATTCTTGTACATAGGGGCAGTATTATAGTAGTTATATTCTTATACATAGTGGTAGTATTATAGTAGTTATATTCTTGTACATAGGGGACAGTATTATAGTGGTTATATTCTTGTACATAGGGAGCAGTATTATAGTAGTTATATTCTTGTACATAGGGGGGCAGTATTATAGTAGTTATATTCTTATACATAGTGGTAGTATTATAGTAGTTATATTCTTGTACATAGGGGACAGTATTATAGTGGTTATATTCTTGTACATAGGGGCAGTATTATAGCAGTTATATTCTTGTACATAGGGGCAGTATTATAGTAGTTATATTCTTGTACATAGGGGTAGTATTATAAAAGTTATATTCTTGTACATAGGGGACAGTATTATAGTGGTTATATTCTTGTACATAGGGGCAGTATTATAGTAGTTATATTCTTATACATAGTGGTAGTATTATAGTAGTTATATTCTTGTACATAGGGGACAGTATTATAGTAGTTATATTCTTGTACATAGGGGGGCAGTATTATAGTAGTTATATTCTTATACATAGTGGTAGTATTATAGTAGTTATATTCTTGAATATAGGAGGCAGTATTATAGTAGTTAGATTCTTTACATAAGGGCAGTATTATTGTAGTTATATTGTTGTACATAGAAGCAGTATTATAGTAGTTATATTCTTGTACATAGGAGCAGTATTATAGTAGTTATATTCTTGTACATAGGAGCAGTATTATAGTAGTTATATTCTTGCACATAGGAGCAGTATTATAGTAGTTATATTCTTGTACATAGGGTCAGAATTAAAGTAGTTATATTCTTAAACATAGGAGGCAGTGTTATAGTAGTTATATTCTTGTACATAGGGAGCAGTATTATAGTATATATTCTTGTACATAGGGGGCAGTATTATAGTAGTTATATTCTTGTACATAGAGGGCATTATTATAGTAGTTATATTCTTGAATATAGGAGGCAGTATTATAGTAGTTATATTCTTGTACATAGGAGCAATATTATAGTAGTTATATTCTTGTACATAGGAGCAGCATTATAGTAGCTATATTCTTGCACATAGGAGCAGTATTATAGTAGTTATATTCTTGTACATGGGGGCAGTATTATAGTAGTTATATTCTTTACATAGGAGCAGTATTATAGTAGTTACATTTTGTACATAGGGGGCAGTATTATAGTGGTTTTATTTTTGTACATAGGGGCAGTATTATAGTAGTTATATTCTTGTACATAGGGGTAGTATTATAGTGGTTATAATCTTGTTCATAGGAGCATTATTATAGCAGTTATATTCTTGCACATAGGAGCAGTATTATAGTAGTTGTAACATACCTGGCGGCGTCCTTGCATAGTGGTCCATCTCCCACTGTGCAGGAGCGCGCACTTGATTTCCAGTCCAGACTGCCACTTTGGCTTCTTTCCATACTGTCCGCTTTGCTCTGCTCTGGCTGCTTAGGGCGACGCCCGCTGAACTTCCTGTTTCTTGTAGTTGCTGCAGACACACCCCTAATGCGTCCTCAGCCTATTGCGGTCTGTCACCTAGTATTTAAACCAGCTCCTCCTTGGAATCCATGCCTGAGCATCTTGTTCTGTCAGTTGGCTTCTTGTCACTGATGTGCCAGGTCCTGTCTATGTTTCCTGCCTTGCGGTATCAGTTCCCGTGTCTGAACTGTGTCCTGTCTGTGTACTCTAGCCAGCTGTCTTTCTGCCTTTCCTGGAGGCTGTATTTCCAGGCCCGTGTGAACACGCTCTTTGCCTGTTGGTCTCGCCCTCTGGGGGCCGCATACCCAGACTCGCTCCTGTATTTGTTGCAGTACAGTTCCTGTCTGAACTGTCTCCTAGCTTCCTATCTGTTTTGTCTTTATGTCCGTTTGCTCCCTTTTTCTGCAGTGTCTGAACCAGCACTTGGCTTTACCTAGGCTCGTTCCTGCATTTTGTTGCAGTAACTGTTCTTGTCTGAACTGTCTCCTAGCTTCTTACCTGTTTTGTCTTTATGTCCGTTTGCTCCCTTTTTCTGTAGAATCTGAACCTGCACCTAACTTCTACTCGTTGTCATTGTACTTCCGTTTGTGAGTTGGAGTCCTTTCGCTACTTCTTTGCAAGTACCTTGTGTGTATCTGGTTCTGCCTTTCTTTTCCAGTCTGTTCTGTGTGAACAGAGCCCTGTCCCCTTTGCTTTGTCTTTATTTACCGCTTCGGTGATTTATCTCTGTCCTGCCTTACTTTCCGCATCTGCAGTTTTGCTCTGCTCAGCCTTGTCCACCGCATCTGCAGTTTTGCTCTGCTCAGCCTTGTCCACCGCGTCTGCGGTTTCGCTCTGCTCAGCCTTGTCCACCGCGTCGGCGGTTTTGCTCTGCTCAGCCTTGTCCACCGCGTCTGCGGTTTTGCTCTGCTCAGCCTTGTCCACCGCGTCTGCGGTTTTGCTCTGCTCAGCCTTGTCCACCGCGTCTGCGGTTTCGCTCTGCTCAGCCTTGTCTACCGCGTCTGCGGTTTCGTTCTGCTCAACCTTGTCTACCGCGTCTGCGGTTTCGCTCTGCTCAGCCTTGTCTACCGCGTCTGCGGTTTCGCTCTGCTCAGCCTTGTCTACCGCGTCTGCGGTTTCGCTCTGCTCAGCCTTGTCTACCGCGTCTGCGGTTTCGCTCTGCTCAGCCTTGTCTACCACGTCTGCGGTTTTGCTCTGCTCAGCCCTGTCCATCGCGTCTGCGGTTTTGCTCTGTTCAGCCTTGTCCACCGCGTCTGCGGTTTTGCTCTGCTCGGCCTTGTCTACTCTGCTTGATTACCACGGCTCTGAACCCGTCTCCCAGTCTGTACTGGACCTTACCCAGCCTGCACTCTAGCCTGCCTGTTCCTGTATTCCCCAGTGTGGGTCAACAGCCGTGTCCGGGGTCTGACCTGGAGTGGCACCTGGTCCCTCTGCTTGGTTCCTCCCTGGTGCACTGGCGTCGTATGCCGTCGTGCGACCTTGGTCGGATCGGGCAGATACTTAGTTACGCCCCTCCAGACACTCTCCGGTTCATGGCACAGTGGAATCACTAATCACGCACACGCCAGTCAGTCCGGGCGTGTGCATTACAGTAGTTATATTCTTGTACATAGGGGACAGTATTATAGTAGTTATATTCTTATACATAGGGGCAGTATTATAGTGGTTATATTCTTGTAGATAGGAGGCAGTATTATAGTAGTTATATTCTTGTACATAGTGGGCAGTATTATAGTAGTTATATTCTTGTACATAGGGGGCAGTATTATAGTTGTTATATTCTTGCACATAGGAGCAGTATTACAGTAGTTATAGTCTTGTACATAGGGGCAGTATTACAGTAGTTACTGCTCCTATCTACAAGAATATAACTACTATAATACTGCTCCTATGTACAAGAATATATTATAGTAGTTATATTCTTATACATAGGGGGCAGGATTATAGTAGTTATATTCTTGCACATAGGGGCAGTATTATAGTAGTTATATTCTTGTACATAGGAGCAGTATTATAGTAGTTATATTGTTGTACATAGGGGTAGTATTATAGTAGTTATATTCTTGTACATAGGGGACAGTATTATAGTGGTTATATTCTTGTACATAGGGGCAGTATTATAGTAGTTATATTCTTGTACATAGGGGCAGTATGATAGTAGTTATATTCTTGTACATAGGGGTAGTATTATAATAGTTATATTCTTATACATAGGGGACAGTATTATAGTGGTTATATTCTTGTACATAGGGGCAGTATTATAGTAGTTATATTCTTATACATAGTGGTAGTATTATAGTCGTTATATTCTTGTACATAGGGGACAGTATTATAGTGGTTATATTCTTGTACATAGGGAGCAGTATTATAGTAGTTATATTCTTGTACATAGGGGGCAGTATTATAGTAGTTATATTCTTGTACATAGGGGGCAGTATTATAGTAGTTGTATTTTTGTACATAGAGGGCATTATTATAGTAGTTATATTCTTGAATAGAGGAGGCAGTATTATAGTAGTTAGATTCTTGTACATAAGGGCAGTATTATAGTAGTTATATTCTTGTACATAGAAGCAGTATTACAGTAGCTATATTCTTGTACATAGGAGCAGTATTATAGTAGTTATATTCTTGTACATAGGAGCAGTATTATAGTAGTTATATTCTTGTACAAAAGAGCAGTATTATAGTAGTTATATTCTTGCACATAGGAGCAGTATTATAGTAGTTATATTCTTGTACATAGGGTCAGCATTATAGTAGTTATATTCTTGAACATAGGAGGCAGTGTTATAGTAGTTATATTCTTCTACATAGGGAGCAGTATTATAGTAGTTATATTCTTGTACATAGGGGGCAGTATTATAGTAGTTATATTCTTGTACATAGGGAGCAGTATTATAGTAGTTATATTCTTGTACATTAGAGCAGTATTATAGTAGTTATATTCTTGTACATAGGAGCAGTATTATAATAGTTATATTCTTGTACATAGGGAGCAGTATTATAGTAGTTATATTCTTGTACATTAGAGCAGTATTATAGTAGTTATATTCTTGTACGTAGGAGCAGTATTATAGTAGTTATATTCTTGTACATAGGGGCAGTATTATAGTAGTTATATTCTTGTATATAGGGAACAGTATTATAGTAGTTATATTCTTGTACATAGGAGCAGTATTATAGTAGTTATATTCTTGTACATAGGGACTGTATTATAGTAGTTATATTCTTGTACATAGGAACAGTATTATAATAGTTATATTCTTGCACATAGGAGCAGTATTATTGTAGTTATATTCTTGTACATAGGGTCAGCATTATAGTAGTTATATTCTTGAACATAGGAGGCAGTGTTATAGTAGTTATATTCTTGCACATAGGGAGCAGTATTATAGTTATTATATTCTTTGACATAGGAGGCAGTGTTATAGTATTGATATACAGCTTATGGAGATGGGATGAATATTTCCCCTAATATGGGGTAATTAGCATCCACCTCTTGGGGTTTTTGCCTTCCTCTGGATCAACACGTTATTATTATTGGTTGAACTCGATGAACCCTAGACAACGTTGGGGCAAGGTGTCTAGCAATGGCTTTCTCTGCTCTCCCAATGGAAAACATGCCCATACACATTAGAGGATATTCAGCTGAAGCTCCCTATTTCGGCAGAATTAGACAACCATGTAAAGTGCTCTGCTGGGAAACAAGTCACATCCAGAGGTGTCTGGGGCCAGTTTATCCTCCTAGCTCCTGTGAAAATACATGCATGTTTGGCAGAGCTGAGCATGTTACTGTATGGGGAGTCAGGAGGAATAGCGCTCAGACAATGCTGTTGTACGTGTATCAAAAACACTCCACTCATGGCTCATCATCTCTCCCCGATCATCACAGAAGTCATTTGCAGAAACTGGAACCTCAGCATATCTGACATTTTTCTGAGTAATATGATGGGACAGGTTGTTGGATCCATTTCTTCCACGCAATTGACCTAAAAGTGTCAGAATCGCTGAAATCTAAAATTCCTAGAAAAGATAAGAAGCAGCAGCAGTCGTCATTGAGTTTCCATTTCCCAGCGATGATATAAATGATGCCACTGGCCGGGGTGGGAGATTGGCTGGCTCTATGTATATGTGGGCACATGGCCAACAGGATCACAGTCGACCCCTGTCTTTTCCATTCTCTGTTTGACAACGCCTCCTCAAAATGTGAGGCGTGCCATGCAAAAAAAGAGCACAAGGATCTGGTGTATAGCACCCCACTCCAAATGTAGAAGAGTTGACTGAGCATTTGCCCGACTGTCTGTAGGGCGTTATGGAAGTGGAATGATTGGAGGGCGTCGCACACCTATGGGGATATGCTCTGGAAAGAACTGGTCACTAGATTTTGGACCTCTAAACCAGGGTTCCCCAACTCCAGTCCTCAAGGCCCACCAACAGGTCATGTTTTCAGGATTTCCTTAGTATTGCACAGGTGATGGAATTATTGCCTGTGCAGGTGATGCAATTATCACCTGTGTAATACTAAGGAAATCCTGAAAACATGACCTGTTGGTGGGCCTTGAGGACTGGAGTTGGGGAACCCTGCTCTAAACAACAAGAATGTTGTAATGTAGCAAGGGTTTAATCTTTTAAAAATGGCCATGCCAAAAGTCCAGAGTCAGGCGGAGGAGACAGGTAAGACCTGACCCGATCAGTTGGGCAGTCCCTGTACACTAGTGTACTGACACATGAGTATGGCTGGCTCTGGAGCGCCTCATGATGACGTGCATGCATCTCACCATTTGCATAGAGGATTCACCTGATTTGCACTTACAAACTCACTTGGCCTTTAAAAAGTATCTTTATCCATAAACTGCTCAAAGGCAAAAACATAAAAGGCGCTTCATACAGCGATTATAATGGCCACGCATTGCGCTCTCCGACCTGGTTAAACTGAGACATATGCTTATAAAATATTCACGCTCCTTCTTTCATACACAGACAGGCGAGGACAGATCAATTACTTGTTTGTTATCTGTTACTGGGGGGAGCAGCGAAGGTTAATTCTTACAATTATATTTACAAGCAGATGGATGGTGACTGCACAAAACCTTTTATTATATTCCCTACCTAATAGTGTACAATATAGTTCCTAAGTATTACACCCGCCACATTGTGGCAGCCGCAGTGTCTCACACCATAGCCAAAAAGTTCCCATAAGTTGCAGATAAACTTTACTGAACTATCACATAACTTTTTAACAGGTATTAGGAGGATGTAAGAAAGTTTGATTGTTGGAGGTCCAGGTGCTGAGACCCCCAGCCACAGCCGGCTCCAGGTATATGCAGGCCCTTGGGATGACCCAGTGGCCCCTCTTTTGATTTTTCCTCCTCGCTTTCCAAGAGTCATAACTTTTTATTTTTTTGTAGAGTGGGCTGCATCAGGGCTTGTTTTGTTGCCGTCTGAGCTGTAGTTTTTATCATTATCATTTTAGGGTTCGTACGACTTTCTGATCTCTTCTTAAAGAGGTTGTCCACTACTTTATCATGGATGACCTATCCTTAGGGTCAGCCTATAGGAGGCGGATGTGCAGTACTCTGCCGCAGCCACTATCAGAAGATGGAGCAGCTCCGCAACTGAGCAGTTCTGGCAGGTGACACAGAGAACAGCTGATGGGCGGGGGTGCTGGACCGATCAGACATCTTTTCAATTGATTTTTACTTTTGTTAGTGATTGTAAAATGGTCTATTATGAAGCCCAGCCACAAGCGTCATAGGAGTACAAACATGGTAGACCTAGGAGCCCCCCAGCTCTCGTGACAATGCCATTGGTACTCCGGCATTAGCACCAGCGCTGTATGATGGGGGCTCAGCTCCATACAAGCTGTACGCACATCCACCGTACACGAATGGTGGATGTCACAAATTGCAGAGTGTGCCCCCCACCCCTGGCACTGTGGACTGCTGCTCTTACCTGGGTTTGCCGGGTGGTGGTGCCGCCCTGGCCCCGCCATTCACTAAATCGGAGTGACTAAAGATAGTCTTAGTGGAAAGTCTATCAACTAACGAGCAAATATAGTGCTCACATAGGGGCTTGTTTACATGTAGTGTTTTTCGATGCGTTTTTTTTCAGTGCAGAAAAAAATGCAGCATTTTACTGTAACAGCAAAATGAATGAGGTTTCTAAAATCTCATTCACAGGGTGCGTTTTTTTCCTTGCATCCTCTTTTCTCTCAGCGTTTTTTTCTCCATTGAGACCAAAATGGCTTAGTAACATGAAAAAAAAAGCTGCATCTAAAAAGCTACATTGTGAACATACCCTAAGAGCTTCTGTACCTTTTTTTAGCGAACTATGTGGGGGTTCTCAGCATCCGGGACCACCCACCAAGCAAAACTTCTGTCATGTCAAAACTTTCTAAAGTTGTGTGTGGTCAGACCAGGCGGGGTACGCTGCACGGCTGTGAGCACACGCGACGTTTCCACAGCGGTTTCCTTGACACAGATTTTTGTATCCGACATACTTGTGTTTTGGGACTATGATAACGCCCAGGTACAAGCTACCCGGACACTGTACGTAACTGTGATCGTGGATTTGATGGTTTTTGTACCATAGGACCCATGATGAGCCCTTATTATGGATGAGTGTGACAGTGGAGGTAGGACATGTTCACACTGATGCATAGATAACAGACCATCAGTGAGTGTATGAGATGGATGTGGAATGGTGAGTGTGGAATGGTGAGACGTGCAGTGTGGACACTGGCAGCTGCCCCTCCTCCGCCTCCTCACTGACAGCTCCATCCTCCAGGCTGACAGCAGAGATAAGCAGCAGGGGGCGTGGCCGCCGCGGTGGGCGGGCCCGGTGACGTCACGCAGGCAGTGTGGCTGCAGGCAGAGGCTGTGGAGCTTCAGTCAGCGCTCGGCCATGGGGAAGGTGCAGTTGTTTGAGATCAGCCTGAGGGACAGCCGGGTGATCTACAGCCCGGGGGAGACGCTGTGCGGAACGGTCACCATCAGGACCACTGCGGCACTTGCTTATAAGAGTGAGTACACATGGGCACCCATGGGTGCCAGCCCAGTGCCCACTCCCAGGCTCCACCTAGATCCAGGCACTTTTCATCACCATTGCTCTGGCTCTCAGGTGGCACCTACTTTACAGGATGATCAGTGCCACCCGAATATACCATGCCAGTGCTGCTTGGGGCTCGGTTAATTCTAAGTACCAAGGTGCCCCTTAGATCCAGTTATGCTCCCTATACCAGGGCTCCTGGCAACAGATTTTTTTTTAAAACCCCTTATAGACTTAAACCAAGCCCCCTGGAAACAGGGAGGAAGGGGTTAATGCCACCATGTAAAGGTGGGCACAGGAGTGCCACCCAGCCGCTGTGCTACTTCCACCTGTTGTAGAAATGCAATTCCCAGCGTGTCTTAACTAGCTGGGACTCGTAGTTCCTCATCCCCTCCCCCCTCCTTCCATATACTGTGCTGGTCTGGTTGTGGGTCTCCTGTACTAGCCCCATGCTTCTTGTACTGCCCAGGCTGGGCCCTGTCCTCCCCTCCTCCCGATAATCCAGATTAGCGCCAGGTCTCCACCTCCCACATTCCTTGTACTAGCTCCCCAGCAGACCCCCCTCCCCTGGGGGTCACGCCAGAACAGAACCTGTTCCTTTCCGCCTTGTTCCCTGATCAAACAGGTGTGTAAAGGCCAGTGCAAAAGTATTAGTGCCCTCCCTCTACCTCTTCCCTGGGGCTCTGCAGTAGTCACATTGGATGCCTTCTGACCTCCCCATGGTTGACTTCCTGTGTCACCCCCTATATGAAGGTGCCCCCCATTGTGCCTAGGTGGTAGGTTTGTGTGGCATTGTGTATGGGTCTGTGCGGACCCCTTTCTTCCGCAGTGTTTTTTATCTGCTTTCGCTCCTTTGTTATTGTATTTTGGGTGCAATAACGGCCAATCGGATTCCAGCTTTTGTTGGTTGCAGCATTGGTGAAGCTGGGTGACCACCGTTATGGCACCGTTTCAGCATATAGGTCATGACCTGTATTTTCCGCACCTGATTGGTAAATCTGCCTCATTGGCAGCAGTTTGGGGAGAAGGACTTTTCTCTCTATGACGGGCAGATATGCTATTTACAAGGCACACGAGGTGTAATAGTGGCCACTGGAGAGCGGCATGTGTTCCCGCAGGACAGATATGTCACAGATATGAGTACCAGCGAAGAAGGCGAGATCTTACAAAAAACTTATTCACTCTCTTTAGGAAAAAAGGGTGTATTTCATCTCTGTCCCTTCTGCATCGATGACTTTACGACCCTGCCAAGTCGCGTGCACAATACCTGCCCATCGTGCAGCGTTTCGGGAGGTTTCAGCAAATCCACAGAACTTCTGTGTCAAAACCTGCATGAATTTGCTACAAATCTTCTGCTGCAGAGAACTGTGCTGTGACAACTACCCCCAGGCTAAGGGGCTCACGTGGATGTGCCTGGTCAAAAACTCCAGGCAGGTGATTTTTGTGGCCATCTTTGCAGTAAGTTCCAAGTGAGGCACATAAGACTGGATTTTCATGCTGTTGTCGGTGTGGATGAAGTGCTACTTGGATGTGGTGGCTGTGAGACTCTTGAGTAATTTGAGGTATTACCTTTAAAAAAAAAAAAATAAAAAGTGCACCAAGCGCAATGTGAGAAGCCGTCCTTAATAGTTTCACCTGGACTTGTTGCGGATCGGGGCACGTTGCGGGCAGTTTTTAGCTGCAGGGTTCTCTTTCGCACGGCGCAATATTACCCTGCAAATGCCACGTGGAATGAGTGCACAAATATGCACATGGCAAAGAATCCAATCACTGCTCATCCAGCGGCATCTGGTTGTTGTTGTTTTCTCTACTACTCTCTGTTATCAGTCAGTCCAGAAAACTTCCTGCCCTGTGATCACACCTTTATCTCCAGAATCAGTAAGTTACAGATAAGTGTGAATGATTATTTCCATTTATTATGGGATGGGACGTCATGTTCCAGATGACCCGGCTTGTTTTCTGCTGCCTTGTGCTGATTGTTTGTGCTTCCGGTTGGGAATGCGGAGCACAATGCCATTGCCCTGGAGATGGTTTCGGTCTCCTCCTCCTCCTCAATCTGCTGTGGTCGGATTGAGGAATTTTAAAGGTGGGGGAGATGGGTGAGGCTTGGCTACAAGAGCTGCTGCAGCCAGAGCCAGGCAGACCACAGATATTAAAAAATCTGCACCTCAGGTTTCTATTCATATGGCAAAAGTCTAGTGTTAAAGGGGTTGTGATTTCATCATATAACAAATAGAGGCTTATTCACCACCTTTCATCCCTGTGGGTTGAGTACAAGCCAGGCCACTCCAGTAGTCAGCGGCTCTGGATGCGATGACTGCGCCATCTGGATGTCTCAGGACTTCTGAAGCCTTTGATTGGCTGCAGTGGTCAGGTGAGTGGAACAGTACACCATCAGAGAAACGTCCGATGACTCGCTCTTCCAGTCACCAGTCTTTACCAGCCTTTGCATACACTGATAATTGATAATAAGCATTCGGAATAACGCTCTCTCCTGAATGCTGGTTCCTGGCAGCGATCAGCTGGTTGAATTGGTCTTGCGGACACTAAAATGATCATTGTCAGGAGTGCCATATCAGCCCATACTCTGCTACTGATTGGCTTGGCTGCTGCCTGAGAGTTTACAGGAAAGCAGCGTAATGTTACCTGCAGCTCTGGATGTAACTAGTGCAGAACATAAGATGTAAGGAAAGATAAATGTAGTGAAATATTCGAGCATCCACATGATACAAAGTTTCTTCCAATGAATGCCTTTCCCTACATCCTTTCCAATGTTAAGGCCTCTTTCACACGTCAGTGTGTCTGATTCAGGTGGTGACCGTTTTCACGCGTACCGGCGCCTGGGAATCTGTGTACTGTTCACGCTGTTCCCAAGCGCCTGGTACTGAACGCTGCCCTCATCTTGGTTCCCTGCCAGGGCTGCGATCAGCACCAGCAGGGGATAATGATGAGAGTAGTATTCTACTCCTGGTGTCCCCACCTGTAAAAATAAGAATAACATAAAAAATCCATATACTCACCAATCACGCCGGGAAGAATGAGCCGCTGCAGCGAGCGGTGTCCTGTCACTCACTGAGCACAGCTCCTTGGCCCGCTTGCTGCAGGAGTCATTCTCCCCGGCTCCTCAGCGTGATCGGTCGCATGGATTACAGCGGGGGACACTTAGGACAGGTGAGTATATGGATTTTTTTATGTTGTTCTTATTTTTACAGGGGGACACTGCGGGAGCAGACTACTACTCTCATGATTGTCCCCGCTGGTGCTGATCGCAGCGCTGGCAGGTGACTATGATGAGGGCAGTGTTCAGCACCCAGTGCTTGGGAACAGCGCAAACTGTACCACTGATTCCCAAACTGGAAATATCCGGACGTGTGAAACCGGCCTAAATCTGTGTAGCTGATTGCGGTTTGGTGTGACCACACATACACACGACCTTCATCACTGCAAAAACTTAGGTCAGGGCTGAAATTCAATCAAAGTCTTCTCCTTAGGACCAGAATATTTCCAGATTTTCCTGTAAAAGTTAAAATGTGCTGAATAAGCAACCTCTTTATTTTGTTTTGTTTTTTGTCCACGGAGGAAGCTGATTTAACGGCTATTTATATATCGTATTGTGTACCAGGCGAGGAGGATATACTTCCAGCGCTTTTGTATTTAATGCCTTAGGATTGCTATTCCTATAATTAATTTATAACGCCCGTGTGGGCTGCTGGGCGTTGGTGACATCCTTACGCGGGATGTTTTGCGCAGGCTATACAAGCTCGGCTCTATCTTTAAAGATCTTGTGTTTATGAATCAGTAATTCCCAGCTGTGACCTGGCAGCGATACACATCTGGTGAAAACCCTAAACTCTCACAATGCACCGCAGCAGGGGTGGAATACGGGGTGAGATCCTGAGAGCTAACAGGAAAGCAGCAGATTCATATATTTTTGTTTCTTTCTGTGCAGGGGTCTAGGCTATGATTAGGGGCCAGAGGACATGAACATAGAGGGCTGGCTGGAATAAAGTGTGACCCTTTGGGATCGCTCACACGCGTATAAATAATAGGTCCAATTCTTATTCAGGAGAGTGGGATGATTTTTTTCTCACTTGTCATCTGTGTGCTGTCTGTATAAAAGCTGATTACCGTATTTTTCGGACTATAAGACGCACCCCAAATTTTGTGGTGGAAAATAGAAAAAAAATATTTATAAGGGGTCAATCTTATAGTCTGAATAGGTACGGTATGTTACCTGGGGGGCAGTGGAGCGAGGGTCACAGGAGGCAGGCCGGGGCTGAGGCCTGTACCAAGCTGTGAGCGGCGAAGCAGTGCGGCCTGCGCAGGTTTCCTGTGTGCGTGGCCATCTTCCTAGAGCTGTGATCTACAGGAAAATGGCCGCCGGAGCTACCGGTCCGGGCATGTGCCGTTTCGGGCGGTCATTTTCCTGTAGTTCACAGCTCTAGGAAGATGGCCGCGCACACAGGAAACCTGCGCAGGCCGCACGCTGCTCACAGCCCGACACCGGCCCCAGTACCGGCCAGGCACAGGTGCCGACCCCAGCTGCTCACCTCTGATGCCACCGCCACTACCACCACCTGGAGGACCACCGCAGGTAACGTTTGGACCATAAGACGCACCCCCCATTTTCCTCCCAAATATTGGGGGGGGGGGAAAGTGCGTCTTATGGTCCGAAAAATACGGTATTTTTTTTTCCTGCATTATACTTGTCCGATTAATACACTAGTGTGAACGAACCCTTAGGCTGGGGTCACACGGGCATGGCTTCTCTCATGGGAGAGATTCGGGCCGATTATGCCAATGACACTCGGCTCAAACTCTGTTACGGTTTGAGCCGAGTGTCATCTTGCTGTACTGTGATTCTCTCTTGTGCGCAGAGAAGTTGGAGAACTTAATTTCTCCAGTGTCTGTGCGAGAACATTGGACTGCACTCGGATGACATCCAAATGCTGCCAGATGTTTCACATGCACCCATAAACTTGCATGGGTGAGCGTGTTATTGGATGTACTCGCAGTTTGCTATGATTGTTTTCTCATGCCAAATAAGCATGAGAAAAAAATGGCAGATCTGCACTGCTCCATATTATAACATTGGTCCGAGAGCTATCTGATAAAACAACGCATAGCATTCAGCCGTGTTATACGCCAGTGTGAGCGAGCCCTTAATGCCAGGATATATCTTCACACGGCGTCTTTTTCTGGCGCTCATAAAAACACTAGCAAGAACCAGTCTTAAAATTCAATGGAAAAACTATTCACTGTTTGTATGTTCAGGCTCCTGAGCGTCTTTTAAATGCCTCCGGTTTTCAGAGACTCCAAGCGTTTGAAAGAAGTGACGTCCATCAGAACACAATGCTCAGACTGGCCGGCGGCTCTCCCCACCCGAGCGTGAAAGCATGTATTTCTTCGCTGCTGTCACGCTCAGGTTGTGATACCCGATGACCAGTCCGTGCACTGTGTTCTGATCTCGATCTCATTTATATGGCCATCTGACTGCGCCCTAAGGCCACGTTCACACGTTCAGTATTTGGTCAGTATTTTACATCAGTATTTATAAGCCAAATTCAGGAGTGGAACAATCAGAGGAAAAGTATAAAAGAAACATGTCACCACTTCTGTATTTTTCACCCACTCCTGACTTTGGCTTATAAATACTGATGTAAAATACTGACCAAAACCATGTGAACGTGGCCAGAGGCTTGCAAAATGGCAGAAAAAAAGGAGCTATTCCTGTAGCCTTTTCATCTTGAAAAATGGAAGTTTTTGACTGCCGTAAAAAGATGCAGTGTGACCATAGCCTTACAGGGAAATAGCAGATTTCTCTTTCCTTGCAGGGGTCTACCTTATGTTTAGTGACAATGGGGTCTTACTAGGGTATAAACTGTGAGGTTTCCATCTCAGGTTCCCTAATAGCCAGAGCAAAAAGCCACTATCAGTGATTTGTGCCGCCGACCCCTGATTTTCATGTCAGCATAATTAAGCCAATCGCACGAACGAGTGTTTTGCCAGTCAGCGTCCTGTTTACACTGACCGATGATCGGGAACAATCCTTATGAACGCTGGTTTACCGATCACTGTGGTCCCCATGGTTTTTGCTTGGTTTGCTGCAGTGATGATGTCACGTTCAGCTGCTGCAGCCAATCACTGACCTCAGCGGCCATGTGCCGTGCATGCAGCAATTTACCCAGCGGTTTTCTTGCAGTGCTTGCCCCTAATGAAACATTTTAAAACTTTTTTTGTTTTAATGACTGTCTTGGTTCTTTGATATAGTAACAACAAGTGTTTTTTTTTTTTTCCATTTTAGATAAAGTTTCCTTTGTTCTTCTTGTCGGTGAAGGCATGAATTACTTGTACAAACTTTTACCTAAGTCGTGAGGTGATGTCAGAGGAAATGTAACCGCAGCCAAAACCACCACTCCCAGTGTGGACTTTACACGGTTATGTCAGCAGAGGCTGATTAGCCAACACGGGAGTCTTGTCGCACACACGTGACTGCGCGGTGTGTCCCATTAGGTCAGAAGTGACTGCTAATTTACATAAAGGTCATTTGTCATATGACATGTTTAGATTCTCAATACATTCTGTTCTTGTAGCGGCAGGGAGTGAGACGATGCCTCTCCAAATATTCAGATAATATTTATTTCTCTATGACTTTAGTTAAGCACTTAGCTCTGTAGTTTAAAGGGGAACTCCTCTTCAAACAATTTATTCTCAAGTAGTACCACCGAAGGAGAAATAAGTCATTACACATTTCCCTATAAAAGCAATGGGTCGTCCATATAATGCACAGAGGTGCTCGGTCTAATTAGCCAATTTGCACTTGGGTTAGCAGATAAGGGTCCTGAATAGAGGACCACCCTCCCCCTCAATTAACAGATCTATGAAACCGTTTATTGGGATTTACCTAAATGAAGGGGTTTCCTCATCTTTAAAAGTTATCACCTCTCCAAAGGATAAGTGATAATTTGGCAGATTGGTGGGGGTTTGACCTCTGGGAACCGCACTGATCACGAGACGAGGGAGATCTGAAATGCTGCATGGGAAAGGAGCCGCCTCAGACCAGCAAAAAGGACAAAAGTGTACAATGCAAGAGGATTCTGTAAATGCATGTAATTAGGTTACAGACACATTACAATTTCTAAAAATTACCCACAGGTACCATAACATAATAGGCCACGTCTCCTACCAGCCACTCCCCTATGGAGGCGCTCCATTCTCTATAGCCCTGCTCATGGGATTGCTGGTGGGCCCAGCAGTCAGATCCGAACAATCAGCAGGTTATCATCTTTCCTTTGGAGGTTATAATAACCCTTTAATTATAAAAGAAGTAGAATAAAACAGGTCCTACACATGATATAACGGTCGGCTCCCCTATAAAGGAGCGTTTGGTTGGGCGTTCATGTATTTTTCAATGGGGAGAGAGTTTAAAGCTGCTGACAGTCTCTGCCTTTTAAAGCAAAACGATCAGCTGCTGAAATCCCTACTGTCTGATTCCTATGTTCCCCAATATCATGTGTCAGGAGAATCGGGAGGCTGCCATACATGTCAGATGGTTGGCCGGCACTGCAGTGGCCACTACACGGTGAATGGAGCTGGGCCCTTCAGAGCGAAGCATGTGTACATAGTAGTCTAGTCAGGACAAGATGTGTATAGCGGCACACATGCTGGTCTCCACATACCAATTTAGTACCAATTTAGTTCAATGGTCTGTTGAAGGAGCACCACTTGCATTTCCGTGTGGCGGCTGCTGTATGGCAGGTCCATAGTTGGATGTAAACGATGTATGTGTGGAACAAAGCAGATCCTTACACTGCTTAGTGGTCTCTGCCAAGTACTGTACTTTATCTACCATTGAAGTGCAGTACTTGCCAGCCACCACCTGGCAATGTACAGGGCCGCTGTGTGCCTTCCTGCACATCGCTTGGCTCCGGTCATTGCCAGAGCAGAGTGGGGTTTCCAGGTGTCGAACCTTGAAAGGTCTCATATTGATGACATATCCTACAGTCCTGCTCTTTGTTATTGTCACCCATGAAGTGTAAGTACATAATGTGGAATATCTCCTGAAAAAAATGAATCAAGTGAAGCAGTTTTTTTGTATAGAGCACTCATGTGTTAAATACAAAAGAGCAAAAGATAATCAATAATTTAAAACAAAAAGCAATGGGAGGGAAAAATACAGGGTGGGCCATTTATATGGATACACTTAAATTAAATGGGAATGGTTGGTGATATCAACTTCCTGTTTGTGGCACATTAATATATGGGAGGGGGAAAACTTTTCCAGATGGGTGGTGACCGTGGCGGCCATTTTGAAGTCGGCCATTTTGGATCCAACTTTATTTTCTTCAATGGGAAGAGGGTCATGTGACACATTAGTCTTATTGAGAATTTCATAAGAAAAATAATGATGTGCTTGGTTTTAACGTAACTTTATTCTTTCATGAGTTTTTTTTTACAAGTTTACGACCACGTATAAAATGTGCTCAAAGTGCTGCCCATTGTGTTGGATTGTCAATGCAACCCTCTTCTCCCACTCTTGACACACTGATAGCAACACCGCAGAAGAAATGCTAGCACAGTCTGGAACAATGTGAGTGACGCTGAGGAATTATTAAGGGATGCAAACTAAATGGCATGTTCCCATGGGATGTATCAGCACCGAAAAAAATTACTTTCTAGCATTCCTTTGCAATTAATCCGAGCACTTGTACTAATTCTGAGTTTCAGCACGTCTTCCACTCCAATCACACCTAGAGCTGCGTGCAGAATCCTTGCTGTGGACGGTCGGTAAATAAAGATTATTATTGTTGGTAGCCTCCTGAGCGTCCATAGTGCACTGCGCTGCCTTCTGAGAGACGCGTTTTGGACATTGTGATGTAAGACCGCACCGTCAAAACAACGAGTCGGAAGAACTCTGAATGCAGCTCTGGGTGTAAAGGAAATTGTGTAACAATGGCAGTTAGGTGAATGTAACTAAGTTATGTGTTTGTTTGTTTTTAAATCTGATTTGTGACAAAGGGTTAAGGTTAGGTCTGTCTAATAAGGGAGGAGGCAGGTGATAGGGAGACCTTGAAATGGGAGAAGTTCAGGATGAGGAGGAGGAGGAGGCACATCTGAGTCAGGTTTTGGGTCTGAGCCCAGAGGCTCCTTTGTTTACAGTCACAGTAAGCGACTCTGGAAACAGGCGATCCTTCTGTATGTAATGTTACCGGGGAGTAAATCAGGGGTGGCTATACATTCTGGAGGAGGGGGCGGCTGGGAAGGCACATAGGGGAGGCCTCACTTACCACTTAGTGCACTGTACAGTGTTGAGGAGCAAAACCCAATGCAGTCACTATAGCAGAGAACCCCTCTCTGGTTATAGAGGCGATGATGGATCTGCCATCTTTAATGTATGTATCAATAGCCTGAGTCATTGATCTGGATGATCATTCTGATAATCCAAACACATTCCACTGACCGGTGAAGTGAACACTACTGATAATCTGGGGGCGCCTTGGGGATGTATCAGGAGAGCAGTCAGTTCTTGATGTGGTGGAAGCAGAAAAAATGGCAAGCATCGGGATCTGAGGGATTGTGTGACAAGGGCCAAATTGTAATGGCTAGTCCACTTGGTCAGAGGATCTCCAAAAAGTCAAGTCTTGGGAGGTGTTCCCGGTATATGGCGGGTCGTGGCGGGTCTTGGCGTGGCTGTTCCCGGGATGCGGCGGGTCTTGGCGTGGCTGTTCCCGGGATGCGGCGGGTCTTGGCGTGGCTGTTCCCGGGATGCGGCGGGTCTTGGCGTGGCTGTTCCCGGGATGCGGCGGGTCTTGGCGTGGCTGTTCCCGGGATGCGGCGGGTCTTGGCGTGGCTGTTCCCAGCATTCGTCGGCCTGTTTAGACAGTTTGATAATTGGGCCCTAACTGCTCCTTAAGGTGGCCATACCCTTTTGATAGCTATCGGCCAACAACTATTTATTCTGAACTCCCCCCCCCCCCCCCCCCCCTACACAAAATTAAAAAAGACCCTCTAGCGATGGCTTATCCCTTGAGGACATGCCTGACTTTACTTTTATCCTGAAATGTTTGTAGGCAGATCCTGTGAGAAATCAGTGCCGTGCTCTTTATGACCCCCTGGTAATGTCCTAAGTGTATGGTGGAGTTTGTAGACTCTGGTAGGGTTGGAGCAATCTGTCCTCCTGATTGCTGTAAAGGGCTTTGGGTTATAGATTTTGTGCAGCCTGCTCCACCAGAGAAATATTTAACTTAAAGGGGTTGGCCACTACTCTGTATTTTATTGATGGCCTATCTTTAAATATCTGATCAATAGTGGTGCAACACGCGGCACCCCCACCGATCAGATGCTACCAGAGGTGGCCAAAAGTTTGGCCGCAGAAACTATAGAAATGACAGAGCGCATCCGAGAACTTCCGGCCTCCGCTGATAATAGCCAATCAGATATTGATGACCTATCCTAAGGATAGGCCATCAATAAAAAAGTATTGGCCAGCCACTTTAAGGCCCCCATATACATTAGACTACCGTTGGCCAATATCGACGGGGTTTGGCTAACAATCTAATGCGCATGAGGGCCCCTAGGGAAGATATCGATCCGGCGTGTCCCATTTCAGCCAATCCTTTCGTTCTCTAAGTGATAAGCCGCACCTAGAAATGTCCGCTAGCAGCTCTCTCATAGATGGCACACGAGCGCTCAGCAGGGTCGACCACTCCTGTATATGGGAGAGTCGGGTGAGAGAGCTGCTGGATGAACAGCGGTGGCTCAGTGGTTAGCACTGCAGCCTTGCAGAGCTGGGGTCCTGGGTTCAGATCCCACCAAGGACAACATCTGCAAAGAGTTTGTATGTTCCCCCCATGTTTGCATGGGTTTCCTCTGGGAACTCTGGTTTCCTCCCGCACTCCAAAGACTTACTGATAGGGAACAAAGATTGTGAGTCCCAATGGGGACAGTGATGATAATGTCTGTAAAGCGCTGTGGAATATAATGGCGCTACATACGAAAAACATAATAAATAATCTAAAATGTATGGGGGAGTGGAAGTTTAGACTAATGTAGATTTTTATAAAATGATTTTCAAGGGTATTATTAGGGATTACATTTTAACCTAAAGATCTTCCAGGTTATTATTAACCAGCACAATGTAAATAATCTGAGTGTGGTGCAATTGTTGGGTGCAGATAAGGCTTATTCATGGCGTCATGAATCAGTTTAGTAGGTTGAGGGATATATCAGGGAATCGCCTAATTGTTTTGCCGTATGTCAATAAAGCTTAGTCACCAAGTAATGAATTGTTCCGCAACTTTCTAATATATCATTTGTGCTTTTTCCTCATTGTTTTCAATATCTCTTTTTGGTGGCAGCAAATGGGAACATTCCTAATTACAATCAGAGCATGAATGCCTGCGGGGAGCTGATACTGTACCCAGTCTTATGTGAGCTGAGCAGTCTAGACTCCGGGTTATTACATTTTATTATCCATAGTAGTAGTATTATTATTAGGATTGTCCTGCCTTTCCACAAAATTTACTATTGGCAGGGATGGTGTAAAAATGATAAAATCAGGCATATATCACTGCTGTAGCCCTCCAGGGTCCAGGTAATTGGTGCTAGGAAAAGAAGTGATTATATAGGGCAGCATGGTGGCTCAGTGGTCAGCACTGCAGCCTTGCAGCACTGGGGTCCTGCATTCAAATCCCACCAAGGACAACATCTGCAAGGAGTTTGTATGTTCTCCCCGTGTTTATGTGAGTTTCCTCCCACACCCCAAAGACATACTGATAGGGAAGCTAGATTGTGAGCCCCAATGGGGGCAGTGCTGATGATGTCTGTAAAGCGCTGTGGAATTAATGGCGCTCTATAAGTGAGTAAAATAAATAAATATTCCGTTCTTTGGCCACCTGACCACTGATGCCTGTGATTGGTTGCAGCTGTCAAGTGACAGACTCCAGGGCTGGGGTGAGGTAGGTTATACCTCCATGGTACAATACATTGTAGCAAACACTCAGCTGTTATCTAGTTGTTTACAACTTGATGTGCAGCAGCGGCTAATTATGGTATTCGGCAGCACTTGAGTGCTGTTGTAACCGGATAGGACAGGAAACTGAATGCATTGTTTTGTTCTCCTGTCGTTACCTTTCCTCTATATCTGGGTTTCACATTGTCATTGTTTTTGGTTTACTTAGTAAATGCCAATCACTGGGACAAAGCAGAAGAAAAGTAGTCTTTTCCTGGATAGTGAGCTGACTGTGCCTCATTTCCAGATGTTACACAGTGCACGGCCTCTAATTTGTCTTCATTAGTCTCCTGGGGTTTATGCAAAACATGATGAGGCCTGGAATAAATGGTGACGGCTCTGGTGTGAGGTCAGTACCTTTTGGGCTTGGGCAGGTCTGGAAACCCAAACACATCTGACCTGCAATGTAAAAATTCCCACTGTATGGGGTGGAAATGACTTTTTGAAATTGGTTATTCTCGCCACATCACACACTCCTATAGGATGTAAGATGGCTGAACCTGGCTGGCACAAACTGTAACAAGGGGCACAGCCTGTGGTGAGGGGCTCAGCCCATGGCCAGCACAGCCTGTGGCATAGGGGCATCGAAGGCTGGTTCACTTGACATGTATAATGTTTCCATGAACAATGGTGTCAATGTGGTAACATACTACACTTTTTAGTCCCCTTTTATAAATCCTACAAAAGCATGGAGTCCTAAATCCACCAATCTACTAATGCATTTAAAGTTGTATTGGAGATTACAAAACATGGTAAGGTACAAATAGAAAAAGGGGTCACCGTAAAATCAGAGGTGAAGAGTCTAATGTGGAGAAAGGAGGGCATGGTAAGAATACATTATGTAAGGAGGGGCAGAGACCACCAGAGACCACCAGAGTAAATATATAGTGCATGTACTGGCTAATAAATAGAGATGTAAATGAATTGTATTGCACACAGTTTGACACCCCCCAGGAAGCCCACGCGAAACGTGCATTGGAGTTTTTGGGCTCAAGGTCTGATGCAGACAATTATGGGTAAGCCACTTAACAACTTTCATTGTTAGTACTTTGTGCAATACAATCCATTTACATGTCTATTTCTCTATTTATTAGCCAGAACATGCACTATGTATTTCCCCTGGTGGTCTCTGCCCCTCCTTACACAATGTGTCCAGACCGTGCCTTCCTAACTCCACATTCACCTCTCATTTTATTGTGACCTCTTTTTCTATTTGTACATTGCCATGTTTTGTAATCGCTAATAAAAAAAAATGGTGGATTTATGACTCTATGCTTTTGTAGGATTTATATTGATATCCAGAGTTAACCCCTTATTAGTTAGGTATTACTTGGTGGTCCATGGCCTCATTTTTTTTCCCCGGATATTGATTTGCACTTTTTAGTTCCTTGTTCAGCAATTTTTGGTATCATGGATGTAGACCTTCTGACCCCAGCTGCTGTCCTCCATGCTTTTTCTTCTAGTTTTATAGTGCTTTGGATAGATCTGTTTTCTACAATTTACCTTAGAATGTAAATCCCTGTGTGCGACATTAATCCATCCACCTGTCATCGGTGACACTATTGGTGGTTATCCACCACAATCATTTCACTTGTTGAAGCGGAACAGTCCTGTAAAATCTAATGGCAGTAACCTTTTAGCTGCCAGACTCTCTTTAGTTACACCGTACTTAGAAGTGAAAACATCGGGGTTGGATTTGCAGCCCATATACACCAATAGTCTTATTTTGCTAAGGAAGGTTAGAAAATCCAAACATTTGAACGCCATCGCAAAATAGCACATAGAAAAGCTGCATATGACTGTTAACCTAGGGGTATGTTCACACTGAGTTGTTTTTTTTGTTTTTTTATTGTACTCCAAAATCCACATTGAAAACCCCTTCAAATACTCTTTGAATAGGCTTCCTATTGCTTTCAGTGGAGAAACACACCTATAGTGCACATGGTGCTGTTTTTTTTTGTTTGTTTTTTTTTTTCTTCAGTGGGGGAAAAATAAAACATTTCTGCTTGAAAAAAAGTTCCAAATTTGGCCACAGATGAGTGAGAAGCAGAAAAAAAGACCACATACACAAAAAAAATCTCATCAAAATCCACACCTAAAATTTGCCTGTAAGGCCCTGACTACATGTTGGTGTATAGCTTGGTGCAGCTTTCCTTGGGGCTGTCCTATCCGCAGGTGGTATAGACTCTATACTATAGAGGAACAATAGGATCAGCCATGCATCCAGATTACATTTGTACTGCAAGTTTGGAGGAGCCCCCAGCGCTGGACATGAGACCCCCTAAATACCTTAGATTAAGAGCAGCTAAACGGGGCTTTACTTGTGCCCTATGTACACAATATAAGTGTTATAATACCATCCTTTATAGAGACGTATCTACATCTGTACGTAGAGCAGAATTTTTAGATCTAAACCCTATGTTTTCCCTTTTTCCAGCCATCAAGGTAAACTGTGTGGGCTCGTGCGGGGTCTCCAACAAAGCTAACGAAACATCCTGGAACTTGGAGGAGCAATACTTCAATGGGACCTTCTCGTTGGCCGATAAAGGTAAATGATCCCAGGAGGATGGACCCTCCTAAAGGTCTATCCTCAGGTTATTGAACTGTTGCAGATTGTGGCTCCTTCCCCCTCCTGTATGGTTGTCTTCTGTACCAGAACACCTTTATGTCTATGCTAAAAACCCATTTATAAAGAGTCCTGCTCCAGGCCGTAGGGCCCCCATTAATATGTCTGTCTCCACAAAGAAGTGTTTTTGTTTTTTCTCTCCTGCCTGAGAGCCGTTCTCTAATTCCACCAGTGCTTTTAATCAGCTGTACACGCACATTCTTCATGTGGGAAACACAAGGTCTTCACTAAGTTTGCAACTTGGACTTGTCTATTCATTTTTAATGGCCTTTAATGCTTAAAGGGGTTGTTGTTTGTTCTTGAGGAGTACGCCGCTCCCCAGGTTCTGGTTTGTCACGGTGTGATTCGATCCTGAAGATTAACAGTTCCGACAAGCGGCATGGTAGCACCACTGGCAAGAGCTTTGCCCTCCCCCATTCTGTAAGCAGAGGCAGCCTTACCTTTGCAGCATCGGAGGAGTGCAGGAGCATGGAGGCTGGTCGGATCCAGCGATCTGGAAGAGTTTGAAACTGCTGCGCTCCTTGCCTAGGAGACCAACCACCTCTGATAGACTTCAGAGGTGTCTGGTAACCTAGGCAACGAGCAGTAAACCGTAGGATCAAAAATTCCTCCTCTTCCCACCCTGATCCAGTTGATTTGACAGGTCTCACCTGTGTGTGCATAGGATCTAGTAATCAACTAGCATGTTGGAGGCATAAGCTGGCTGGAAACCTCATCGGACTAGTCAGATCCCTATACAGCGGCATGTAAAAGTTTGGGCTCCCCTGGTCAAAATTACTGTTATTGTAAACAGTTAAGCAAATTGAAGATGAAATGATCTCTAAAAGGCCTAAAGTTAAAGATGACACATTTCCTTTGTATTTTAGGGAAAAAAAAAATCATCTTTTACATTTTAAAAATTACAAAAAGTAAAATGGGCCGATGCAAAAGTTTGCATGGTTAGTACCTAGTAGCACCCCTCCCCCCCCCCTTTTTGAAAGTATCACAGCTTGTAAACGCTTTTTATAGCCAGACGAGTATTTCAATTCTTGTTTGAGGGATTTTCATCCATCCTTCCTTGGACAATCCTTCCAGTTCTGTGAGATTCCTGGGGGGGTCTTGCATGCACTGCTATTTTGAGGTCTAGCCATAGATTTTTAATGATGTTCAGATCGGGGAACTGTGAGGGCCATTGTAAAACCTTCAGCTTGTGCCTTTTAAGGTTGTGTATTGTGGATTTTGACATATGTTTAGGATCATTATCCATTTGTAGAAGCCATCCTCTTTTCAGCTTTTTTACAGGTGGTGTTATGTTTACATCAAGAATTTGTTGAAATTTCATTGAATCCATTCTTCCCTCTACCCGTGAAATGTTCTCCGTGCCATTGGCTGCAACACAATCCCAAAGCATGATTGATCCACCCCCATGCTTAATGGTTGGCGAGATGTTCTTTTCCTGAAATTCTGTGCCCTTTTTTCTCCACACATACCTTTTGATCATTGTGGCCAGGGAGTTCTATTTTAACCTCATCGGTTCACAGGACTCGTTTCCAAAATGCATCAGGCTTGTTTAGATGTTCTATTGCATACTTCTGACACTGAATTTTATGGTGAGGACGCAGGATTTTCTTCTGATGACTCTTCCATTGAAGGCCATATTTGTGCAGGTGTCTCTGTATAGTAGAACAATGTAATACAAATCCAGAGTCTGCTAAATCTTTCTGAATGTCTTTTGCAGTCAAGCCTGGGGTTCTGATTTGTCTCTCTAGCAATCCTACGAGCAGCTCTCACTGAAATTTTACTTTGCTTCCAGACCTTATCTTGACCTCCACTGCACCTGTTAACTGTCATTTCTTAATTACATTTCGAACTGAGGAAAGGGCAACTTGAAACCGCTTAAGATTAAAATAAAAAAAAATATTATACTATACTTAACAAAAAAGTGTGCGACAACTGAAAATATGTCTTATATTCTAGGTTCTTCAAAGTAGCCACCTTTTTGCTTTGATGACTGCTTTGCACACTCTTGGCATTCTCTTGATGAGCTTCAAGAGGTAGTCACCGGAAATGGTCCTCACTTCACAGGTGTGCCCTGTCAGGTTTAAGAAGTGGGATTTCTTGCCTTATAAATGGGGTTGGGACCATCAGTTGTGTTGTGCAGAAGTCTGGTGGATACACAGCTGATAGTCCTACTGAATAGACTGTTAGAATTTGTATTATGGCAAGAAAAAACCAGCTAAGTAAAGAAAAACGAGTGGCCATCATTACTTTAGGAAATGAAGATGTCAGTGCGAAAAATTGGGAAAACTTTGAAAGTGTCCCTAAGTGCAGTTGCAAAAACCATCAAGCGCTACAAAGAAACTGGCTCACATGAGGACCGCCCCAGGAAAGGAAGACCAAGAGTCACCTCTGCTTCTGAGGATAAGTTTATCCAAGTCACCAGCCTCAGAAATCGCAGGTTAATAGCAGATCAGATTAGAGACCAGGTCAATGCCACACAGAGTTCTAGCAGCAGACACATCTCTTCAACAACTGATAATAGGAGACTTTGTGCAGCAGATCTTCATGGTAAAATAGCTGCTAGGAAACCACTGCTAAGGACAGGCAACAAGCAGAAGAGACTTGTTTGGGCTAAAGAACCCAAGGAATGGACATTAGACCAGTGGAAATCTGTGCTTTAGTCTGATGAGTCCAAATTTGAGATCTTTGGTTCCAACCACCGTGTCTTTGTGCGACGCTGAAAAGGTGAACGGATGGACTCTATATGCCTGGTTCCCACCGTGAAGCATGGAGGAGGAGGTGTGATGGTGTGGGGGTGCTTTGCTGGTGACACTGTTGGGGATTTATTCAAAATTGAAGGCATACTGAACCAGCATGGCTACCACAGCATCTTGCAGCGGCATGCTATTCCATCCGGTTTGCGTTTAGTTGGACCATCATTTATTTTTCAACAGGACAATGACCATATATATCTATATATCTCTTTAGGCCTTTTAGAGATCATTTCATCTTCAACTTGCTTAACTGTTAACAATAACAGTAATTTTGACCAGGTGCGCCAAAACTTTTTTACATGCCGCTGTAGTCGCTAGCCGCGAAGCTCTTATTCATTTTGCCCATGTTTCGGGCAGCATTAATGTAATGACAGGTTCCCTTTTAAAAATGTCTGCTTGCTGTCAGTGAATAGTAGCATACTAATTAACATCCAAAGACTGAACATTTAAATAGAGCTTATACGTCCAAGCATGACCTCGTGTCAGTACTAATAATCAAAAGAGGAGACCAGGGATGCTGGCAGGTAGGATTAGGTCTGGCAGCCATGGACTACCGATGTTGCTGCTGGGCCAAGGAAGGGGTAGAAGCACTGATCAGAGTGCTGCGGTCTTCTGAGACTCTAGACTTTCTGTTGAACTGGTCTTCAGTCTCGGAAAAGAACAGCTCTTTGCTAAAACTAAGGGGTAGCTCAGCAATCAGCATGGGGCTAAACAGCTGTACCCCTCACCAATCAATATTTCTGATATGCCTCTGTGAAAAGTTTCCTTTTTACACAGCTTGTAGATGAGAACATTTGTCCTTTTGGTCTTGACAATGGGAATATTCATTGGATGTGAATTCTCAATAGCTGGGCCATTTTCTCAGTGAGGTTTGAAATTTCGAGTTCTCTTCTTGGCGTCTGGAGCATGCGGAGCCCCATCTGCTGCGTTATTTCTCTCTGGTGAAGTGGTCTTATGAAGGCTGTCCACCTCTCCTCCGCACCTGCGCCCTGCCCTTCTGTATGACCACATTCTGTAACTTCCGCGTTGAGGGTTTAGCATTGTATTGACGGTATCAGGATGGATTTTCTTTTGTGAGCAGTCTTTTAATGAAGACATTCCTGCAGCCACTTACGTTTCATTGCTTGGAAATAAAGGAACGTCAATTGAGAACCCTCGACCTGAACGATCAATGATCTGAGAGGCTCCGAATATTTCATCCTATTCAGCCTTATAATGGTCGCTTAATAAAAAGCAAACGGCAGACAATGAGATTTCATCGGAATGAGTGAGTATAAAAGCGGAAAAGTGCCCATCCCCCCAACACGATTAGTACATTGGCAACCACAGATGCGACTGACCTCATCTGCTATCTCTCTGGACCCCTCCTACACATCTGCACACTCCATTTGGGCGAGCATGCATGTGTCTTCAAAGGGGGAGAAAGGAGCAGGCTGCTGCCACACATCATCTCCAAGGAGAAAAGGATCGGCTTTCGGAGAAAAATCGGGCATATCTGATTTCAGCATGCCCTATCCTTTGTTGAGATATATCTGGCTGCAGCTTAAAGGGAACCTGTCATATGAGATGGGGGTCATTATTATACATTAAGGTACCTGAAAATTTGCTGATTTACCGGAAGCCAGAAAATTGACTCTGCACTATGTACCAGTCATCTGGGCGGCACTGTAATCAGTCTTGCCCACTGTATTTTAATTGACAGCCCACTCAGTGGCCATTTAATGGGGCGTGGGGGGGAAGGGCATGTAACCTTTAAGAAGCGCTCAGTATCCCTCAAGAGTTTTGACCAATTATGGTGGGGGTCTATAGTCAGGTAAGACCCCTTTTAAAAGATATGTATTTTGTGTAAGTTTTATAACTTCCTAATATCACACAATTTTTTTTAAGATCTGTTTGCTGCCAATGAATGAGAACATTAGTTATTACATCCAGAGACCGAAAACCTGATAAAATAATGTTTTTGTTCATTGACAGCAAGCAGAAATGCTGTACAATGGTACAAGCTGCCATGGGGCAGTTGAATATTTGCTGTGTATCCTGTGCAGGGTGTTGGCCGCCCCTCATTGTCTTGCCTGGAATGCATTGTTCTTATCTCTTTGCATTGTAAGTGACTATAAAGTGTCTGTGTCTTTCAGGAACGCTGCAGCCCGGGGAGCGCACCTTCCCTTTCCAGTTTCTGTTGCCAGGTAATGACTCGAGTCGGCTATCGGGTTCCTGCCGCGTTCTGGAGGCTGGAAGTATGGTTTTAATATTAATGACTTGCACGGAGGCGACATCAAAGCGTCTTCGCTCGCAGTCAGAATGACACATCAGGTGGTTAGAACGATTAACATGCTTGAAGAATCTGTCACCGGATTCCCGGTCAGGGGTTATTGCTTTACTGCACCGTGCTGCAAAGAATCGGTCTTTCTGTGTTAATATGTAGCTCTGAATTGTAGAAACACAATTTACATTCACCTTTGGTCAACCCAAGCCGAACATGTATAGCAAGGTTATAGAAATGTGTACGCAGCAATTCCCCAATTTGGTTTCACTAATGGGGGGTGATTGGATATTAGGACAGAGAAGACGTCCTGCGGGACGATTGTAGTTTACTGCGGCATCAAATGCCATAAACTGTATATTCTTTATGGTGGTGTTAGCACAACCCAATGATGCCCTCCTCTATATATAGTGGATATATACATTGTGGGAGATCAAAAGCTTTAGAGAACCATTTTTAATAAAATGAGGGGGTCCCATTTAGGACCCTTATCTATTTGCAAGGGCTGCAAAGATAATCTCTTCACTCTGGATGTCTGCGCACTTCTGGGCATTATCTGTGCAGTCCATTGATTTCAAAATGATGTGTGTAATACTTCATATGACCAGTGGCAGCGCTATGGGGATACTGATCACGTCCCGTTGGGCCCTTAGGCGGACTCTTGTAACAAATACTATATAGAAGCAGATGTAGAGTCCGCTGGTTTATTGCACTTGGTAAAGGTTCTCTGCTGCTGGTTACATGTATGGAGGCCGACCATCTGAAACTCATGGTTTTTCTACCTTGTTTGCAGCGTCGGCTCCGACGTCCTTCGAGGGGCCGTTTGGTAAAGTCCTTTACCACGTTAAGGCGATAATAGAAACGCGAAGACTATCCAAGGATTACAAGAGCAGCAAACCGTTCTACATCCTGAGACCCCTGGACCTGAATGAAATCCCAGATATCGAGGTGAGTTGCCGCGGGTGGTCAGCCGTGCGCTGCAGCCTCTTATCTGTCCAGTTCGTCAGATAAGTGACTGCGTTGTGAACTCCTGGTACGTAACTATGTGTTTGCAGCAGGATCCTCCTTTATGACGCAGAACAGAGAGCTGCTGCAAACAGCGCGTCCCCACCCCACCCTGCACAACTCTGTGCCCATTCTGCTGGAGTCTTCAGCTGCTGTACTCTATTTGGTGGTGGGTCCTCTTATAGAGAGAGATTTGTCCAGATGGTGACACAGTGAAGATGATCTAGAACAGTCAAGAGTTAAACATTTTATTTAGGGGTTTTTTTTTGTTTTTTTTTAAATCAACTTTGTGTCCTCTATTATTTTTAGCAATTAAGCTGTGGATCCGCTACTAAAAAGTTTAGCTACAAATTGGTGAAATCTGGTCAACTTTTGCTTAGTGTGACCTCTGACCTCCGGGGCTACGTTGTGGGACAACCTATCAAAATTCACACTGAGGTCGAGAATAAGTCCGGCCGTGACACTGGACCCATTGTGGCTAGTCTTATTCAGGTAAGCGGAATCAGGATTTCACTACTATACTACTGCCCCCTGTGTACAAGAATATAACTACTATAATACTGCCCCCCCTACGTACAGGAATATAACTACTATAATACTGCCCCTATGTACAAGAATATAACTACTATAATACTGCCCCCTATGTACAAGAATATAACTACTATAATACTGCCCCCTATGTACAAGAATATAACTACTATAATACTGCCCCCTGTGTACAAGAATATAACTACTATAATACTGCCCCCCCTACGTACAGGAATATAACTACTATAATACTGCCCCTATGTACAAGAATATAACTACTATAATACTACCCCCTATGTACAGGAATATAACTACTATAATACCGCCCCTATGTACAAGACTATAACTACTATAATACCGCCCCTATGTACAAGAATATAACTACTATAATACTGCCCCCCTACGTACAGGAATATAACTACTATAATACTGCCCCTATGTACAAGAATATAACTACTATAATACTGCCCCCCTACGTACAGGAATATAACTACTATAATACTGCCCCTACGTACAGGAATATAACTACTATAATACTGCCCCTACGTACAAGAATATATCTACTATAATACTGCCCCCCTGTACAAGAATATAACTACTATAATACTGCCCCCCTGTACAAGAATATAACTACTATAATACTGCTCCTATGTACAAGAATATAACTACTATAATACTGCCCCTATGTACAAGAATACAACTACTATAATACTGCCCCTATATACAAGAATATAACTACTATAATACTGCCCCTATATACAAGAATATAACTACTATAATACTGCCCCTATATACAAGAATATAACTACTATAATACTGCCCTTATGTACAAGAATATAACTACTATAATACTGCCCCTATGTACAAGAATATAACTACTATAATACTGCCCCCCTGTACAAGACTATAACTACTATAATACTGCTCCTATGTACAAGACTATAACTACTATAATACTGCCCCTATGTACAAGACTATAACTACTATAATACTGCCCCTATATACAAGAATATAACTACTATAATACTGCCCCTATATACAAGAATATAACTACTATAATACTGCCCCTTACTTACAGGAATATAACTACAATAATACCACCCCCTATGAGTACATCTGAATACAATTTTCTGGTGGTGTTCATGTGCAGCCCCTTGCCCCCGGTGGAAGTGCTCAGCCGGTACGAGGACACAACATGACCCCTAACTTACACATTGATTATCTATTTTTATTTTTAGAAAATCGCCTACAGATCAAAACGTTGTGTCTATGACCTGAGGACCATCGCGGAGGTTGAAGGGGCTGCGGTAAAAGCCTGGAAGCATGCAGTTTGGGACGAGCAAATTCTGGTGCCTGCCCTTCCTCAGTCCATATTACAAGGCTGTAACCTCATTCAGATAGAATATTATCTGCAGGTAAGAGGCTCTTGGAAGTACGGATGTGGTGAAAATAACACGTGACTCATCCGCACCTGGCATGATCTCACGGAAAATAATTACTAATC